>NC_092185.1:2075658-2393158 GCF_043641665.1 Enoplosus armatus | reverse complement strand
TCTTTCGCCATCTCTCACACCCATGTGAGCACAATGAAGACGCTAACTGAGGCACACAGACTTACTGTATGCTTACAGCATTTTTCTATAGGCTAACATGCAGGTTAATACACTGGAATGAGGGCCATTGTAAAGTCAAGAGTTAGCCATTCTCCATAGCTGGTGAGTCCAATCGACGTTATGGGCTTTCCATGGCTTTCCGAGTCATTGTGTCTGAAGCTGTATGTGCTGACGTAGGAGCTGCCTGTCCATCTAACGACCATTTGCCTGCTCCATTAGTTCTTATGCATGTGTGTGTGTGTGTGTGTGTGTGTGTGGATTATTGTCCTTGTGCCTGTTTGTCTTAACGCAGGTTTAGCAACCCAGACTATTCAGATCCTCACCTAACGTCAGCGCTTTATTAAGAAGAGAAAAGCTTCCAGCTCACAGTGGTGAGACAAGGAATATACAGAGGAGAGGAAGATAACTGTGAAGAAGTTCATCTGCCTTCTGACTTCAGACTTTTTGAATCTATCATGACTCATAAATAAACGTCTGTAAATACATTTGATCTCGATCCATCTTTATTCTAATTCTGACTAGTCGCAACGTAAACACCAAAAACAGTGGGCTCATGGTGTTTCAACAGGGGGCAGCATACTGTAATTATGGAACAGGCTGCTGACTACATCGTCCACTGAAGAAAATAATACAAGATGAAATTGAAAAGTAAAAACAAAAACAAAACAACACTCGGGGGACAAGAACTCAAAGAGAGAAGAGGAAGGGTAGGCGAAGGAGGAGACAGAGAAGTTATAAACGAAGAACAGAGAGAGGGAGGAGGAGGAGGAGGAGTGCGGCTTTGCAGTCATTAATTAGCCTGTTAGCTAGGGCCCGGGCGGTGCGGTTAGGGCCTGTGCCTTTGTGGGCCTGAAGGAAATGGGCCACATATGAGAGCCATTATAGGAACTGACTTAACAAAGACACATGCCTGTCAGCCACCGGGCTGGGCTGGGCCGCTCTGCCTGCGGCACACAAAGGGCCCACCACCGCTGTGTGTGTGTGTGTGTGTGTGTGCACATATGTGTTTTTGCACATGTGTGTATGTGCATGTTTTGAGCAAGTGTGTTTTATGTGTGCGCTTGTCAGGGGATATATATAAACTGTCCACGTGTGTGTTTATGCACCAAAATCAACAGTTTCTATTTAAAATCAGGTGCCTGTTTATGTGTAACATATATATATATATATATATATATATGTGAGCTTGCATGTATATACATTTAATGTGATAATACCAGTTGTTTAGTGCGTTCCTTCACGTGTTTGTGTGTGCATGCGTGCCTGTGTGTAACCATATCTATCAGAATGGGACCTTCGGAAGCGTTTCTTTAACCCGTGGACATCCCCCGCTGGCTCTCCACACCATTTAAAACCACATGACAGGAAACCTGGGTCACTTTGAACTACGCACCCCCCCCCCCCCCCCCATAACACGGCCCCACAGTCCCTGACAAACACACTGACACCAACCACGGACAGAAGAGAATGAAGGAACGATGAGACGCAGAAATGTGTTTTCATCGTCTCCGTTCATAAATCTGATACAGATAAGACAAAATGTAGGATAATAAGTCACAAAATGAAGGCTAATTAATCACTGATGGTTGGTTAACTGTACTTGGCGTGATGATGCAACAGATAGCACGTGTATGACGAACGCTGCACATCAGGGACGTCGGGGAGTTGCAGCTATTCCACACTTTTCTAGCAAAAACTTTTTTTGGTTTCTTATTTTTTCCATCTGGACAACATTTAGTGTTTCAAATTAAGATATGAACAACAACAGGCACTTCTAAAAAGTGGCTTTACCACACTGAGGCCTATTCTTTTCAGCTGAAACAGTAGCATTTGGTCAGCTCCTCAGAGTATTGGCCTAAGAGGAGCGCAGGTCTGGATTTGATAAGTGGAAACAGACCGGTGCAGCGCTGCCTGTGTGTTTAAAGCCAACACACATCCGACACAGCGTAAACAGCCTGTACCCCAGTGACTAAGCCCTGGAGCTTAGCCATAATAATTCTAAACCTCTGTACAGTAGATAGACCATATGCTCCTTACTAAGATGGTTTTGTTCTCCAAGAAATGCTTTTGTTTTAAAAATAACAAGACGTTGCCGCACATCCAGCTGATGCATGTGATATTTACCAACTTCTCAGACTAGTTCTTTGTTTTGGTCTCTTGCGCATTCATTTCTGTACCTTCACTAAACAGCAGACTTAAGTAATTCTGGCCATTTTAAATGTAATTCAACGTAGAAAACAAGTGTGAAACGAGAGATACGGTGGAATAGGTTTCACCTGAATTCACAGCAGATGCTTCTGAAGTGCTACATGATAACATGCTGCTCTCAAGAGCTATTTTCTGCATATCCCTTCATCCTCAAAACCAAACATGACACAGTATCCATGCTTCACGGCGTGGAAGAGGATCCGAGCAGGAGCTGGTTTTTATGGTCTCGCTCTCCCCTGGGGCTCGGAGGCCTAATGAAGTCCGATCCGAGCTTTATTAAGATCCAAGGGTGGGGCCTCGTAATAAAAGGAGAAGAAGAAGAAGAGGGGGAAAAAACAAGCCCTCGTTAACTAGATCACACCTCCGGAGCGCAGGGAGAGCCAAAGCTCGGGACCGATGGGGGGTAAATCGGGTACGGCATGAGACTGAACCGGTCGCAGCGGCAAGTGGATTCAGATTGTTTCACGAGCCGATTTAATTCAGCAGCAATCCAACCACTTAAAGAAGAATAAACCGATTAAATACAAGCTGGCTAACTCCCCAGCCACAGCGCGCAAATTTACCAGCATTTGGCTCACAGCTGGTGGTCATTTCTCGGTGAGTATGAATGTATATATATATATGGATCGTGAATCTCAGTGCATCGGGAAACACAACACAGATATAGGAATGAAGGAATGAGTCACGGATAAATCAGATAAATGAATGAAACAGCAAGTGTTTTTTGTTTTTTTTATCTGAATGTGTCTGTAAGTAAAAGATGTCAGACTTATATTGTTTTTTTCAATTCATTGTTATGGGCTCAATTTATGAAAGCTTCAAAAAGAGTAAATAGAAAGAAGAAACAGCAACAGTGAGCTGACAGGAACAAGTGCAGACGTAAAGATAAAATAAAACATTTCATTGAAGCAGACAGAGGCGAGAGCATGCTGGGGTGAAGAGAGGAAACACATGTTGATAAATAGAGAGAGAGTAGGAGGAAGCCCAGAGGATGCTGGGATATTGATCGCTGAGTGATCAATGCAGTTAATGATCCAGTTGTGTGTGTGTGTGTGTGTGTATCTGCATGCCAGCATATGAATGCAAGACCTCTCAATAGCAGGCTAAACATAAAAGCAAAGGTCACAACCTCTCATCTCGTTGTTGTTTTCCAATCACACATGACTCAATAATTATGGAACTGGAGGAAAATGGACACTTAGATCATCCAGACGGAGGACAAAAGACAAGAAACGAACAGCTTCCTCGCAGAGATGGACACAGCAAACTAGGGATGATGGGAAAGAAATGAGGGAATTCTGCAGAGGGCAGGAGGAGTCAGCTCAAAAATGTGAGGAATGAACGAAAGACGTGTGTGTGTGTGTGTGTGTGTGTGTGTGTGTGTGTGTGTGTGTGTGTGTGTGTGTGTGTGGTTGGGAAGCCGGGTCTGCTTTACTAACCTGGATCTGTTGTTGGAGAATGTTTATCTTGTGCTGCTGCTGCAGGAGCTGCTGCTGTTGTCTGGCGATCTGCACACACACACAAAGACATCAAGAGAAAATGTTAATAAAACAATAATGTGTATTATTTCTATATTGTGTCTTCCATGATTCTGAGAAGATGAAGAATAAGTAGGACTCAATATGTTTTGGGTTGTTTTCTTGTGTTTGTTCTGCTTTACAATATCAATAATATGAAAATCGGATTATTCAGAGAAAGTATGAACTAATGACCCCTTTATTTTCCACAGTTATGATGTTTCAGCATTACATCTATAACGGGTGCGTCCCACATGTGACCAAGACGGTTGGTGCAGGATGAAATTCAGATTAAAATATACCATCTGGAGCTCAGACACTGTGCTGTGCTTTAACCATTTGTTGCTTTTTCATTATTTTGATAAACCCTGCTCTGATTTATGGTGAATAGCATGTTATTGCTGCAAGAAACAACTTTTAGATTCACGGGGACATAAAATCAGGATTAAAGTCAGTTCCAACCGATCAGCTTCTTTTAAAAACTGTAATTTTGGAGGTAAAAATTAATAAAACACAAACAATGAGTTCTAATATTGAGTAAGAGAGGGAGTATGACAAGAAGAGAATGTGAGCATACTATATTAATAAAGGCAAAAATGATTCGTATGTGTGGTGCAACAGGATAATGGTCATGCTGCATTCAAGATGAAGATGAGGAAGTATTTGACCTCCAAAGACAGCAGAGAAAGTGTTAAAAAACTTCCAAAAATGTCTCGAATGCAGTCCATGAATCAGAAAGCTGGTACAGTGGCAGTGAGGTAGGTGTCTGTTTGACCTCAGATTATTATCTCAGAGGGCTTCAGCCGAGTGTGACGGATGGTACAACGAATTCATGCAATTACCAGCGTGCAGAGTTCCTGAGCAGATCTCTTAACTGACACTGAATCTGTGAGATTGACATGTTTACTAGGCCTACCAACAACACCCAGCATGCCTCTGGAACCCCCCCCCCCCCCCCCCCCCCCGCCCCGCCTGCACCCATCAACACTCAGCGACAGGAGGGATCATAGTTATTTCAATGTAAGATTGTTTAATAAAAAAACATCTGAAGTCAAAGGGTTGAGTCGAGTGACGGACAGCTGAAGCCGGCCACTCATGTGAGGTTAAAATCCTTAAAGGGCCAGCAGGTCAACTATTTGATCCCGCCCACTCTGAGCCAGAAAAGTAAAGCAGCTGCCTCTCTTTTTTCTTGAGAGGTCGTTTAGTATATTTATTCTGAAATGTAATTACAGGCTGCTGAATGGGAGGCGGCGCCCCATTTGCACACATGTCATATTTCATTAAAGGCAGATTTCTCAGGGTTTGTCTGTAGGGCATTATCCTATCAAGTCTCAACAGCCAAATGACTGGCTGATATTGGAATCTGTCTTTCTTTTCTCTCCATCTTCCCCCTTTCTTTGTGAAGCTGTGAACGGTGGAATGTGTTGTGATGGGAGGTGTGGACTTGTCCAAACAGAGCCTGTCGTATGCCGACGTACAGTAACGTGTCGGCAAACAGCGAAAACAAAGAGCAGCCCACCTAAACACCTCTCTGCTTACACTGTCTCTCTTTCTCTGTCACACATTTCTCTACATCTGACACCTGGAGACACTCGCATCAGCATCAGGAACCTTCACAACTTGGGTGTTATTGTCGAAGCTTTGGGCATCATTACTTTTTTTTACAAACCAGTTTCACAGGGAACACAGCCACATCACTAGGATGAAGTCACACAGGTTAAACCTCCAGTTTAAGCATGTTGTCTAAACCAATGGTTCCTAAACTCTGGGTTGGGGTCCACACAAGGGGTCGTGTGTCAAATCTGAGGGGTTACAAGATGGTTACCATTGCAAAAAAAAATTGCTTTTTTCTTTCAAAATACTGTAGAAATGTCCCTGTGTATGCCATCTAGTAACAGTATGTTGAACGCAGAAGTCAGCCTTCAGACCCTAATGGTGATTAAAAAAGACAGAAGGGGAATCATTCATCTGCCTTTGGTTTTCTTTTTTTCTGATTAAATTTAAGTTTACGCCCCCCCACACACACACACACACACAGGACCCTCCCTACCTGCTCCTGCTGCTGCCTGGCCAGCTCCATCTGTTGTCTCTGCTTCTCCAGCTGTGAGGCGGCCATCTTTTTCTGCTCATCATGGGCGGAGAGGAGCTGCTCCCTCAGACTGATCAGCTGACCAATCATGGTGGAAAGCTGGTGCTCCTTCTCCTCCAGCGACTCCGGCGTACCTGGACAGGATCGAAAAGAAAGTGCAAGAGAAGGAGGGGTTATAATGTGACGTTGAAAAGAGGATCCTGGTATCCTAAGAGGGTGGTCTACAACTCGGCTAGAGCTGCATGAACTGGATGCCCAGGAATACCACACTTTGACAGTTATCTCTAAAATCACACTTATCCTGTTAATATGAGTGTAAAAACAAACAAGCACAGACATTTGGTGAAGGTTCATGTGCTACTTCCTGACTGAAACAAGGTTTTCTTCTTTGACAAAAGAAATCACGTGCTTGGCCAATATGTACTAGAAACCCTTTAGAAACTCCCATTCCTAAATTCCCATAAATTATCCAGCTTGTAGTTACATCTTACTACTTATTATCTTCTGTCTTGTCTCTACATGCCATCAGTGTTTATCACTTAAGTGTCTGCACCCAAGAACAATAAAACCACTTTGAGTTAACCTTTCAAAATAAGTAGCTGTTACAGGCTTTTGTCAAGGATTATGATTTACACATTCTTTGGAGGCTTTAGTCAGGAAGGAGCTAGTCTCGCAAAGCCAGAACTATCTCCGCACTTGGGAGAAAGGTCTGGCTCAGCCCAGTATCATTCTGGGATAGGGGGGGAAAAAACTCTCTGGCTTGTAGTTTTTTCTTTAAACCAATCACAATCGTCTTGGGGCGGCGCTAAGCCCAGGATGCAGCAACAGGTGCCCTTGTAAAACGGTAATACGTAGGTAGCGGAAGGGGAGGAGAACATTGGCAGACTTACCCCAACAGTCTACACTAGTAAGACTCCTTTTAGATTGTCTCCAATCAATAGATTTCATTAAATGTATCACGACAGACTGATAATAAACAACATTTCATCATTTCACTACAGAGTCTCCATACGCCCCCTCATCACCTCCGTCTTTACTCGTTGGGGTGACGGAGGGAGCTGCAGCAGAATGAGCCAATGATTGTGAAGCACGAACATGCCAATCAGCGAGACACACTTAAGTGTTAAACAGCTGAGTCACTTTGACTTGTGCTGCATATGACTGGCCAATCAGGGCCGAGACAAAAGGCCACGTTGTTTTTGCAGCTCCAGCAGGAGCCGGGGCACATTTCACCCACAAATGTCTCCACATTGCAAAACTCTTTGTCCGTTTACGTTGAATCCGTGTTGGATTGGTTGGGATCTATGTGTTGACAGCTTCATTCATTTCTCCAACAATACCTTTAGAAGCAACACGCTGATGATGGAGGCTCAGACGCAGCAGAGGCCCTCTGGGGTATTTACATCAAGTACAGTACAGGCAGCACAACACTGCCTGACCCTGGAGCTGTTATCGCTGTGTGTTTGTGATTCTTCTTCTTTGGTGAATGCGTGGCACTCATGGCCGACATGTTGAGAAGTTCTGTGTTTGTGATCAAGTCTTCTTTAATTGTGTGAATGGGTACAAACACACATGCAACTTCATCTTGTTTATGGGAGTGTGTGTGTGAGTGTGTGTGTGTGTGTGTGTGTATACACACTGAAGTTTAACTTGTTTAGAAGTTCTTGCTCTTGTGTGTGTGTGTGTGTGTGTGTGTGTGTGTGTGTGTGTGTGTGTGTGTGTAAGGTCTTGCCCTGGGGCCATGAAGGGAGATTGCAGGGTGGCCCCAACACTACCTGCATACTAACAGAGTCTCCATTGTAGTCCTGTCAGGCCCCTATTGTACCCCAGACTGCCCCCCCCCCCACACACACACACACACACACACACTCACACAGAAATTACCCCTCAGCACCCCTGTATCAAAGGCAACATTCTCCTCTTCTTGTCTCTTTTTTCATGCTTTCATTCTTTCTGTTTTTCAGTTTCCCCCCAAAAACCTCCCCATCAGTTACTTTACTTCCAAGTCCAGATTCTCCTTGTAGGCTCTCCTCTCTTCTCATCTCCTCTCTTCTCCTCTCCTCCTTTCCTTTTCTCTCTTCTCATCTCCTCTCCTGTTTTGTTTCCTGTTTCCCCTCCTTGTTTCCTCTCATCTCTTCTCCTCTCCTTATTCCTTTCCTCTTCTCCTTTTCTCTGCCCTCCTGATTCCTCCTCTCTTCTCCTCTCCTCTCATCTCCTCTCGTTATTCCTTTAGGCCTCACCTCTGCCCTCCTCTCTTCTCCTCTCCTCTCCTCTCCTCTCGCCATCGGCTTCCTCTCATCGCCTCTCTTCTCGCCTTTCATTTCCTTCCCTCCCTTCTGCATGTTCTTCTCCTCCTCTTTCTCTCTCTTCCCATCTCCTCCTCACTCTCCTCCTTTTCTCATCACCTCCACCCTACTACTCATCTCCTCTTCGCTCTTTACTCGCTCATCTATCTTTTCTTCTTCTCTCTGCTCGTCACCTCTCCTCTATCTCTCCTCCTCCCCTCTTTTCTCATCGGCTCATCTTTTCTCCACCGTCTCCCCCCTTCTCCTCTCTTCATCACCTCCTCTCTCTTCCCCTCTGCTCTTATCACCACTCTTATCCTCCCTTCTTCTCTTTCCTCCTCCTTCACCCCTCCCTAAGTCTCTTTGGCCAATCCAGTCTTGCAACACTGAAGGCTACTTCAGTCTGTCATGTCTCAAAACACACACACAGGCTTCCTCCTCTTCCCCTACATTCCTTGCAGTAAAGTAAAGCCTATTGTGTCATCGCAACAACTGCGATTACAGCTCCACGATTCATCTTTGTGGATTACGGGTTGTGCATTCCCAACGAGACATCTCGCGTTCCTCCAGCGCTTCTGGCACCAATAATCATCTCAGACGTTTTCCGTTTTCCATCCATCAGGATTATTCCCGACACCTGCTGAGGGCACCAGCCAAAACTAAAAGCCATTAACTGTTTTCTCACTCTGTTTGGATGATGAGGATGACGATGGTCTGTCTCTGAAGACTGGAGCGCTGTCGGGACTCTCACTTCTGCGTGAGGAGTTTGTGAGTTGTTTACACGATGTTTTGATTTATGGGAATAAAATCGAGCTTTTTGTTTAACTGTAACTTATTACAGTAATACAGAATATTAGAATATGTACTAAAATATGCAAATCAGTGTCAGTAGTCCAGATTTTTTTTCCCCCTTTCGCCTCCTAGACGTGTAAAATTGTACGCTATGTATTTATATAAACTCCACATGTGCTCTCTATTGTTTTACTTGTGCTACTGTGACTCTTCCCAGTTTTTTTTTTCCTTCAGCAAAAGCCCGAAAGAGTTTCTGTCCTGTGAAAACCACGTATCTCCAATATGTCAACTTTTCATGAGCTAAGAAGAAGTTTTAAAGCAATGTTTCAGACACTGATTTTATATTGTTAAGACAATGCAGAATTTTACCAAATCATAAAGAAACACTTCTTCATCTTGAAGTTGATCTGAAAAATTCAAAATGACCAAATTTGGAGATACGTGGTTTTCTTTGGACAGCAATTATATTGTATATTGGGTTCCCCTTTTTCTTTATTTTTAAGCATGTTTCAGTGAGTTTTTATGTGTTTGCTTACATACATATGAGTCATTTCACCGATAAATTTTATTTATAGAATAAAGCATGATTTCATACGTCCTGTCTCCCTGCACTCACACAAACACACCTAATGACACACACACGCCATGATACAAATATTCAACACAAAAAAACACACATACAAACATTCCACGCTCACAATATCACACCTCACGACGGCTCCGGACGCTCTGGGCTTCTGCCAAACCATCATGTTTCATGACGGCATCTGTGCGCCAAACTCCCAGCATTCCTCTGGATGACTAAACCTCAATGTCACACCACAACAAACACTCTGACACTTGACTTCCCATCAGCCCACAGGCCCCAAGACAAACACTGCCGCTGCGTTTTTATCAAAACAAGTGTGAGCTGGGTACAAAGATATCAAATATAATCTGCACACATTCAGGTTCACCGTCAGTAGCCTGAGTATGAAAACAAAAGGTCGCATTGGGTAAGATGCCTGATTTAAGTTACTCTCGAGCGTCAGTGTGATTATTGCTGACAGATGTGCCAGCTCCTGCATCTGACGGTATAATCAGACACTTTCTGTCCATCTGTTCTTATGAGCTTTTTGACTTTGTATGCGAAAAAAACGTTAATTCAAATGCAAGAAATTAAAAAGTGCCCAAATGTTTTTTAAAAATTGGATGTTTGTCTGTGGTGCAAAGGTTTCACCAAGAGGCGTGAGGATAATATCTGATCAAAACATCTGCACACTTCTCTCTGTTCCAAACACATCATTTATTATCTTCAGTCACAAAGTTTGAAGTGGAAACACAGTTTTTTGCTTTTTCTTGGGAGTGTGCAGTAGTTCTGGACATTTCTGCTAATATCAGCTCATGGAAAAGATTTGTAGAATGCATGATGAGTTTGAAGGACCTGCTTTTGCTTCCTCTTCCCGTTTTATTTCAGTCGTTTCATTGTTTTGTTGTCTCTCTCAACAATATTTGCAAAACACTGGCTGATGCACCAGTTCTTTTCCAGATTTTGGGAAATTCACTTACACTTTGTACAACATTCTGATGGAACAATAACTTAAGAGAGAGAACAAACAAAGAAACGTCCTGAGTTAAAACACATTGTTTTGTCGAGAGGGAGGGGAATGGCAGAGAGAAAATGAAGCCCAGTAATACAGTTTTGTTAATGAAGATGTGTTCGCAGCTTAAAGCAGACTGGTTACTGCTGCATTAACTCCTGTCAGCTAACAAAGTTATCATGAAACCAAAGTGAGCTAATAATCAAAGAGCCGAGGTGAAGTGTTGAAACGTCCTGCTGGAGCTGAACAGTGGGTTGCAGAAGAAGAGTGAAGTCATTCTGGGCACATTCCCAGATGTGTACGTGTGCAACAGTGAGGCACGTTGTAGTTAAAAAGCATGTGTACATACAAGCCTTCCCTTGGATAAGTAAGAGTTTAAAAAAAACAAAAAACATATACGCTGTATATCACACGCATGTTTAGCCAACGCTAATGAACGTTCCAGTAAAATGAAAGGAGGTCATCAGTTTTCTTTACCCTAAAAATAACTGCGACTGAACAAATAGGTTCAGGTTGTTGTTGTGTGAGGAGACACAGAGCAACAGTTGTGTTTGTGTATTTAGGTCACAGCAGACTGGGCTTCATTTCAGCCAGAAATAAAAGACTTCGACACTTGAATTCAATCAGAGCGTTTCTTTTGGTCAGAACGCAGCTGGACGAACAGAGACATCTGTGTGAATGTGTGTGTGTGTGTGTGTGATCATGTATGGCATGTACTGGCACATGCTATATTTATGCATGTTTATTAGTGTCTTGAACTAACACACAAGAAATTGATATACTGCACATTCCAACTTTATGTATAGGACAATCGCGCTGTTGTCTTGGGTCGGGTTGCCTCCACTGAAGCTCAGTCAAAACATATTTAACCTCCTAAGACCCAAGTTCTATCTTAATTTCTCTTTGCTATTTGGACCTGATAAGTATAAAAACTAAGCATCATCTGTTGACATGATGTAGTTCCACATATGGGGACAATTTTGAATTTCCATATAAGCAGAATTAAGTATTATGGTATAACCCAAAATGTGATGTCCACGCACGTCTCAGGAGGTTAAAGAGATCATCACAGGGTTTTCAGTCACACAAATAAAAGAACAAATGTCAAACTGACTTTTAACAGTCAGCATTATTGAGAATAAAAGTGGCATGAAGCTATGATTTATGACAATAAAAAAATTGTGTATCTTACTAGCCAGTAAAATATGAGCCTTTAATGTCAGCTATCATCATTGTCCATTAAAGGTTCCCTGTGGAGTTTTTGACCTCTAGTAGCGCTATGGAGCTGTTTTTCTCTAAAAGGGTCCCCCGACTGTGATGCAATACACAGTCCTGCCAATGGTGTCCATTACTATTCCACTGATGTGAAGAAGAAGGCTGCAAGCTAGTCAACACGGATGTAAACGATGCAGGATTTAACATACTTCGCAATTGTTTTTTGAGGAAGGAAATACGTTCGACACATTTGTTGGACCTCGAGGATACACAAGAAAATCTGTTTTGGTGAGTTACACTGAATGTAAACATAACTTTTGTTTGTTTACAAGAAATCGCCACAGGGCCCCTTCAAATCAGAATTCCTTTGTCATTTTGGAAGAGCTTCATGTTCACGGACTTATTTCCAAGTTGTGTCCGTCCACCAACCCTGCCTCCAAGAAATGACGCTTGTACATTAATTATTTGTTTTCATGATTACGCTGTGGCTGCAAACATAATCACTGCTTTGAGTGAATGAATCACTACATTTATTTACTTGTCTCTTTATGTGTCAAGACTCCTGTCTGGTAGGTTTAGGGCTTTTTATGTATTGAACAGGACCATGATCTGAACCAAGTGCTGCCCTAAATATAACCATAAAAATGTTTCATAAGAGTGGATATCAGATTATATAAACACACTATCGGTGAACATTGTACTAATATGTTTGGTATCAACATTTTTGCAACTGACCAGGTACATTATTTACTGGAACATTTCCTCATCATGTTAATAGAAAACGTAATCCGGTCTGCATTGTATTTCCCTCAAAACATATTCGCTATTGACAATTACTTGTATAGAAAGCGAATTTCTAGGAGACTGGGTTACCTCCACACAGTTAACCTTTCTAATGTTAAGATGTTAAGATATTAAGATACACTATATGTATGTTTCACTGCCTGCACAGCGCTTGAAAGCAAGTACTGCCTGAGAGGCCCACCTCAGGGCAGCAAGTGCCCTTGAATGCATTTTTCCCCTTGAATGCTGCTTTTGTTTTGTTGCCTTTTCCTCTCGGTTTTCATCAGACTCGCGAGGCGACTCTGAGCCCTGATGAAGTTTGCTTTTTGTGATTTTTTTTTTCTAGCATAGTTCAACTATGGTGATGATCTGAGAGCTGATAAGGAATACGGGTTTGAGAGAGAAGAAAATGTTCAGATAGGGAAGAAATTTGAACCAAAATGGAAGCAATGGGAAGTGAGATATATTTTAACGGAAGCTTTGAACTAAAGAAAAACAACGTTTCATTGACTTTTTTATCATGAGCTGAAAATAAAAACTGTAAGAGACTCGTTGCAAACAAAATGTGACTCAAATACTGAACGGCCTTGTACTTCTAATTTAAAACCAGCAGCTAGGGTGTACTTTATGACTTATCATAAGATTTGCTACTGGAAGGTAATAAGAGAGAGACAGAGGTCGACAGAGTGAACTTCTCACAACTCTCATTTTCGGTTGACAGTTTAACCCAACAAGAAATCTTTTTCATCTTAAAGTTGAGTACAAGTTGAGTGTGTCATAATATAAGATACATAGAAATATAACAGTGAAAGAAAAGTGAACTTGTAAAGGTCTGTGAGGAGCAGCACCCAGCCTGACTCTCAGTGATATTCTACAAGTTTCAATTTAATAGTTCAAGAGCCGACAAGTCGTATAAAACTTTTTTAATTTCTTAATCCGGCACATTAATCCAGACTGTCTCTTAATGAGTGATCAGGTCGATGTTTATGGAGCAGTGTGAGAGAGAGAGAGAGTCAGATCTCTGTCCTGGAGTGAAAGTCAATGTCGGTGCTGTTCTGCTGCAGAAGCCTCTCTGTCGTGCCTTTTTTTCCACTCTCCGCAGAGGAAATGCTTTCCATTTCAACGAGAGGCGATCACAAACGGTTTCTCTCACTGAGACGAGCTCCACTGCAGAGCCGCTAGCGACCGGAGACTGAATGCACTTCTATGTGTAAATTATCAGTTTTCTACTGGTATCTATTATTTAACAGCTGTTAGTGGGTTTGAATCATTGAAGACAAGTAACACTCGTCTTTCTCTGTTCATGACTAAGTTATATATTGGTTACAAAAACATTTCAGTCCAAGCAGTAAGGTTATTTTAATAAGGTTTCTGTCCTCATGCATCCACCACCTGAAAATAAATATAATAGTCTCCTTTCTCTTGGAACAATGCTGTGCCCTATCAGCAGCATACGATGATGACGATGAGGATGGAGGAGATTCTGGAGGACACACTTTAAATTATATGTACAATATTCATCATGTTAATAATTACACCAGTTACCTTTAACTTAACATAACCCTGATCTGCTTCTGAAGAGGACATTTTGATCCAATTATTAACGAGCAAAATATACCAACAGACATGAAGAGAGTGAGACAGAAGATGTGTCATATCGTTAAAAATGACCGCCTCCTTTGCTTTCAAAGGACGGCACCCCCCCCCCCCCCCCCCCCCCCCCCCCCCCCCCAGCTGTCCCTCCTGCTGCAGCCGCTGAATGAGATTTTAACATAAGATCCCCCACAATGCTGTTATTTTCACTTTTGAATACCAGAGCAGGTCGAGAATACGTTTGCCTCGGTGCGATTTACAGCTTCATAAACGCTATTTGCAGACAAGAATATTGGATCATGTGCAGCCTCTCCCTTCATACACAACCTTTAATCAAAGTTACAATTACAACCCGGACTGTGTAAACCAGCCTTCACTGCTCTTTCTATGGTGACAGGTAGGCCTGCCGACCACTTACTCTTTTGCTTTCATATGTAAAAACATGCTGAAAGTATACACAAGCAGGAGAGAATTATAGCATATTTGACCGTTTCTTACCCTTGAATTTAGCTTTTGCAAACTGGTGTCCTTTTATTGTGCACGTACCATTTGCTTGTTTTATAACACTGTGCATGTTTGGGTCAACCAGGGGAGGATAAAGACAGACTCCTCACAATGCCAAGGATTCAGAAATGTACGACTTATAGTACAAAAAAAGAAAAAGGAAGTTTTCTTTCTTACTCTTTTTCTTTCTTTCTTTCTCTCCCACACAGCTCCTCTTCCCTTGAACAGCGTTTACTGTGGTGACATGTCTCTCCGAAGGCCACAGTGAAGCAGGAGTCAAGTTAACCTTGACAACTCACTGTTTGTGGCCGTGAATGTGAACGTAGATGTAGTTGTACATGTGGATGATGGCCTTGATGTGGATGTAGACCGTTCTTACCTTTGACCTCCCCCAGCAGTTCGTTGGCGTTCAGCCGGTCAACGCGCTCCTTCCAGTCCTTGGAGAGGAGCCTCTCCATGCAGGTTGGTTCTGCAAATAGACAGAACATTATCACCTTCACTTTTGATGTGATTTATGACACCTTTGTCAGATTTATGAACAGTTTTGAAGAAATATCACAAAGGTTGTATTTTCAAAAATGATGTTTGTACCGCTGGTTGATATGAAACTGATAAGGATAAACTGTGACATACATACCAGGAGCAAGAGGAGGATAAAAGTGGGAAATAAAAAAAGAAGAGACAGAGGGACAAGGACAAGAGAGGAAAGAAACTATTCCTATAAATCTCTAAAAATGAGAACAAGGAACAATTTCCCCCTCCTTCTTTTCCAAAAAAAAAAAAGAAATTCAGCAGCCATCCAGCTGACCAAATGAGAATGTCTGCATTGTTCTGAGACGACGTCTTATTTGTGGCTGTCCTCTTTCTCACAATGTGTCTCATAGCCTCGGGATAATAGACATCAGAGACACGTGGTCTCATAAGATACATAAGGTCTCATTTGTTCAATTGGAGTCCTGCTGTGAACTTTATTTAAACAATGGGAACTTTTCAATTCTTCACCATGCAGGCAAACAGACAGAGACACACATCTGCACATGTGCAAGACCGAGTGTTTGTGACTTGTCCATGAAAGAAAGACAGAAATGCACAAAGTAAAGGATGCGTGCCGTCAGGTATCAGAGGTGGAATGCAACTCGAAGTCCATTCAGTCAGGCACACTTTTGAGGCATTTTACTGGATATTTTCCATTTTAAGCTTCTTTCACTTCACTCAGTTTCACTGTTCCTGCCGGGTTCTTTAGTTCAAGTTGTGTATAGACACAAGCCGGATTCCCAGGACATGATGTATGCACATACACGTATTTCACATGATGCAGACGATTGCAACATTGGACAACGTCGTTGAGTGTCTTCTTTAGTCTTTTTTATTAAAACAACGTGACACGATTCATCTTCTCGGCCCGTGGTTTGTTTATGCGTTCTGTAAACAGACACATGATTTGCTCTTCTTCTGTTTCATGTCTGACCGAGAAGCCGCTCAAGGTATGTTTGCTGCCCTCGGTGGTCGATACACGGGTCATTTCAAATGAAACTGTCTTTATTAAAACACACTAGTTACCACCAGTAACCCTTAGGATCAGAGCTTTAAATATAAAATCGTAATACTTCTTCTGCCGCTTTCAGGTACGCGATACCTGTGTGAGTGTGTCTGCGTGTGAAACTGCCCGAGTTTGTGTGGATACCCTGGTTTTCGTGCCAGCAGACTCGCCACAGATGGTGTCATGGTCACGCAGGGCCCCATGCCGAAGCCTCAGTCACCAAGGACGTAAAAAAACACACACACACACACACATACACTCTTACAAAAAGGAGACATTCTTGGGTGCTGAGTGGAAAATATGCCCCTGAGGGCTTGCCTGATTTAGAATGGTTAAGTCAGACAATAGCTCATTTGTGGTGCCTTTATCCTGACAAAAGGCGCTATAGGCATTCATAAGGGCACATGGCCCATTGTGAATGGCTTAATGTTTAGTTTGTGCGTATGGGCCCATTGTGCGGTCAATACATGCCGTCCGCGTACAACTTCCTCACTGAGTCCATAAAAGCTTTGCATGTTTACAGTCGGATTATGATTGTTGTAAATAAGCTAATGCAGCCGTCCAGATCACATGGGATCAATGTAAACAAAGGGGGGACAATGGCAGCGAGGGGGGGGGGGGGGGTGGTGGACAGCTACACGACAAAGAAACAATTTAAAAACTACAGAATGATGGTGATTTCCCACATTTCAGAGAGAACAGTGGGTATTCCCAGACAGATGGTCCACATTACTGTGAAATAAGGTAATTAACACAATTTCCCCACCCTGCAGACAAAAGAAATCCACCCAATTTTTCATAGATTTATTGGACAAGCGGCTCCACTGGATATGTATTTGTGTACATTTGGTTCAATGGGTGATATTTATAGCCGGTAGAGATGGAAAGCTGGAGGATGGGGTCAGGATGAGAGGCTTTTCTTTTTTCTCATCACAAGACCTGGAGACGCCGATGTGCGTTCAGCGGGCCTCGTATAAAACAAAATTAGGGAATGCAATTTATGGGAGCACTTAGAGAGGAAAATACAACCTGTAACTCCAAGATACATCTGCATAAGTCAACCGTGTGTGTACTCTGATGCACAATTTATACCCCCCGTACCGTTAAACAGATCAGACACGGAGACAGTGGGGGATGGGAGGGGTGAGGTGTAAGTGGGGAGGAGGAGAGGAAGAGAAGAAGAAGAGTGGGATGAGAGAGGATGAGAGGGAGATGTTTTACCCTAGATGGCTCTCTATCTGTCCCCGCGACCGAGTCGGGGATCAAGTGCTGTTTAGATTGGAGGGTGGATAAAAATTCCTCGCTGTCCGAACACCGACTCCTTTATCAAGTGGAGGAGAGACGCGGAAGATGGATGGTTTAAAGAAGAGGAGGGAGAGGAAGGACGGATGGGGTGAGGAGAGAAGGAAGGGAAGCGGGACAGACGACGTCAACGGGGAAGGTGGGTTGAGGAGCATGATGATGAAGATGCTGGTTGTATCTTCTGTATGCACAGAGAGTTGTATGAGCTTGAAGTGAGGAAGAAGGAGAAAATGAGAAGGGCCTCGCAGTATATATATATATACACTGATGATAAAAGTGTTTTATTTCTTTTGTTTTAAACTGCTGACACCAAAAGAAGCTTATTATTTTATTCTCCTCAACAACAAAAAACACACACGAGAATTATTATGGACGTTTCTAATTGGTTGTAAACCCGGCGGCTTCAACAGCGGCAGGGAAGGACAGGGAGGAGAGACGGAGAGAGGGGACGACTGCGCAGTGAAAGGAAGTGAAGAAGATACAGAAGGAAGGCGAAGGAGATAAGAACTGGATGAGGAGTCGCAGTGAATCAGCTGGAGGCAGCGAGTGAGCTGGCGAGTGTTTAGGGCAAACACACTTTTATCACCTGTCCCCACGCCAACCTGCCAAGAGACGCTGTTCTGGGTGTTTTACACGAGCCACAAGCAACTTACTGTGTGTGTGTGTGTGTGTGTGTGTGTGTGTGTGTGTGTGTGTGTGTGTGTGTGCGTGTGTGTGTGTGTGTGTGCATGTGTGTGGCAGGCAAGCATCAACACTCCCAAATAACCACTGCCAAGAACAACAGAGTACCACAGGCCTCCACTGAGACTGAGTCTCTCTCTTCTCCCTCTTTCACTCTCTCTGTTTCCATGCGTTTAAAAGTCTCTTTTCACTAAAGCACAGTGCAGTATATTCTCTATTCTCTATTCATAGAAACACAGGAATCTGCTGGATAACGCAGGTACTAACCACTTTTACTTGGTTGGCTGATGGCTCGAAATGGAGGTGCAAATCAGAGCTGTGGCGAGTTAAAAAACGCATCATCATTTGTCGCCATAATTGCCAAATTCATCCATAATTGTTGAACTTGTTTAAAATTGGTGAATGTTTTATCGGGTTTCTGCGTCTTCCACTAGCTGTTCAACAGATTTTAAAATGTTTCTTAACTAAGTGTTCAGAAGAGTTGAAGAAATAGTCTGAAACTTTGGGAAATATGTTTATTTGCTTGCCGCAGATTGATACCACTCTCATGTCTGTATGCTCAATATAAAGCTAGCGCCAGCAGGTGGTTAGCTTAGCATAAAGACTGGAAGCAATGGGACGCTCCTTCGTTCACGAACCAAAATGTAAACCTGAAGTTGTGGTTGTTCCGGGAAGTTACATGCTAGAAGGTTTCGTCATGTGAGTGGCTTCCTGGAGATTTCCTGGTTGGTCATTGCACCCAGAGAGAAAGAGAATAAGTGGATTCCCCAAAATCTCAAAGTATTCCTTTAACTTCTCAGCATACGTTTTTATGTAAACAGGCTTGTATCTGACTTATTGTCAAATAATCCAATATTTACTTATGTAGCTACCCATTTTTTGTACCGACGATTCAACAGGAAAAGTTTAGCGTCCACCCACGAGGTCCAGTGCTCCCACTGTCTCCCACTGTCTCCCACTGTCTCCCACTGTCTCCAACTGTCTCCAACTGTCTCCCGCTCCCACAACTCTATCATAAAGTGAATACAGTTGCTCACAGTGGAAAAGCTTCTCGCCTTTGAAACCTTTTTGAATCAGCATCTGAAAAATGTCTAAAACTGTCAAGATGTCATCACACCTTCCGTGAAATATCATACACTTTGTTTCTTTCATGTCAAGACAAGACAAGCCTCCATTGCGGTTTTACGGTCATTAGATATATTTTTCTGTGTTTGACTTCTGGTGAAAGTGTGAAACTTGACCATAATTTAAATATACATAGAAACAATAGCAATTCTTGAGAGCGACTTTCCATTTGTTTCCTGACATTCAGTGGGTCTACACTCAGGAAGCTAGTTTATTTGCTTTACAAAAGCATATTTAATTCACATTTTATATTTGATGACATTTCAAAAGTTCCCCTATAATTCACTTGACATTTGGATGGAAACATAGCGTCTCTTTCACCCTCTCTCTCTCTCACACACACGACACAGTGTGCCAAAGAACTCCTGAGTCTGCAGTCAAACGCCAAGGTAAAGAGAAAAAAACATTAATCTGAAAAATTAGTTAATGTTAAGAATAACAAAAGCCAATGTTCTAGTGGGTGCCTGGTGTTTGTGTAACACGCAGAAAGGCTGAAAAAAAAAAAACATTTCGTGTCTTAACTTCGCTACTGAACGTGTGTAAATGGAAGCTGACAGCTACACTTTGCACTTCCAAATTTATGTCAGTGGTGTGACTTCAGCTGCAGACCCCACAGCATCAGAGAGAGAGGGAAGAAAGAAAGAAAGAAAGAAAGAAAGAAAGAAAGAAAGAAAGAAAGAAAGAAGAACAGGATGGAGAACAACTGAACAGACAGAGAGGTGAATAATATAGAAACCAACAGAAACAAGGACGGATGTAAAGACAGCGATATTAAAGAAAAACAAGGAAGAGACAGAAACAGACAAATAGGAAGAGAGAGAGAGAGGGGGAGAGAGAGAGAGAGAGAGGGAGAGAGAGAGAGAGAGAGAGAGAGAGAGAGTAACTGATAGAGTGAAGGAGAGCAAGAGAGGCACAGAGAGAGCAGCTGTCCTAACAGCTGGCCAGCAGGATTGATGTCTCAGTGAAATAAAACTCAACATATGTCCAAACATGAGGAGACAGGACAGCCAGGAGGAGGAAAGAGATACACACAAACACACACACACACACACACACACACACACACACACACACACACACACACACACACACACACTGATATGGGAACACTGGTGCAATCTGAAGCTCTTGAACATACATACACACCACACACACTGATTAAAGAATGCCGGTACACTGCTGAGACGTTTAATTGCACAGTTTATAACACACACACACACACACACACACGCACACACACACACACACACACACACTTTCAATGGCCTATCGCTGCTCGCTCCGTGTTGTAAAACCATTAAACTGCAGAGTGGTTAGCCTGGCTGCGTGTTAGCACGGTGTCCATTTCACACACACTATTTTCATCTGTCAGATGACACCCAGACTCTCTTGTCGCAGAACATGGTCTGAGAAAGCAGCCGGCCCTCCTAGCTGGGGGGGGGGGGGGTTCAGAGAGATAGTGGTCCTGTGTAACCCTCTTTGCATACATCAGCCCCTTCACACACACACACACACACACACATATTCTTTTGCTTTTGCTGACCAGTGATATGCCCAACCCACTGCGACCTGTAGGAGCCACCGTCTTGTTGTTGCTCAAATCCAGTTTGATTTATGACGAGTGCACCAGTAAAACACACTTTAATTCTTCCATTTAAACTAACGAAACATTCCTGTGAATTAAGAATGCGATATAAAAAGTGAGAGAGCAGCTGCTATTTTTATAAACTGAATTTATAAAGGGCTGCAACTAACACATTTTTTCATTATCGATTGATCCGTCGATTGTTTTCTTGGTTTCTGGATTCATCGGCTGGTTGATGAAATAGTGGAAAATGCCCAATCACAATGTCGCAGTTTAAATCACTCAAAACTCAAAGATATTCAGTTTACTATCATAGACGACAAAAAGAAAACCAGCAAATTGTTGTTGTAATGTAAAAAAAAGAAATGAAGCAATTAATCAATTATAAAAATTGTTCCCGTGTGTTGATGTTTAAGCTCCTGTAAACTGTAGAGAGTTAATGCAGTGAAGGTGTCTGTTGTTCTGAGAGAACATGAGTCGCCTGTGGATCATTAATGAGTATAAATTCAGCTGGTTTCAAATCTACAAAATGTCAGTACTTTGTTTTCAGGTGTTGGGGGGGGGGGGGGGGGTCACAGGTGCTTTAATTCAGGTTACAGTCATTTAAAAAGAGTTCTACAGAATAATTGTTAATTCCTCAGTTTTGAAAAACAACACACACATATCCATCTATAGTTTTATCACAATAGAAGCAATAAAATATTCTTTCCACTTGAAGTATCAGATACTCAGCACTGATAAAATGACAGTTCTGCCTCCTAATAGCAGCTGTGGGTATAAATCTGCATGGCTCTGACCTTTGACCTTTGACACAAAATACAAAAATGAGTGACTGTATTTTACTTCACCTGCAGCTCAGAGGATGAAGTCAGGCCCCAACTTTGCCTGGGCGGGGCTTTGATTCCGACTGGGGCCACCCATGCTAAAAATACTCACAAAGTACTCCCTCCCAGCAGTGTAAGTACTTTATGTGATATAAGGTGGCCGCGCTGCCAAAGGCGCCGGGTCGAAAACCCTGCAGCCCTGAATTAGACAAAGGATAGTGTTTCTACTGAAGGTGTGAGCTTAATGCTAGAAAAGCCCGGCTGCTGATCCCCGCTGTGCGGCCCGAGAGGTCAGGTCTGCCCTGCATTACAGCGCTGATATCAACAAGCGCTGCAGTCCAACACCACCGAGGACTGGCCCTGCCTCAGAACTTACACTCACTGCACTGATGAAGCTGCAGGAGTTAAAAAATCTCTGACCAGGCGGCTCTAACTAACTCAAGACACTTGGACAGACTTCTGATTGATGACTGATTTCACTTCTCAGTTATCACTAGACGGAATAAAAGCCCCTAACGTCCAACATTTTTCAGATATTTTCCAACTTCTGCACCTCAGCTCTCTGAGAGGCGGCGAACAATCAAGCGAGAGCGACTGATGAGCTTTAAAAAGTGTACAAGCTTGGGCGTATGACGCACCGCGGCAGCACCAAGGTCACTTTGGATTTAATTAATTTAAAATGTAAAGTAAAACATCTATTCACTAGTTAATGACAGAGCTTTCACGTATTATTTCTTTTTGTCTCCTGTCGCATTTTTCAGGGTTTCATTTTTTTTTCTCTTTTTTTTTTTTCTGAAAATAAAGTAAAGGAAAATGGTCTGTTTATGAAAAGAGATAAGAACGAAAGTTTTCTGTGTTTTTTTAATAGAAAGAGAATCCGTTTTGTGAAACGCTTGTATTTAGATCGGATGGACCAAAACTTTGTGATACTGAAAAAATGCAAAATCAATGAACTTGAATGTGTCTTCAGCTATCAAGATAAGATTACTCCACTCTACCATGATATATATATTTTAAATCTCTACTTTTAGATAAAAGAAAACAACTGGAACCTGAATACAGTCACATCCAGGGAGCAAAATTGCTTCTTTGTCAAACGCACGCTTCCAAAACACCAGTTCAAGACCCGAGCTTCTGGTTCCACTTTAGGCATGATATATGAAACCCTACCCTATTGCACACACACACGCACACACACACACACACACACACACACACACACACACAGCGTGATGTGTGGTTCAGACACAATAGAAGCGTTGTTTTGGGTCGGACCCTCAGGGGAGCCGATGTGGGCGGAGCCTGTGGTTTAGGTCACAGAGGAGAGATGGGGGGGGGGTGGGGGGGTCAGGGAGCCAAATATCAGCAAGGGGGGGCCGGTGGCGAGTCTGGGCCGAGTCGACAACCGCTCCACAGCTGACCAAAGAGGAGAAAAGGAAAGTGGAGCCAACATGGCTGCCTGAACCCCCAAACGCCCCGATCTTGTCGATACCTCCACGTCAGAGGAGGGGGCAGGATGAGACGGTGAAGGGAGGATATGTCTCAGTGACACAGCTGCTTCTCATGTCTTCTGTGATAGGAGCTATCATCAAACACCACACACTACCAGGCATTATCACCACGCAGGCCTAATGGACTTTTAGGACTCCATAAAATAGTTTTGCAGTCGCCAAAACAAAAAATCTGCACAAAAGGAAAAGTCAAAAAGAAACAACAGAAAACTCTCAGAGTCAGCCTTCAGCTGGAATGACTTTATGCAACTTTTTCTTTGAGGAACTGCTCTGGTTTCAGACTTTTTGTAGGTTTGTACCTTCATTTTTATGTTTCCTGCGTCCAGAAGACAATGTTCACGTTAACAGTGAAGCTAGATTAACAGTTCAGAGTTCATGTCAGATGAATTCCTAAAATAAATATCATTTGTACACTAAATATTATTTGTTTTCGTATGATATTATTATTTTTATTTTTGATATCCAAAGTAAATACAAATAAAAATAATGAATCCTAACTTTTCAAGAAAATTACTGATAATTTGTGGGCAAACATAACGCAGTGAAATAATTTAACCAACGTTTGTCTTAGTTGTTTTATAAAAGACAACATTTTTGTACAAATGAAAAGTTAATCAGAGATGCAGTATGCTGTATATCAAAGCCATGTATGATGGTTCAATAAACAGTTTTATTTAGTACTGCAGCAGATTAAAGTCGCAATATGGTTCTTTTTCCCTTTACAGTTATATCATGTTGGCTTTCGCCAGATGCTAAATTATCAGGTGAACAATTTGGCATTTCACAGAAATCCTAGTAAAAAAGAAGGACTTGATAAAATCACTATTTAATCTGATTCTTTTGGATGACATTCAAAACTGTTCCGGCAAACCACATCGCATGCGCTCCTACCGTATGCTGGCTGGCCTGCAGCCAAAACTGAGCAGGAGAGGGCTACCAGGCATATCCCACTGACTGTATTTGTAGTCAAGACCCACAGGCTGTGGCTGATCATTAGTAAAGAGATCCCTATCAATTACAGAGGAAGCGATTGAAACCAACCACAAGAAGTCCAGGGGGAGCCGGCCTGTTGGCAGAGCCGAGCAGAGCAGCACTGACCACCGAACTCTGTGTGTATATATATATATATATATATTTATATATATATATATATATATATATGTATATGATTAAGAAGATTAAAAGTTCAAGATTTAAGAATGAAGTTCATGTTTGGAACAACTTTCTACACACACAGTGCTGCCCTGTTGCCCCTAGAGCATCCCAAACGCACACACACACACACACACACACACACACACACACACACACACAGACAGACAGACAGACAGACAGACAGATAAAGCCTCTACCTTCTCACAATCACAGCAAATCTTATAAAGGAAGGCAAACATGGTGCCAGAGCCAAGACCTTGTTAATTAGCCGACAACCTTAACTCTTGGGGCCGACCCAGCCGGCCTGTTAAGCTGTCATCACAACTACGTCCACCTGCGTGTATGAATCCATAAGCCTTCACGCACACACACAGGTCAGGCACACAGCGCTCGCAGTTCAGTCATGCACTATAGCTTCAACTTGCAGCTTAGCTGAAAAAGCATGCAGATTATTTCACCTTCAAACAGTATTACTGGCAGGTCTGGACTCGCAGCTAAGTTGCTAATTGGAGGAAAGAGTCATTTGCTCACCTGTAACAAAAGCACTCTCCCGGCTAATGCTTTATTTCAGGTAGAGCGTCACTAAACATTTGCAGCACAGGTGTAGATACTGAATACACAGAATTAGACTAGTCAAGGATGCACATGATGACACATCACTCTCAACCCGCCCACAACAGTAACTACTCCCCCTCCAGAAGAAGACATACTTTCCACAGTTTGAGTGGCGGTAACAGCAGAGATGTTGAAACAGGCTCTCAGCAGTGAGAGAGAACAAAGCGAAGCAGAACGTCTCTATTGTCACAGCGGAGCAGGGTCAGAGGAAGGCCTCGCTCTGACCTCCTCTTCCAGCTGGGGAAGCCATTAAATGGGTGATTGGGTGCCCAGCTCTGGCCTGGCCTCAACTCAAGATACACTCCACCAAACTGGACAACACGGGCTTAAACACACGGTAGAAGAGCAAAGCTCATAAAACAGTTGATGCACGAGAAGCTGCAGGAGGTCACGAGACAGGATGCAGTCAGTCAACTGCAAACGTGTTTCCCATTACTGTATATTGATTATACCTGGCATGTATTGCACGGTGCAATGTATTTGTTAAATACAGTTAAGACGCAATGGCTTTGATTCTAGGTGTCTTTGTGGAAAGTAAACTACAAGTTGTTTTCTTTTTAAATATCAAAAAACGACAACAATGACTGTTAATCCTCTCCATCGGGACTGCGTGGATGTGGTTTGATCTGATTTGATTGACGACGGCCCGGCAATATGAGCGAACAGTTTTTTGTTTAGTGCAAGATCACGTAAGAGTCCAGTTCTCATCATAAGAAGCTTTTATAATTCAACATATTTCTAGCTAAAAACAGGACATCAGGCGGACGAAAAGGGAAAACGGCTTCGTGTTTTGCAGGTAATTATGACTTGATGTATCAATTCACTTGTGACAAGAAAGCTGCGGTTGTTGGATCATGTTGCCCGTTTCCATATGATGGGAGGGGCAGTTGGTAGTGTTCATACATGTGATGAATACCATGAGGTAGCAGCAAAATCTGCTGTTTGACAATTGTATGTTTTTGGGATCTATAACAGGTTTGAAATGTATAATATTTGGTTGCAGTTTTAATGCAATGGATTAAATGTTATTGCGTACAAATCTCTTAGACCAACGCCTCTTCAGGCTGATGGGTAACTGTCAAATAGTGTCTGACTGCCTGTCAACACTGAATGTTCAGTGATCATGAAAAAACATGAGAGCAACGTCCCATCCGATCTATGAGTTGCACACTGTCTGACTGTGTCCAGTCAGTCTACGAGCTTTCATCTCAGACTACGAGCAACTGACAGCACATGTGTTGTTCTTATTTCACCCGTAGCACTCAGGAGAAGAACTTAACTCCGGTCCAGTTTAAATACTTCAGCTGAATTCATAAATTAGTCACACAGGTGTCCGTTTTATTACCGCTCTGCAGCGTACAGGGTGCAGCGGTAATTGAGCTCGATCTCATTTGCAAATGAAACACATGAATTGTACAGTAATTCATACGGGCTCGGGTGTAAGCAGGGATTAGAGCGATGTTAAGTGTTTGCCAGGCGCCAGAGCTGCTCTCGGCACATTAGATGGCTGACTAAGTTGGCACAAGGGCACCGTGCCCGTGCCAGGCCCCCGTTAACAGCGGGTCGGCCCCCGGGAGAGGCACAACAATACAGATAATGATAATTCAGTCATCAAAACTGAGGGAGCTAGATTGTATTGAGGGCTCAAGGAGACCAGGTGAAGACGGATTAACGTTTGATAACGAGGCATCACTGTTAAGAGACGGGTTATTGTTTGGGTTATTTCTCCGTTTATTACAGGCTTTTATTTCCCTTCCTCTCTATCTCTTATTTTTAGCTACAAAATGACAGAGGATGGAGGAGTGTTTCCATTCCACAGCCTGTCTGGTGCCCACATTTTTTCTTCTGATGTTCCCTCATCCTGGCCTTGAACATTTTATTCAGTAACCATCCTACCAGTTTAATAAGTGCTAAGTGCTTTAACAGTATAGAGGAGGCCTTTTGTATGCAGTAAGCCTTTGTATCTAAACCTTCACACAATGCAGATGCAACTCAACATAAATGCAAAATTGTGAAGAAAATAACTGACCTTCTCCCTCTTGGCTTGTATGCTGTGAAAGTCCAGGCAGAGAGGATGTATTTACAGCAACCAGCTGTGTGGTAATACAGCTAGCTGACACAATCTTAAAAAGTTCTTGATAAAGCTTTTAAAAGCTGAGGCGGCAGTTGGGTAAAAAAAATAAAATAAAACTGCAAAGCGAGGCCATGTCTATTCATTAGAACTGTCACAGGCACTTAGGGCTCCTCTGAGTAGCGGACAGCTAGCAGTGTGCCGACAGGGGGTGAGTGCAGTGCGAAGGCTAACAACGACATCATCCACACATTAGCTCAGGGCTACATGGCACAGAGGGGTCAGCCATGTTAGGCTAAGTGAGCGCTCAGTGGCTAATAGGGTCTGTTCCATTTGATCATACAGCCAATCTAACCCGGGAGAGCTCAGCTGACTGAACCCTGTTCAGCAGGAGGTGGAGGACGAGGCAAGGGACGTGCATTGTTCAGGCTTTAATGTGCTTGCCATTTGAGTGCCGATGATCAAATCTGGTCAGACTGTAAGAAGATTCTGAACAAAATCGTGCTTTAAGAGTCTAAGTGAATGCCACTGAAGAGCCAGAAAAAAAGACTTGGAGCAAACGCAGAATAAACCTGCGGAGCTTTCTGCAACGTTTGAAACACAAGATGAACTCTCATCGGCGCCGCACCGGGAATCTGTATATAAGCCTATTTACCAGGATGGCCTTGTACTCCTGTCCGCATTACATTCCTTCAACAAAACACAAGATGTGACAGTTTGAGAATTTGGAAACGCTTTGCCTTTACCAGTAGCACACAACAAAGCTTTAAATCAGGATGTGAACGAGGTTGCCTGTTGAAGAGGGATTCCACAAATGTGCCAAAAGGGATTTCAAAGGGTCCTGAAGGTCAAGGATGGAAACAGAAAGGGAGAGAGAAACAGCAGTCCCATCATCACACGGCGAAGGGGAGAAAGTTGTAATGAAACGAAGAAGCATTATTCCAACAAAGTAACAAGCGAGAAAAAGAAAAAGGGTGTGGAGCTTTAACACTTTTGAATGTAACTGTTTGCCATTGAAGGAGAACTCACTTAATGAAGCCTCAGCCATGTATTGATCACCTCCTCTCATTGGGGGTGGGGGAGGGGGGGGGCAGAGGTACCTGTCAATCTCCATATATAGGGTTACATTAGGCTCTAAATGAAATGCATTACCACGGCAGTGTATGAAGGACACTTTTACAATGCATCTTCAAGGACCACAGCAATTCACATGAACGTTTACGAGGCCCAGAGACAGTTATTATTCATGCTAACGCTGTGTGATTCAGTGTGCCTGGTTATATATCACATGTTTATCTCATTTGTTTTTGTCTTAGCTAAGTGTTTGCGGCATGATCAATGCGACTAGTCCTCGGGGGATAGCAGCTCCGCTAATTAGCGAGGAAGAGCCAAACTCAATAGCAAGCTGTGTTTTGTTTTGTTTTTTTCTTCTTTTTTTCCCCTAAGAAGAGGGAGAATGTGCAGGAACTCTGACTAATCTGACTCATTTTTGGGCATCATTGGATTAAATATTTCAGGCTGTATTTACAAAAGAGCTGTGGTGCTGCTGATGTTTCTGTGTGTAAAACCCACCGCGGATCTGTTTGACTTTATGCTTTTCACACGCTAGACCGGACAGCAAAACACCAAACAATGAAAATGCATTCTTCTTTCATTTCATGTTGTTGTTTACAGTTATGTTTTTTATCATTTGTTTGTTTTTTTTATTTTGAAGCTAGAAGCTAATCATAAATAAGTGAACCTCAAATTCAATATCAAGCTCCTGTTTCCTGAATCTGAATACATCATGAATCCTTAATGTTTGCCACACAGTAAATATTTAGTTAAAGGTCTCTTTGTGTGCTATTTATGATCAAAATCACTTCTGATCAATTCTGATTACAGTGTTTTTTAATGAATACTATTTTCTCATGGAAATAAGAAAACAACAGGAGTGGAAGATTTGACAATTTAATAAAAAAATTCCCTGGTCCAATAACAGAAAACATGTAATCATTATTACTATGAATAATGAAAAATGAAATGAAGTTTTGTTCACGTTTACATTGACCTCCTGCGTTTTAATGCTGCATTTGTTTTAATATCTTGGACTGACTGTCGACTGTCGGTCGAGCCTGGTTCGTGGTTGGATGGGAAAGGAGAAAGCTATACAAAGTTGTCCCCCAGCATTTCCTTCCACTCGCGCCCCCTTTGATTTGACAGGAAGATGTCACAACACTTTTGAACACACTCCTACACCGACACACACACACACACACAAGGTTTTTCCTTTCAAACCAGTTTCCACACTGTAGATAACAGGCAAAGCTACCTATCTTTCAACTAAAGACACTGTGTACTGTATTATGCCCCTGGCTGTCCCATTCTGGCCCACTTTACTGTATCAATAACAAAGTAAAACCTTTAAATGAGAGAGATCAAGCGCTCCTCTGATATCATCAAGATTACTATGTGCACATAACAGTAAAGAGGAGTGTTAGATGGTTTTAGATGTGGCTTGCTGTGGGGTGGGAAGGGGCAAGCTGAGGCATGCTGGGAGACTCCAGCACTTTCCTGTGTTAGTGGTGTAGATCAGAGGAGCACAGCAGAAAGGGAAACCTGTGTTTTCACTGATTGATATTGTGATCTAACGAGCCAGGGATCCGTCAGTTGTAATTTTAGATGTTCAAAGATCCTCTGGAGAGGATGCGTTCAGAAAGGGAAAACAAAATACAGGTGAGGTTGTTCTCGCTTTGTGTGAGAGCGAAGAGTAAATGAGCGACAACAGCATCCTGTCTATCAAACGTGAGGGAATAAAAGCCCCGCAGTGCCGTCGTTGTAGTTTTTCTAAAGCTGAAGTCTGCATCTTATCCTGTGAGGATACCATTAGAATACCTGCCTCCAAATGAGTTGAAAGATTATATGAGTTCATGTCATTTTTCAAATTCATATAAGATAATAAAATGTTTTCTCTCCAAGCCCTTTGGATAAAGTCAGAAATGCATTGCCATTCACCCGAAAACAAGTCTGTTGCTCTTGGATCACATTTCACATAATCAGAGCCAAATGCTTCCGTGATGTTTTCAAGTGGAAGAGCGGCCGTACTTTGCAGCCTTCAGGCCTGCACTGGTGTCGCTGTGTGAATGTTAAGTCAGTGTGTGTGTGTGTGTAGCCCACTTTCCTTGGAGACGTTACAGTTAAAACACACAAAAATTGAGGACTGAAGACTTTTGCCTACCGTCTTGTTCTGTCTTGGTCAGCTCCACGAGTTTCTTCTGTTTCAGTGTGTCCACCACGTCTGCCAGGCTGCCTTTGCGGCGCTCCGGCGTCCCGAAGGCGAGGCCGGTCATCGGCTCCCCGCGATCCCTGGAACAGTCCTCTGGCTTGGGTGGAGAGGTAGAGTTCGTCCGGTAGGAGTAGACTGAGCAGCCTTTACTGCTTTCATTGTCCTGGGAAGAGACAGCAAATGAGAGAACCAAGGTCAAAACTTCTGGAAAATACCAGCACAGACGCAGACGTTTGATTACGCAGGTATGTGATTTGCATACTGAGAACTGGTGCCCTTTCATTTACTTACATTATATGCTTACATTATGCTTGCTTAGTGGTGTTTTACTTGGTTTTCACCTTGTGACATGGGGAAAGGGCATTTTGCTACTGACAGAACTTAATCTGTCAGGTAATCTCTTGGTTGAGTCTACTCTTGTATCTATTATTCTACTATAAAACAGGCAAAAAGCAAGAAGCGACATGACCACAACACAGAAAAACTATGAATCTCAGCGAACAACACCGAAAACATTCATTTAAACGTACTGTAAGTTTTGTTTTTCTTCATTCCTGAAAGCCTGCACCTCTGTGCTCAAACCTTTACAATATACAGCTCTAATTAGTACTGATATTTCATTTATTGTCTATTAATATTTAAATTATATCAAGTCAGGGGGAAAGTTATGACCAGCTTGGCTCTTGCTCTACATTTACAGACAGTTGAACTGAGGTGGAGCTAACTTACCAGTAGGAGTAACTTAATGGTGAAGACTGCAGAGTGGATCTCTGACATATGTGGTTTAGACCAATGAAGGTGGCACAAAGCCGGTGACTTATAAAACATGACAGATCTCTAATGGGCCCTTCTGTTTCGTGCTGCACGACCGGAGCGTTTCTGTCCCACTGCTGTTTGCTCTGCTGGGTTATGAGTTAAGCGAGAGGCACAAGGAGTCTATATTTATCAAGACGATAAGCCCTTCAAGACGACCGCATTGTCCCACACAACAGACACTTTAGCACAGGTGTTCTAACACCGAGGCTATATCTGGACGCTTTCTCCTCCCCTTACAGAGTGGGGGGATCTCCAAGAACTTTAGGAGGCTTATGTTTCAAAGACAAGGGGCTTTGGCTAACAGCGGGATCTTAAGACGCCCTTGAAATGCCTCCAGGAGGCCCTGTTGTACACTTTGTCTTTAAGCGGAAGATGCCTCTGTAATGAGGATTAGTAGATAGTGTGTCACTCGTGGATTGTTAAGGTGTGTGTTTTCAGGTCTGTACATAACGCTGCCCAGGAGTTACACAAGCAGTGTGGTGCAGGCAGAGAGGCCTGATGGTCAGATCATGTTATAAACCAAAAGGTCACATATTCAGTCCCTGCAGCAGACAATGCATGTCCAAATTGTCCTTGAGTAAGATACTGAACCCTGATCTGGTCACTTACGACATGTCAGTCCGGGTCCACGTGCATTATGCTTTAATGTATAAATGGAGGGTGTCGTGTGGAGTTTTGTGTGGTGTTACCACTTTACATTTTCCTACTGTTTCAACCAGCGGCCAAAAACATTTTTCTAATTCAAAAGTCACTTCTTCATGGGTTCCTATCAGTCTCCTGTGGTCCCCCGCAGGGAGAGAAGTCACATGCAGGAGTGTACACAGTGTGTGACAACTCAACAAAAACAAGAGAACAGGGTGAAATGGAATAAAAGATGTGGGGCTGCTTCAGGTGATCAGGAACAATTTTGCCTCGAGGCCCCTTTGAACTCTGACACTGATGCTAAGTGAAGTTTTCAGGTAATTTTATTAATATTTAATTGCCTTTAAAGTTCTTGTTATGCACTGAGAATTATTAAATATAACCGAGTTAGAATCTCAACATAGCAAACAAAATATAATAATATTTTCGTAAAATCAGACAATCCAAAGTTCTAATTCTTTAAAAACTGAACAGCACTCTTGTCTTGGAAATGTTAAAATGAATTCTGCTGCAACATTGATACCTGAGGAAACTTTATTCTTAGAACTTTCCACTTTCCTCAGAGGCTGAAGTCAAACACGCCTCTTCCATTAGGGACCAACAGAACCTGAAGCCAAGTAACTAACACCTCAACACACACGTACACACACATGAAAACAGGCTGTGGAGATGAGAAGAACCAAGGGGTACAACTCTCTAGAGGAGAACCCTCACTGGGCTGCCTACAGCGCTGCCTGCAGCACAGAGAAGCCAGACCAGAGACCAGAGAAGACCACTCGTGTGTGTGTGTGTGTGTGTGTGCATTCAATTGTGCACAATCATCATTATGCATGAGAATGTGCACACCCTGTGTTATGAGTGGTGGGCCCTGAGCGTGTACACTGTGTACACTCACTAAACACATTTGTTTTACAGATTTGAGTTATAGCAACATATCTCAAAATAAGATACGGTCAATTTCTCAGCTCTGTGCGTAATTCACTTCTCACCATCGCAGCAGGCACCATGTTCTCCCACTCCGCATCCGTCAGCTTCTCTCTGATTGGCTGCAGCTCGTCCGGGTGGGGTTGGTCATGCGACGAGGGGGACGGCGTCTCCTTTGGGCCCTCTCGCTTGTCGTTGGCCCAGGACGCATTGTCCTGACCCATCGCTTCCTCTTCCTCAGATGGTGGGTGGAAGGGAGGTGTCGCTTGCATGGAAGACATCATTCTGTGGAGGAAAAGAGGGAAGGGTTTAAATGTTTGTACTACGATACGTAACTTCAGGCTAATTTAGGGAGAGAACTTGTCAACCATGATGGAGAAAAGCTCAAGTGACTCATGAACGACTGAAGGAAACGATGGCGAGTGAGAGACGTTGATCACAACTGTAACTAAAACCCTCCTGGAAGCATTGATGAGGTTATTGTGGAACATTGCAAACACTAAAACCCCCCCAAGTGAAAAAGAAGCACCTTCCTCCACATAAACTACATTTTTGTATAGTGTGTAAAAATGTACAATTCAAATATGTCTAATTTTACAGTGAACATATATTTTGGTACTTATTATGTGCTTTCATGCACTACGTCAGTACAGTTTTAACCTGACAGCCATTTACTACTGTAACTATTGTGATTATTAAAGGAAACCTAAATATTTACCTGACTTAGCTCATAAATCATTATTAGTTTACTCTATTTATTGTTGGTAGGCTTCTTAATTTGCTTAGGTGTATTTATATTAGTAAAAGTACACTAAAATGTTAACATGTACTTGCATTTACGTACGTGCATTTTTTAAATTTTATTTATTTATTATCATTATTGAACGTTTTGAGGAATTTTCTACAAATAGTTGCTGATGTTTTAGAAAGCGTGTTCATGACAGATGGACTTTACAATCAGCTTTTTTTTATGACGCTTCATAGATTGTGGCACATAGCAATGTGCACTGTTTATGTGCACAAATACAGGGCGCTCTACTTTGAGCACGTCAAGTAATCTTAAAAAATGTGTCCACCACTGGCTGCATACCGAAGCCACAAAAAACACTGGAGATCTCAGAACCACGCATTTGAATAGCTGATTCAGAACCACAACTTTATTTAAAATGCAGACACATGAATGCTAAAGATGTAATTACAGCTCACTCACACACAAGCAATTTAAAGTACATCATCATATTTTTGGCATTTATCGGGCACATTCATACACACACACACACTCACACACACACACATGCACACTGGGCGCACACACTGCCATGGGGATAATCTATTAACCTATTAAGCAGCATCATCACGTCACCTCAGAGCTGTTAGAAAAGCAGAAGCTGCGTTACTGAGTTTCTGTGGAAAAATCTGTTTTTCTAATGTAAGCCTCCGGCTGAGAGTCATTAAGCTAATACATCATTTAGTGTAATGACTTCCCTTTGTTGCACTACAGTTATGATTATTTCATTGACCACATTTATTCCCTCTCCTAATCTCAGCCCTAAATTCTTATTTTAAATATGAACACAAGCACACTAGCAAGGACTTTAACGGCTAATTGGTGCTTGTAAGTAATAATACATACACACACACACACACACACACACACACACACACACAATTCCACAGCAGGAAACACACGCACACACAAACTTTCTAGATGACAACTGACAATGCAAATTCCAGCAGAAAGAGCATTGGACTGTTATGAATTGTTTTTGCTCCCGCCACTCTGCACACACACACACACACACACACACACACACACACACACACACACACACAACCTCTGTGAAGCAAAACAGATTGCTACTTCAGTGTTAGCGCTCGGTAAATCACAGCTGGCTGTCCATCTCTGAAATACGCAGCCTCCTGGGTGCCCTTAAACGTAAATCTGACCCTCAGTCAAATATCTGAAGGGAGGGAGCAAGGCTGCAGAGTGCATGTGTGGGAGACAGCAAAAGGTGAAAACACATGATTTACAGAGGGAGTTGATAAAGACTAAGATAACATACTGAAACCAAATGTCAATGTGAGATGAACTGAGAGAACAAAAGACAAGAGACAAAAGACACGAATAAGGAAAAGTGCATGCATACAGTGCATCCGGAAAGTATTCACAGCGCTTCACTTTTTCTACATTTTGTTATGTTGCAGCCTTATACCAAAATGGATTAAATTCATTTTTTTCCTCAAAATTCTACACACAACACCCCATAATGACAACGTGAAAAAAGTTTTTGAGATTTTTGCAAATTTATTAAAAATAAAAAACCTGAGAAATCACATGTACATAAGTATTCACAGCCTTTGCTCAATACTTTGTTGATGCACCTTTGGCAGCAATTACAGCCTCAAGTCTTTTTGAATATGATGCCACAAGCTTGGCACACCTATCTTTGGGCAGTTTCACCCATTCCTCTTTGCAGCACCTCTCAAGCTCCATCAGGTTGGATGGGAAGCGTCGGTGCACAGCCATTTTCAGATCTCTCCAGAGATGTTCAATCGGATTCAAGTCTGGGCTCTGGCTGGGCCACTCAAGGACATTCACAGAGTTGTCCTGAAGCCACTCCTTTGATATCTTGGCTGTGTGCTTAGGGTCGTTGTCCTGCTGAAAGATAAACCGTCGCCCCAGTCTGAGGTCAAGAGCGCTCTGGAGCAGGTTTTCATCCAGGATGTCGCTGTACTTTGCTGCATTCGTCTTTCCCTCTATCCTGACTAGTCTCCCAGTTCCTGCCGCTGAAAAACATCCCCACAGCATGATGCTGCCACCACCATGCTTCACTGTAGGGATGGTATTGGCCTGGTGATGAGTGGTGCCTGGTTTCCTCCAAACGTGACGCCTGGCATTCACACCAAAGAGTTCAATCTTTGTCTCATCAGACCAGAGAATTTTGTTTCTCATGGTCTGAGAGTCCTTCAGGTGCCTTTTGGCAAACTCCAGGCGGGCTGCTATGTGCCTTTTACTAAGGAGTGGCTTCCGTCTGGCCACTCTACCATACAGGCCTGATTGGTGGATTGCTGCAGAGATGGTTGTCCTTCTGGAAGGTTCTCCTCTCTCCACAGAGGAACTCTGGAGCTCTGACAGAGTGACCATCGGGTTCTTGGTCACCTCCCTGACTAAGGCCCTTCTCCCCCGATTACTCAGTTTAGATGGCCGGCCAGCTCTAGGAAGAGTCCTGGTGGTTCCGAACTTCTTCCACTTACGGATGATGGAGGCCACTGTGCTCATTGGGACCTTCAAAGCAGTAGAAATTTTTCTGTAACCTTCCCCAGATTTGTGCCTCGAGACAATCCTGTCTCGGAGGTCTACAGACAATTCCTTTGACTTCATGCTTGGTTTGTGCTCTGACATGCACTGTCAACTGTGGGACCTTATATAGACAGGTGTGTGCCTTTCCAAATCATGTCCAATCAACTGAATTTACCACAGGTGGACTCCAATTAAGCTGCAGAAACATCTCAAGGATGATCAGTGGAAACAGGATGCACCTGAGCTCAATTTTGAGCTTCATGGCAAAGGCTGTGAATACTTATGTACATGTGATTTCTTAGTTTTTTATTTTTAATAAATTTGCAAAAATTTCAAAAAAACTTTTTTCACATTGTCATTATGGGGTGTTGTGTGTAGAATTTTGAGGAAAAAAATTAATTTAATCCATTTTGGAATAAGGGTGTAACATAACAAAATGTGGAAAAAGTGAAGCGCCGTGAATACTTTCCGGATGCACTGTAGATCCAAACTGTGTAGTTGGAGAAAGCTCTGACCGTCCACGTGGGTGTGAATGTTTTAAAGGGATCCTGAGGGTCATGATGTTCTGTGCATGTCGTCAGATTGCAGTTTGCAGTGACTGTGTTGTGCAGGTGGAAGGCTGGGAAATGGCAAGAAACCTCAGCTCTGACCTGAAGATGTTGAAGAACCGTGAAGAGTACGCCATCGTGTCTACTTCACTTCTACTGTAGATTGCAAACCAACTGCAATACTTGTCTAATTTACTCTAATTTAGCAAAAAAACGATTCAAAGTCTTTTCTGTCATTCATGCTCAATTTCACTTTTTGCTGAAAACAGTGTTTCTCTCTCTGGCGTCATCTTTCTGAAGTCTTTGTTGTCATGCTGTACTGCTCCAAAACTTGATAATAAGCAAACTGAAGATCATTCTAGCATTACCTCACTGTAAGTTGGTCCAGATGAGAGCACAAGCTAAATACAATATAATCAATCTTTTTTACAATGGATCAAACGACTCTGCAGCTCCTCTCACAGAAAATCACAGAACCACCTCGTCATGCACATGGTGCCGTGCAGCCACAGCTCCTTGTTAAATGACAGAGGTTTTAGTGATTGTATGTTTTTTCTGTTGAGCATGTTTAGACTTGCATAGTTACAATGCTAGACTGATATTTGAATAAATTAAGGCTCTGTTTTTTTTCACCACCACCACGACTGCTGCACCTGGTAGACCTCTGTCAGTCATAAACAATGGTTGTAGTCACTTCTCCTAAAGTCTAGGGGAAGTCTGACTTTGAAATAGTTCGTGTGTGAGTTGTTTGAAAGCTTCATCGCTCCACCCACATCCTGATTTCACTGATTGGAACGGCGAGAGCTGTCAGTCTGGGGTTTAAATTCCCCCAGACCTCCGTTGTTTTACACAGCGGTATGAGTACATGAGATTATAAGACCCGAGACAACCAACAAACAGCAAATCACTAATCCATGATCAACTCCTGCAACCCACACTGAAGCGATGAGAGAGCGATGGGGAGCCTGGGAGGGAGAAGGCAGAGGAGAGCCTATATTTAGCTGACAATATTGCTGGTGCTGTGTTTATGGGGGAGCTTAAGACTTAGTTTCTTGGAACTTGTGTCTCATATGGCCAGGAATGCCCAGCCTCATAACTCGCTGCCACTGATATGGTCTCATCACGCAACAGTACAGGGGTTTGTTGGTAAGCATGCCACAAGGCCTTTTGTGATTGGTTGGGGCAGGAAAACAGTATACTTCATGCACTCGTCATCAGGCAAAGAATCACATTACTATTGTTTAGATGGCTCCATTGTTTAACTAACATGGCAAATGTTAAGCTCTACCAATTCATTGCTGTGGAATGAGTTCAGGAGCTACGGCCGTCTTTATCACGTGACTTGTTAGAGTTGTTGGAGATGAACGGAGAGGATTTGTTTTCAGTGCAACACTGAAACACATATTTTCAAATTACAGCCAACTTTAAAATGAATTCTCCAGCTTTTCACATATTTGTTGATACCTTCAGAAGTTGTAAAATAAAACGACGGGCACATACGTCACCCACAGTTTTGAGGTAATAAATAAACACAGAAATGTGTCTTCATGCTAATGATTGGGGAACATACATAATACATTTTATTTTAAAAACATGACTTACTTACTTTTGCTTTTAGATGGGAACCAGAGTTGATGACAAGAAGAATGAATCCAGAGTGTAAATGATTTAAACAACCCCATTGATAAAACAGAATAAAGCACCAAGCATCAGGTACAACCGTAATGGGCTGTAATAGAGGAGGAACTCCCATCCAGCCCAGTTATGTGTTGCAGCTGCTTCTGTCATGACATGAAGAAAAACAGAGAGATACTGTGCTGTGCTCTGGGATGTCAGCCATCACTAAAACCAGACATCACTACTTTTACAGAGAAACATTAGACGGCCTTTTCTGATTAAACAAGGTTCCCTTTGAACACTGCACTAAAAAAAGATGCACGGCCATTACAAGAAAATAAGCATTTATTTGTCTTTTCTTTTCATTTCTGAAGAACTGGAAATATTTTGGAGATATGGGTTTTTCTTCTGACCGCAGCTCTTATTCCTGGCCATATCAGGTTCCTCCCTACTGAGACATCGCAAGAAATTGAGTGATTATTGCTGAAGGAGCAACCGTCTCCCAACGAGACCAACAAAAGAATGAGTTTGGCTACGTGGAGTCACTCTCAGGAAACAGCAACATGATGATAATGTTACACTGATAGCTGAAAAACAAATCAATTTGTCTCACACGTCGCCTTGAGGCTCTCCGAAAGCCTTTTCATATTGTCAGACATCTAGAAAAACATCAAGTGCTTCCCCTGAAAGCAGGTCTCCTGTCTAAAATATTTCTTGGAAAGTGATACTGGTGAGATTGCCTGCTTGAAAACTAAACAGAGCATGCACTGTTGAGTGAAGAGTTTTAATTTTTTGTCCTCGTGCATTTTAGTTTTAGTTTTTTATGAGCATGAAATCAGGTTGGGAAGATCATCCCACAAGTAGGGTTAACTTCTGAACTTCTGCATGCTATATACCTAATGTAACTAATAATCACAATGAAGGTATGCTCAGCAATGTTACCTACTGTTCTCTTTGAGCATTTTGGTTCAAGTTCCCTTCCCTCCTTTGTTGCCTATGGAAATTCTTACAGCCTTTAGCTCAGAGACACATTCAACAAACTGTTGCTGGTGGACAGCAAGCTAAGTCCCCCTTCTAAAATGTGGACAGTAACTTAGAATCCCTTTGTGAGTGGAAGAAAAACGAAAACCGGGGTCGGAATTTGGCAGGAAAGCGTTGTTCAGATCTGGCCTGGAACCTGGCGACTTGGCAGAAACAATCAGGCATTGTGGAGCGTGGACGGAGAGGGACCTGTGACAGATGAGAGCGGGAGAGAGAGGGCCCCCTCTTAGAAAAACAGTACACAAAGCGCCATTCACAACCCAGGTCCCTTCTGCCACTTGTGGAGCGAGAGAAGGGCTCCGACAAAGGCCTTCGACTCGACCAATTGGGTGTAAAATCTCCAGCCGTCCCAGCTGGATAGAACTGAGGAAGTGGGAAATACCAAAGAGAAAGAGAGACAGAGAATGAGAGGAGAGAAGAAACGGGGAGAAAGAAAACTGAGGACTTTCCTTGGAAATGTTTGTCTGTTGGACAGTCTCAACAAGAAAATACAATGAAAGAAAAGCAAAGGGAAACTGAAGGTTTGATAGAAAAACAGAGGAGTCCTCTGTATTAGCAACCAGAAACTGTAGCAACGCAAGCTAAATCACTGGAAAGATGACATTATTGGTGGTATCCTTCCAATAGCATTCAACAACAACTGCCATTCTGTTCTCTTGAGCAACGCACTAAGAATAATTCTGTTTTTTTACAACTTGGATCTTATTCTATAGTTTTGTCATTTCTATCTGTACAACAACAACATCGAACTCACCCAAAATAACTACTGAGATCTGGCAACATCCCTATAACAAAGTCCACTGGGGAAGCGACCAGTCAGCTAGTTTATCCATAATATTTACCACCATATCTGGAGGTAAATACATATGACATGATGACATGCTGTTTGCAATAATCCCTCATTTACACTGCAAACTATGACAAGTACGGTAGGTCAAAGTTGAACCAGGAAGTGTGTCTGTAAACTTTGAACCAACTGAAATGTTGGTCAAACCTACAAAAAACAAGATCCAACTGAGATTATGAATTGGAATTATCCTTTTAAGTGGTACTCCAGTTGAGGAACTCACAAGAGGCAGCTTGTTTTTACAAAATGGTCAAAAGCAAAGTCCCAGAGGCCAAGATATCCTGACTTTTATTCTCTTGAAAGGGTCAAGCTAAAAAGAAAATGCCGGATCCTACACTTCCCATAATGCCCCTGCCTCCTGCATGCCCACCTCTTTCAAACTTAATTGCTGCAGTGAAGTTGTTTGGTGGCCATCAGTAGAGTTTGTGGTTGGTACGGGGCAACTCCCAGGTGTGAATGAGTAGCAGGGCGTTGCTAAAAAGAACATGTGTGCTCAGTTACTTTCCCTGGATAAATAATGAAAAAACTAACTTGAAGAGAATTGGCCTTGTATGAGAACGGCTCTCCCAGCTCCTAAATCTTGGGTCTGTCTGGACTCTCATTAGATCATCGCACAGCGCTGCAAACAGAGGGCACTGTCATAGGTCAGACATGTGGAATGTGAACGCACACACGCTGCCCTGTTTTCTCCCAGAGATTCCCTCGTCCCAGCTCTTTTACCCAAAATAGAAACGTTCAATAGCAACGCCAGTTACCCCCAAACCAGCCCATTTCGTCACTGCCTTAATAGCAAGAAAAGCAGTTTTGTTTTCTGAAATTCCAACCCATTAACATGGATTTCACTGAAAGAGGCAGCTCTGTGGCTCTGTAGCCAGGAGAGACAACAAGTAGCTGCTCTATTTCAAAGCTGTAGTTGCTTATCGCATGCAACTGGAGGTATTCTCTGACCTTTTCATGACTCAAGTGAAACAATGAAGGGAGGTAACCAGAAGGCAGATACTGTGCGCGACGGTCGGGTAAGAACAGCGTGTACATCAATCAGTTGTTATAACCAAATCCTTTCACGATTCTCCGGTAAACAGAATTTATTGTGTGACCATCAGTATGTTTCACTGAAGAGCGCTATGTATTTACCTCGTTAGAAGGTATTTGCAACCACAAGGCGCTCGGAGTGGAAGGGCGGGGGCAGAGTTCAGGCAGGGTACAGAGGAAAACTGAATTAACTCTTATTGAATTGAGTGATTTAATTCTAAAACAGAAACAACATATTGCAGCTTTCATTTGAAAAACTGTAATATTCGTGTTTTTTCGGTTTAAAGCCCAGTGAAACAATATCATTTAAGTTATATATACCATAATAGCAATTTGAATCCGTTTCACTCAGCCCTAACAGCAACCATCACTGACCAGACAAAGATATCACAGCCAACACTGTTTGACTGGCATGTGTTGCCTGGGAGGTGTAGTGCTGACACACCACACCAGTACAAACAGGCCAGTAGGCCAGTGGTACAGCCACAGAAGCCACAGGAAGATGGAACTGAAGAATGGCGGTTATTAGCTGGTTGGTTATTGGCTGGCCTATCAAGTACATTGATATTCCTAATCAGTTTGGTGATAGTTCACAATGACAGTTGAGTAAATCTCTAAGGTTATATGAAAAGTAAAACTGTTAGTAAATCCATTCAACGATCATTAAAAAAGCAAAAAGAGTGATTCCATTATTGGACAGAAGACCTAATGGACATAAAAAGTTCTAGATATTCCTGAAAATACAATTAAAGGTTTTAAAGTAGCTAATAGCATCAACAATATTTGATTTCAGTGGGTTTTCCCGTGATGCAGAAATGAGAAATGATTGATAAATTATCATTACATTATTATAATATAACATTCCCAAAACATATTCCCTACCTATTCCATGGAGGAAAATGTGGAGAGAAATTCACTTTATCCAACGTCTACAGAGCATTTTGATACTCACAAACATTTCAATTAAAGGATTTTGTCTCTCATCAGATGGACACCTGGAGCAAACATGGGGTTTGATGTCTCCATTAGTCCTGCTGATGGAAAATCTAAATCAAAGCCAACGATGGAACACTCAAAAAGTGATGAATGCCTCGCTTGTACGGCGGGCGTAAAAACACCACTATGCCGGGTCTCTGTGTCCAGGGACCCGGACCAAAACCACAGACCCCAAGAAATCCAGAAGTGGCCTTATTGACCAACACCCTCCCTTGTGCTTGTTATTTTTCCTGGCTCACGAACACACCCCGAGCTAACACAAATACAGTACACATATACATTTATCTACTTCATGGCAATGATACAGAGTAAACCATTGAAGAAACCATTGAAGACCAAAGTCAACACTCGGTGGCTCAAAAGGACCGTTTGTCTGCTACCTCCTGCCCACGGTAGTTAGAAGACCTGGTCAGTGAGAATATTTTGTCTCTTAATCCTTAAAGTAGACCAGACCAAATTGTCCAGGTAGCTATGCCGTCATGTAAACAGACAAATTCTGCCCATAAAACAGCAGACTTAATACAGCGCTTAATAGAAATAAACAATGAAAATGGAACCAGATGTCTTTGTATGTTAGCAGTTATAGAAAATTACAACTTTCTTTTTGTAATTTTGTAATTTTGCTAAACTTTTAAGCAAAATTCAAATCAGTCAAAAAAACACCCCAAGACTTGTAGCCTGTTGTTTGCAATATATTCTAAATCAGACTACCTGCCTAACATCCTCTCTATTTGCTTGAGGACCAAAGACCCTCTTTGGTTTTATCAGCAGTTAACATCACAAATCATAAAATTACTGGACATCGAAGACTTGAATTCTGCTCCAGTTGTTTCTTGTGAGTTAACAGATGGGAGTTCTGATGGATTAATGGACAGATATATCTCTATATCCTCAGCATAAGAAATGAAAAGAAATATTGAAATTGGAAATTACGTCTTGGCCCAGAAAAAACAGGCTAGTAAGAATAGAAGAGGACCAAGACTAGAACCCTGTGGAACCCCACAAGTTGATCTGCTAGAAGTGGACGTGACAATACATAAACCAATCAGGAGCAGTTTCAAAACAGTACATAACAATGATATTAGCAAGGGTGTCAAAGCCACCAGAAAGGGATGCCTCAACAATACATCAGACAAAATAACTGATGACATTTAATAGCGTAATTTCTGCCTTAGGTATAGAGTGCCGACAAACCTCATCCAGAAAGGTTTGTTAAGGAAGTTCTGAACAACAGAACGCTTAAAAATGAAATATTTGAGGATAAGGTGCCATATTATTATTATAAAGAGACACTTGTATTAGGTACTAAATTATTTTAAAGGTAAGAAGCTGTCATTCCGTCAACAAAGATCTCACGAGTGCATGTAGTTATACATCCTCTTTCTCTACACCGACGCTCACTCTACTCTCCCTCCCTCCATCATCTCTCTTTCTCCTCACCTCTCTCACCTCTGATCTATATCAGCTTAAAGCACGTACAGCTCGCCATTTGACAAACACCGTACAGGAGGAGGTAACACGTTGTGTATCAACAGGAGCTTATGAAGCATCGAACCACCACATGTCCTCTCACTTCAAGCCACTATCCTTATTATCCCACCGGCTACCTTTGACCTCTTTGGGGACGTCCATAATGCCACTGTGATGGGCAAATAAGCTTGTTACACAAGTTTTAATCCTTGTTGTGCTTTGACCTCTCCATATAGTTGAAGCTGTAAACAAGAGGAAATCCTATTATCTTAAGAATATAGATGAAGCTATGTTCGTCCTTTTTCCAAGGAAGAAAGACATTAACTGTTTTTTAAATCATCCTTCCATATGTAAAAATATCTCTATATATATTTTTATAAAGCACCTAAAGGAATGCAAATATGTTCACTGTACTTTACATCAAATCAATTAAGCAGAATAAGCAATCAAAGTGGGGTTAACTTTCCAAATGGTTAAGTTTCAAAAGTATCATTGGCAGTAAAGTCTATTTCAGGGTGACATCAACAGTAGAAAGTCATGATAGAGGCCTGTGGCGACACGACAGCTGCCCTCACACATTTTTCAGAGTGATTGCATTAGCCCTGAGGCTAGCAGCAGAAAAAAGTGAGCTTCAATAAGTCATTGCAGGACACAAGGGTCCACAGCTAAGAACAATCATCAGACATCCATGTTTATTCAATGTTAATTTACTGCATTTGAGCTGAGTGGACATGATGGCACAGAGGGACAAAACCTCTCTAAAAGTGGAAAACAATTACATTAAATGTTAATGAGGTTCAGTTGTTGATTTGGCGACACAGACAATAAACTGCAAAGGCATCGCAGACCATGCACATATTCTTAATTAGAATAAAAATCACATACAGAACAACAATTTATTGGTGGCACTGGTGCAGAGACATAACCACACTTGTTACTTCAATATGGTGGACTACAAGGTCCTGCAAGGGACCAGAAAAACTGAATAGATTTAATACATGTGTTTTATTTTAGCACATTCAAATCAGTAGTATAGTTATGAATAGATTTGTTAGATTGTGTCCTCCGAATGGAAAAAGAAAATAATCTAAAACTGTTGTAAACAATAGAATTAGAACCAAACAAGGAGCTCTAGAGTGTCACATCATCTGCAGGAGCGTCCAAACAGGTGGCTTTTAAAGCGCCCAGGAGGCGCGAAAACCAGATAATCCCAGATTAGGACTGACAAGTCGTTTCACTGGATGCCCCCTTTGTAATCCCAGTTGCCTCTCTATCCTCTGACAATGAGCTTTGTTCCCTATCTGAGAAAGATCTTTGAGGATTTCCTCAGCTTTGTTAGCATGAAATGGCTGCATTATTCAGAGGCATGCTACTTTCGGTCGGTCGAAAAACAACATATTTGTATTGAATTATTGACCGGCCTGAATGTATAATGTGTACAGATGGTTCTAACAAGTCATCGGTGCTCAGAACACAGGATTTAATTTCTACTCATTTGGCAGTGTATGACTTTGTCACATATACAGAGAGAAGAGATGTGTAGGAATGTAATTCAATTTTTTAACACATTCATGTGACACTCGTATCCAGATGGCCTCAAGATCAATGCAACCAATAGTATAACATGATGTTTGCATAATTTCACAATCTGAGATATGAAATTCATAATTTCATTCATTTTATGCTCTTTTGTGTTTTATAACATATACATTTAAGATTTGGCTCCAGAGGCAGTTAAAAACCTTTTCTAACTGTTCTAACTGGGCATTTCTAACTTTTTAAATGTTTTTGTTAAGCCAAATGACCTCAGAACAGACATTAAAAATAACTTATTTTTATACTTAGATTATTGTAATCTACAGTATCTAAAACATCAGAGAATAAAAACTCTTCTGTCTCTTATCTCCTACACGCTGTCAGGCCTCAATTTACTGTTGAACTTTTGTTTATCTACGGAACGAGACTCGAAAGCAGTGTGAAGGAGGTAGAGGAGGAGTGAGGGAGGTCATACTGAAGCAGCAGTGGAGCACCATGAAAACTTCTTCTCCTCTCCGGCAGTTGTCTTGTCTGGCAGTTGGTGGCATGTCAGTGTCCCCCGGCATGTCGAGCTGTCACAATCCAGACTAATCCTTTCCACGGTGTGTCCCCTGGTCTGGCTGAAGCCACTCATTATAGAGAGTACGCGAGTGTGTCTAGCTGTATATGTGTATTATGGGAAACGGGCTAGGTGATTTGAAACAGTTATGTGTGGCTCGATAAGATGCATCTGATACCGTGGACGAGTGGCCTGTATACAATAAACACATGTAGGGCAGTTCTGTGGTCAGGTCATACTAGCTGGGAAAAACCGGGCGAGGAAAGTGAATAAGTCACGCTCTTCCTTTCTCTGGAATACGAACATAAGCAAGTAAAAACACATGTACACGCTCACATTGTTGAATGTAGAGAGGTGTGAGTGTGTGCAGCAAGGTCAGAGGCTCTCTCTATTGCACAAGGTATCCATTGTCCTTTACCGGCCCACAGCGAATATACATTGTTCATATAGCGCACAAGGCCTCACTTCAAACCACGTCGCACGTTAATCTATCCAATCACAGCAGCCGTTATTCACATGGACTTAAGCCTTTGAATCAGGGCTAATGTTTAAGACTCAGGTGGGGTTGTTCAGTCCAACATGACTGACGTCAAGCGTGGAAAGTCTGGCGTTTGTGCATCAGGCAATAAACCTTTCATATCAATACATTTCTGTTTTGCTCAGCTTCATCAATTCAAACAACACAGTAGCATTTAGAACAGTAGTGGTTCTATTCTACAGACGGTTCATAAAAGCTTTTACATTTGTTGTTCTGAAGGGCAGATGTTGATCGGTCTTTAATGAGAAAAATATTCTGGCGCAGAAGCGACGAGCCACATGTTTTCAGTTAGTCTGGAATAAATAGGAGAAGAACTGCAAAGCGATAGCAACAAAAACAGAGCACCGCAAACAGCAACTGGAACATCAACAGCAAAACATCCAAAGAAATGTATGTCACAGCACTGCTTCCAGGGAAAAAGCAAAATCACCACATGTAATAAATGACCAATTTGAAAAAGGAAACTGGAACGGGTAGATTACTACTTTTAGTGAAGGTATAAATATCTCTTCTCTCTCTCTCGTTTGGACTGTGAGTATAACGGTTACTCGTCCAGCTGTTCTGATTTTTATCGCATTAAGTATCATATCTTGACAAACCTCTCGTGAGACTCACGCAAGAATTTCACAGTTGCTGGAAGGAAGCAGCGTTTTTAATAAAGCTGCGTTTCTTTTTTTGCCTGCTGCTCCGCTGGATGAGGAAACTCTCGTCCTCTGACTGCTCTCTCTCTCTCTCGCTCTCTCTCTTTTCAGCCATTTCTCTCCATCGCATCGCCTGCGGGCTGTAAATCACAATTAGGGGGTTCATTAGATATGGCTGATTTATTAAGACCCAGGGCTTGTCTCTGGGCCTTTCAGCTATATATTAGCTAACTACAAGATCTCATACATAGTTATGAGACATGCTGTTTACTGTATGGCTTATAGGGTCATATGCCAATAGACATTAATTATTGAGTAAGACTCCATAGGTTAAATTAATAGCATCCAGATGATAAATCATTTGCATTTGTATATTTTTCCTCAGCGATGCCTGTACGCAGCACTTTTGACTGCATATCTAAACGCCTATCTTTCAATAACGACAAATTGGCAACGGCATCAAAAATCTGTCTCTATTATCAGCAAGTGATCCAGCATTTGAAAGGGAGCCAAGCATTTTGGAGCCTCATCCAAAGGCTTTAACAAACATACTCCGAAGCTGTTTGCCCTCTTGAACACACACACACGCACATAAATTTGGCCTGTGTTCATATCACAGTTACTCCAGTCTTAAGTGTCCCTGGCTCATATAATACTGCATTGTTTCCCCTGTAAATCAAAGTCAAATCATATTTATCTCACCGCATATCAGCTACTGTCAACAATCACCTGTACACAGGATCCAGATAAGGTGGTGTATATACTCTGTAGGCTCTCTATGTATGCGCTCTGTGGTGTGTGTGTGTGTGCTGATGTCCCTTTTTCTAACCTGCTATTCCTGTTCTGCCAAAGCTGAATGATTGAGTTCAACATTAACAACCAGAAATGCAAAAAAACATCCTGAAACTGCTTTTGATTTCCAAAACGGTCCTTAATGAACTGGGCCTGCATCCAAAATAAAAATAAGTTTCTTTTTCTCCAGTATACCAGCATGCCTGCTCTTCCCCTGGCACCTCATGGGCCAGATCACTGAACCCCAAGGGGAACTAGTGAAATAGTTCTGGGTTAGTTACAGCTTGAACAGGTGAGCTACGACTTGTTCAGACCTATTTATAATGAGAGTGAAATCCTATTGTTGAGAATAGAGGAGGGTTTACAGACGCCGAACAGAGGGGAAGAAGAGGCGGAGAGAAGGAGAGTCTTGTCTCAGTCGAAACGCTTCCTGTTCTCAATCTAGACCCTGATCTGGTCGATCAATTAGACCAAGTCTAATAGCAGGCTGTAAGGTGACATGGAGATAAACTTTACTAAATCTGTCTCAGGTGTGTGGTGTTATTGTTTTTGTTAGCCTTTTGGTCGGGTTAGGGGGACTCGGATTCACCCAACAAATATTTTCATTATCGATTTATCTGCCACTTATTTATCTCAAGTAATCGATCATTTGGTTTATAGAAAGTAGTGACAAAGGCTCATCACAACTTCCCAAAGCCCAAGTTGGTGTTTTTAAATCGCTTGTTTTGTGAAACCGAAGATTTTAATTTTACTGTCATGAAGGACTAAAAAAACCCACAAAATACTCACTTTTGAGAAGATGTGTATATTTGGGCTTTTTTGCTTAAAATAAAATGACTTCAACAATTAATCAATTATCAAAATAGTTGTTAATTTTCTGTCCATAGACTAATCATTCCAGCATTAATTCACATGCAACCAACGTCTTAGACACATAGATGCATACAGCAGTTAACGGTAAGTTTAATTAAAGTTTTCAAGCACAGGCGAGTATCCTCACACACACACACACACACACACACACACACACACACACGTCCCTCTGGCTGACTCCAGCTGAATGATTAATTGATGGTGACAGAGAACAAAGGAGAAGATTAGGGGATTGAGTGTGTGACACACAGTCACAGGTCAGGAGGAGGAGGTTTAGTCTCTAACTGTGATTACGGACAGGCAGGTGTCACCAGAGGACACAGCCAGAGCCGACACCTCTACACCCTGCTGGGCCGCACGCTCCGGTCCCAGTGGGTCAGGTCCGCTGAGTGCGCGATATCCACCCAAGACATCGACATGCCTCGCCGCCGGCGTCATTTGCTGAGCAGACAAAAGCAGAGGAGATGCAGCGGCGACATGAACTCTCTGGATGTGACGGCTCCAGTCAGAACAGGCCCATGCTTGATAAACTAATTCCTATTAAACACCATGTTTCTTTGCCTTCATGTCATTTTGAAAGAGCAGATTATTTCTTTGTTGCATCATGCCGTATTGTTAATTAAAAGCATTTTAATTTTTAAAGTGAGGCCTTGAACTTAAACTCACGGAAATAATTCTCATTTCGAAGCCTATTCTAAAGCGTCGGTGTCTTAACAAAGTAAAAAAAAAGGTCATTCATGTTGTGCATTACAGCTCAATTGTCCACTTGTTATCTTGTGAGCCTTGAGAGACATTGTTGTCATTAGTTTTAGTCGTTCAGCCTCTTTATCAGCGTGGCCTCTAATTGCTCGACGGCTCGGTTGATTTTGAAGCTAACCAGGAGCGATGTCATCCCTCCGCTCTCCCTACAATGGGGCTCATTGGATTAAGTTCGAGCAGGCTTTGTTAAAAGCTGGTGCAAATCTAATCAAGGAAGAGACCTCAATTATGCTAGCATGTACTTAAACGATCAGATCACTAAAAATGGAGGCTGGCCAGTGTAGGAATGCAATCAGCAGCCATTAAGGCCAGTTAATTTTGGCTGATGGCAGCTTTAAAATGAGATGCAGGATTTTTACTGTAATGAGAATACTGTAATTATGAGGTTGTTGTTGGTGTTTGGTAGTAAGCTGCATTCAGGGTCAGTAAAATAATGGGAAGCTACCAGAAGTCTCTCAGAAACAGGTGTTAGCATTGCAGCAGAAACGTTGCAGAGGACGTGCTTTGTGGTCCGACCTTCCTTCTTTCTACCTGCAACACTGCGTTCAAAAACAATCTATTTAAAACCCTTTTTAATGTTGAAGGAAGCCAAACAGCAGAAAATAACGTTTCTCCAGCTACGGCATGTTGAGGAATTTAAAAAGGTGGGGAAGCACATTGTTTGGAGAGAACAATATGCACGGATCACCATGATCTAAGCACCAGGTGGCATTCCCCTGTAGCCCAGAGCACAACAGCTGAGATTGACCCTGACCTCTGACCCCCATGACCCATGACAGTTAAAAGAGGAAGCAATTATCCTGAATGTCAGCGAGTCTGGTGGCATTCCTCAAGAGGAGGCCAGAAGTCTGAGCAGATAACAGTTGTCACCGGAGAAATGAGAAAAAAGACATGAGCAGATCCACGTGGAGAAACTGTGAGTGTTGCTGAATACACACTCACAGTGTGTGTGTGTGTGTGTGTGTGTGTGTGTGTGTGTGTGTGCGCATGCAGATGCACGCAAGCTGGGTTTCTGTCCAACTTTTTTTTTTTACTTATTATGAAATCTGAGTGAATCATATAAAACTTTTTACGCTTGTTTTCTTTCTTAAATAGAAACTGAAACACACAAATAATGAAAGAATTAATTTCACAACAGTTTAAGATTTGGACACCCAGAAATATTGAAATATTGTTGTCAAAACTGTTGCAAAATGTTGTTTAAAGAGATTTTGATAAATTCTTGAAACCTTTAATTTAATTGTTTCTGTAGACGTGATGTCTAGCATTCAGAAAGACGCATCAAAATTACAACTTTATGAATTACGGTCTTATATATTTAGTTCTGTGCTTCACGCTCTCAAGTACAGAAAGACAAAAGAAAAGAAAAGCACAATTGTTTATAATCATTCATCATAGTAAGTTAAAATAAGTAACTTTTCCGGAAAAATAAAGCTCAACTCATCATTTCCAGTGTCACTGAATTCAAGAAACACATTTACTCTCACTTCACCTCAACATTTTCCCCAGTTTCAGTCTTGCCAATTCTTCGTGTACTACAGTTCCCTCCACTGCCAACTCCTTCGCTTGGCCTGGGGTGTGTGTGTGTGTGTGTGTGTGTGTGTCATGTGCTTCAGCACCAGCACTGAAGTCGGCAGCCATTTCTTACAGAAGGTTAATACTTCAGCCAAATGTTGTTGTGTGGGAAAGTTGGTTTTATGTCCTGTTAACAGAACATTGGAGGTGTATAGGGACTGCTCTCTGGTCAGGCGGAGGAAGGAAACCTTAGGATGTCTCCTATTTTGTCCATAAATCAACCGCTGTCACTCTCACATCAAGTCAAGTAGATGTTTCACAGCAACTTCACGTGTCCCGTCACACTCTCGCCACATACGTATACACACAGGGATAGTGCTGTGGACATTCAGTCCGCTTTACATCATTAGCTGACACCTCTTGATGGTAGAATAAATGACACCACCGGAGTGTAATGTTTTTGGAAGTTTGACTGTTTTATCCAGGCACGTCGACTAATCACCAGGAGCAACATGTCATAAACAGGGACGTTCCCCCTTCCCGCCTTCCCACCTGCCAACAAGTCACTGACGCCATAATTCCCTAAAAGTATATATTTCTTCTCACTAAAACGGCTGCTGGTCGGAAAACAAGATCACCTTGGAAAATCTTTACATGAAGGAATAATGATTTCTCCTACTGTTGTGGAGCCCCTCATCAAGGCGCCCACCGCAGAGGAGAAGACCAGCGGGCACCAGCTGCACCGGCCACCTCCAAGTATGTGAAGCAAGGTGTTGCTGAAAAGGAGCACGCATCCCCGTAGAGTTCCCTTTCCCTGGACGAAGCAAAGGTTAAAATATAGATCCATCCTCAGGCTGCTCTCCTCCCTCACCTCCCTCCTTTCTCTGCCTCCTCATCTAGCCTGTGCATTACCTCATCAGAGGAGGATCTGCCTAAAGCCGCAGCGGTCACACAACAGACAAAAGCGCTCATCTCCAGGAAGCCGCTGCCGCTGCCTGCGGTTTTGGAGAGAGGAGAAGAGGGGAAAAAGTGACTCAGCCCCACGGCTCCTTTCTTCTCTCTGCCGACTGAGGGATAAACGGAGGGATAAAGCACAGGGGGAGATAATATTTAGAGCAGGCCCCATTTCAAGGGCAATAGAAGAGAGAAAGTGGGGTATGAGCTTGGGTGGTTTGGGAAGTAGCCACGAGGGTCGGTCTATACTGTTGCTGGCAGAGGGCCTCGCACCGTGGATTAATGTGTAAGTGGGGAGGAACCGCTGCTGGCCCGGCCCTGCCTTACAGCCCCGCCGCTGCAGCTCCACGAGCCGCTTCAAAGCAAACCAGATGGGCTTCAGACGGGATGTTGATGAGGCATGAGTGTGCAAAACACAAACATGCATGCAAGCACAAACACAAATAAATTGACACAGACGCAGCCTGGAAAACAACTAAATACATAACACACAAACATATGTACTTGTCGCACATGTGCTGGTGAGCTGGCACGCATGAACGAATGCGCTGACTTGAAGCGTGGCCGAAGCAGATCGCTGCAGCTCAGTCCTCTTTTCCCACCGCTAAATGGAGTTCCTTGAGAGGCATTCTGTCCACTCTAAATGGACATTTCATATGTGTGGACAAATCAGATCAATTATCTAAATGTCCAAGCTCAAGAGGACATAATAGCTCACTGTTAACATAAGGTTAAGTACTGAGAAACGACACAAAACTTTGTTAGACGCTGCCCATTAGCAGCGCTGATTCGTCTTACACTGTAACGCAGTGAAGTTCACGTACAAAGCTGAAGTAAAAAGCAGAGAAGGACATTGTTTTCGGGGAAGCCAAACAGGTAACCTCAGTGAGCTCATTAGCTCATTAGCTCACCACAAATCAGCACAACAGCTGCTTGCTGTCTGGTCACTTTTCTAACTCTTTGCAAATGACTGACATTACAGCAACCATGTGTAACAACAGAGCTCTGCAAGTAGGCCTGTCATGATGTATGAAGTGGCTGGAATCTTTTCTCAAAGTCTCTCTCGCTGCTACTTACAGCTAAGTTCAAGACTTTGCAGGTTAAGCGCATATGTCTCAGATGAAAATTCTATAATGCCATGCTAGAGCAGCACATCGTGTAAATCTGGGGGCTAAATGAGCTGTGATCTTATTCTCCTAATGTTCTTTGGTTACACAAATAAAAATCTGGATCTAGTTCTCCACGCTCTGAATGTAAACACACTGTAACCAATATGAACCTGTTTCAAGACAGACTTTGTGAACTGCCCGATGATGTCAGATCATCGTGTCTAACCCCCCCCCCCCTGGGATCAATCAAGTATTTCTGATTCTGATTCCAATCTGAAACATTAGTCACGGACACACCCCAGCGTTTCTGATCAAAGCTATAGATGCAGTATGTACAGTACAAGTCAAGGCCTTGACTCCGACGCACAGCACCCTCTTCCTTCCAGAGTCTAATAAAACAGATACCACGAATTGTTGCAGTCACGACATGATCGGTACCCTATAAAGACCATAAGTAATTTTGTTAGGAGGGTCCACTTGTCATCTTACCGCCATGTAATTAGATTTGAAAAGCAACTGCATGTTAAACGACACAATAATGTGATTTCAAGTTTCCAGATGAATTGATGAAGTTAAGGGAGGTTGATGGAATTAAAAGTGGACCTAAGTGGTCTGGTTTTCCCCAATCATGACACAATTCCTGTCTTCAAACGCAGCGCAATTAGGCAGAGGAAATGACGCCCGTATTAATGACTGTGATGTTTGCATTATTTTATTGCTGGTCAGTCATAAAATATCATCTTCCAAAGCACAAAAGATCCCTGCCTCTGAACGTTGTTGACCTGTGAACCCTTGAAACGAAGCGACAGTATGTCAGCCAGCCATGTTCTGACCAGTTCGCAAGATCAACTCGTCCTCCTCAAATTGTTTTATTTTTTATTTATAAAAAGGTTTAAAAAAAATCCAATAATTCTCAAGAAAATAAAGCTACGAGTCTAAACAAAAATAAACCTAATTTTTGCGCAACAGAAATATATTTTTCCTGCTTTTCTATCATGTTAATAATCAGATTTATCTTGTGACCCGTTAATGGGGTCTCAACCCCCAAGGTGGGAACCATAACTCTGGATTGTGATACAAGACGATTTACACGAGCCATAAATCAAGTCGTCGAAACTGGACTCCCCCGATCAACCAGCAGGACACAGATTATTACCCACAACCAAACACTGAAGCTCGTCTGTCCACTCCGCCAGCATCAAACAGGCCACTTGTTGACCCAGCGGTGACACGGCTCAAGGGCCACTAGAGAGGGCCTTAATAAGTATTCTTAAACAGGGGGATTAGCCAGATGGTCAGATCACTCTTTTCTCCAACCTCTCCCATCTGTGCATTTCATATGTCTCCCGTCTCTGCTGAAACCATCGAGATCGGCCACTGCGACCTCACCAGCTTAATTTGGGCTAGTGTTACCTACAGCACTATTTGACTCCAGATATAATCTTTATTGCTCACAGAGTGAAAGTCCATTAAAAGGCATACTGTAGGTCTCGGCGCTGAAAGGTTCCTGGAGTGATGCCTGTGAGAGTCTTTAAAAGACCCCTTTCTTCACCCAAGTGAAAGCAGCTATTGAGGGTGCGCGGGGCAGAATACTAACCGGAGCGGAGGTCTGCATTTGCTGTGAAACAAATCAAAAGTGTTCTGTATGTGCCGATGGAGGGGAGAGAAGCAGTGGACATGCTCAGAGTCAGCTACAGTGCTGCGTACATGGACTAACACACACACACACACTAGACTTTGCGTGCTGCTCTGCCAACACAACCACTGGCGGTGTTCAAACACCAGCAAGAGTTGCTCCGTTCCGCTTCGAGGAAACAATGATGTGTTCTCTATGGAAGCTTATTATCTGCCATTTGGTGGAAGCCATCATCCAAAGTGCCAAACACTGGCACAAAAAGCAGTGCAATAAATTAACATCATTTATTTAAGTAATCAATTAGGGAAACTTACAGAAATAAGAGACTTCAACTCCAACACCCTCTTCTCACTTGTGGATGACTTTAAAATTCATGAACGTCACCTGAAAAAGAGGGAAACAGAAGAAAATGATTATTACCATGTTTCTTTCCGTGCGGTATGTTTGTCATCGTCGCCATAAATGAAATATTCATTTTATAAGTAGTGTATAGCGGTTGCACAGATGTCACAGTTTTCATTATAACTAACTTTTACAAAAGAAATAGCAGGAGCTCTGTTTCTGGTCAGAGATGTCTCCAAAATAAAAAATTCCATTCCCTTCCATAGTGTTGGGATGGAGGCAGAAAACATCTTAAGGCCTGGGAAAGTAAAACAAGAGCTATCTGCGTGGCTACATACCATTCCAGGTAAGTGAGAACGTTTTATTGAACCGGCCCTTTAAAGAGTGTGTTGCCACAGGAATCAGGATACATTTTAATGAACACTGACCAAATTCTTCACATCCCGCCAACAAATTGAGGTTTGACAAAGTATGAAAATTTGAATCAGGAAGTGTTTTTGGAGCCCGGCGACTGCACTCTCGACCCACCTGAGGTCCCTCTGTAGTGAACCTTCAGGACAGAACAGAGGCCCAGTGTGAAGTCCACAGCAGAGCCAACAGAGGATCAGTGTATTTCTCACACAGCAATTTCTCTGCACAAACAGCGGCACACACTCAGCCAGGCAAAGTCTAGCAAACAACAAACAGCGTGATTCTTGCATGCAGCTTTGAAGTCGAAAAATTGGCCGCAATCAGTCTTAATACAGTTAGTGATGCCTGATATTTTCTTTCAAAGATTGATTCCAATGAGAGCAGGAAAAAAATTGTTCTCATCAGATAGAGAGCTAGTCATTCCTGGGCAGCCTGGCTTAAACAGACCGCTCTGAGAGCTGACCTGAGGTCAGCCTTATTATAGCCTCACATGCACACAAGCACACACTACAAACAGCCATTTGCTAAACCAGAGGTCATAGAAAACAAATAATAACATCAAAGAGGTCAAACTGCCGATGGAGCGCTTTGAAGGTACCATGTTCAGGACGGGACCGCCCCGAGGGGGCCCCAAATTGAGAGAGTATGGGAGCTAGTCTTAATTGAGAGTGGGAGGCCGCTAATTAAAGAAAGAGCTGAAGTGAATAAGGAGAGACTTAAAGAGAGCGGCTGTGTTCACAGAGACAGACAACAAAAAACACCACAGCAGCATTTCTATGCATCACTGTGCATCATGACGGCGCCGTAACACAGCGTCTAAGTTGTACAAAGAGCGCAATACAAACGTGCCTTTGATTCCACAATTTGAGGCTAATTGAGAACAATGAAGAAAAAAGCAAACACTGGGCATGTGTGATCTTTTATTCATGTCTTTAATCAACCAAATGATTCTCTCTTGGATGCATTTTTTTCTCTCAGGGCACAATTAAGGGCAATTCTGAGCCGAACAACTCAAAGGCTTTTACACTAAGAAGTTCTTGTGATAATGATAATGATAACAAATAGTCTGCAAAAACACACACTTGTGTAAAACATCTCTGTAAAGATGCAACTTCTTTCTTTTTTTTTTTTTTGTAGAAGAAGCAGCGCCGGCCGACAAAAGCTGAAAAGCAAAGGCCTCTAAAAGCCACCTTTTCAATCCAGCGACTGCGAGCTGGAATCCCCTGAGCGCCGTTCACACTCTGCGGCTCTCGATGACCCGTCTGAACACGTTCCAGATGTCTGCCGAACCAGTTATTCTGTTTCCTCTCCTTTTTCTTTTCTATTTTTTTCCCCCCCCTCTCTTCCCTCCATTCCTCCGCTCCACACGCCCTGCCACTCATCTGCAGATGGCAGAACCGACACCTGGAGGATGCTGGGTAATCAGAGAGACAGCTGGCTGCCCAGTTAAGGAGAGTTGCCGCAAAACGCACACGCTAACATTCAGACTAACATGCATGAATTCTGCACAAAAGCCCATGCGTTTCTGCAGATATGCACGTGCATGTGAGTACTGTATATATACACTACTGTATTTGTACTACAATCTCAAATAATCCCATGTTTTATCATGTCATCGAGGGTGTGGCAGGAGAGTTCATGAATATAGATTTGAATACCTGCCCCTGTAGATTTTCAAGCTCCTACATGTGCATCAACCCTCTGTCAGCTGCAACGTATGCATGTCAGGTGAAAGAAGGGTCGGCTCTACGTGGACTCATGTTGCTTTACAGAATTCAGTTACTCATATTAATGAGTCCAAACTGTAACAACAAAGCAAGCTGTAAGAAATGTTGTTTTGAACGTGTTTTTTCTTTGAAACACAGTTCATCGAACTGAATAACACTATTATGAATTTATACTATTTTGCAAGAACGTCCCCACACTACAGTCTGTACATTAAGTGAAGAGAAACATTGATATCAGAAAACAATTTGCACTAATATCATGATTTTAATATCAGCCCTAATATATATAATATCATGTGATATAATACCTTCACCTGAAGACTGACACACACACTCTCTCAGACAACAAGCCCACATTAACATTTCCTTCTCGTGTGAGTGTTACGATCATTTTTCTATATTTTTCCTCCTCCCTCTCTTGTTCGAGCTCTCCCACATGCCCGACCATTACTCTTCCCATCCACCTCTGAGGGGGAGCTGACACGGGAGACCCAGGCTATAAAGCCATTCCAGGCTCCTCCTGACAACTGCAGGAAGTGACAGCTACCTTTTTGGCCCACTGTCCAACAGCTGTAAAATGGCACATGTTACCCTACCGTTGAGCCAGCGGCAGAAAGGCACCTGTCTGGAAAAGAAACGCAGCAGAGGGAAAGGCCAGAGACTTGCTTTTGGCTAAAGCAAAGCCGTGACATCATAGCATTGCAGATAGTAACAAGAGAGGTAAAAGACGTGGTGCACGGAGAGGACATACGCTGTATTATATTAAGAGCGATGCCTGCACCTGCACAATGAATGCACGCATTCACGCAACAAAATATGCACAGTCCCAAATGTTGTCTTGTTGCAGCTGTCAATGCCACTTGTGCAGACGCGGACACACTGGAGTAAGAACAATGGAACTCTATGAGACAGAAGCTCTCTCAATGAGCTTAGCGCCACATGAGGCTCGGTGCTGCCACTTCCATGTCTGCACCGTAGGAAACGGAGTATGGTTCCAACTAATCATATGGGCAATTAAACCAGAATGAGGTTCACTTGACCCATAAATGATGAGCTTATAGCACACGTTGACTCCCAGAGGACCGCTGGCCATGTCGTACAGGCCTCGTAATGTTTCTGTTGTTATTCCTCTGTGTTTTCTCTGGAGGGCTGCAAGCAAGCAACTTATCTTCCTATTATCACTGAGCGATTCTTTTACTGCATTTCACACTTTGAAATGACGACAGATAGATTGCCAAACATGAGACCTCTGAGGTTTCACACTCAGATCTAGTGTTTTTGCCCAAAGCTCACACTTTGATCAGAATTGCCAGATATCAGCCCTATTTCCTACTAAATATGAACATATAGAGAGAAAATGTAACTTCTGTCTTGACTACATTCACAGGCAATGTTGTTTTTTTTGTTTTTTTTGGAAACCAGGATGTGTAGTTTGTCAGATGTGTCATGCAACCACATTTAAAGGCAAAAGTGTTTATAGTTTTTCCGGCCACATTCAGAGGTGTGGCTAAAAGCATGACATTATAGAGAGAAAAGGGTATGATGGCGAACTCATTTAGTCCACATGAAGAGAGACAGAAGCAGTCGGGGAAGAAAGACCACACCTGGTCAGTCTTTGTGGGAGGTGGGCGTGCTTGTCACATCGTTCTTTTTGGAAAGTTTCAAAATCTTTCAGGTTAGGGTTAGGGACGCAGCCCCCCTCCAATTCCAGTGTCACAAAGGTGTGGGAAGTGGGGGTATGGGACACTGTTGACACTCCAACAAGCATACTCATGTTGAGGCGTACTGACCCCTTTATTCTGGACAGGGGTCAGGGGGCGGTTGATTGGTTGGGTGGACTTTGATCCCATGCGTGGTTGGGTTTAGGCTGCTAAAACGGTTGCTTAGGGTGGGGAAAGATAATGTTTCAACATAAACGTTTTGTAGTGATATTGATAAAAAAAGACAGGGTTGCAGATATGCATGCGGGTGGGCTAACTGCTACTCAGAACACCTTTAATAAGTGGAACGAGGGAAGGGGATGTTTGCATGAGTGAAAAGCCTTTGTGTTCCCTTCACAAAAGACCAAGGTGAACATTACAGAGGCTTAAGTGACAACATGTATTCTCTCCCAAGTCGCTGTTAACATGAAATATTACTAAAGTAAAGGGTGGGCGGGAGGGAGGGAGAGGGTTGGTAGAGGCAAGCGCCAGCACATACATCTAAACCTCACCCCTCTGCTCACTACCCTTAGGAGATTACATTATGGTGCTCGCCATTGTGTCCGCTTCTTCAAGACAAAGCCTGTTCCACTGTGCAAACAGCGCGCCTTGGAAAGATTGTAAAAACAAGAGGTGAATGTCAAAGGCAGAAGTGAATAGGATCTCTCCCTTCTTTTGTCAGGCTGGTAAGGTATGCACAAACACATCGCTGCGTGACAGAGAAGAAAGAAGGGCCTTGTGAGGGAAGGAGCCGGAAAAAGTTAGAGCGTCTTCGCATGAAAAGGCCAATACCGTGAGAAGTCTCCTGCCTGACTCCTGGGTCTATACAAAACCCCCTCCACAAGTATTTGGATGAAAGACCCTCAAAACACACAGAAGGCATTACGCTAAAGACAAAACACCAGGCCTGGAATGATGACCTATGGCTGCACAGAGAAAAAAGGTTCCTGGGATATAGAACATTAAGACTGCAAAACTGTCCAGTTAGAAAAAAATGACAGTACAAAATAACATATTCATCAAGAAAGTAAATTTTCTTCATTTGTTGCAAAGTGATATCAGATGTATGAAGACCGGCCAACCACTGCTAAGCTTCCACTGTCCCAGCCTGAAGTCAACCTTGTCACGACCCAAACAAGGCTTTAACTGTCAGGGGCAATAATGAGGGCGACCTCGGCTCCCTCTAATTTACAAGGCCAGCGCCAGCCTGTAATTAATTGCTGCGTGCATAAATGTAAATGAGTCCACTGGGGAAGCAGAGGGAGGAAAAAAAAAAAAAAAAAACGGCTGTCAGGCCAATATTCCAGCAGGGAGCAATCTGCGAGAGAGGGAAATGATTTAGAGGACAGCGCACAAATCTGCTGCTCTGTAAAACACAGCGAAGCTGAATGTGAGGGGAGGCTCGTCGAGATGGAGGAGGTGGTCGTCAGGAACGGCTAAAAAAAAAACGAATAGAAAAACTGTGGTGGCAATAAATATCAAATGTTTTATTTCAGGTTTCTCCTCCCCCATGTGTCTGCAATTTGTATTCATAAGAGAAATCAAACAGACAGTTTATCTCATCTGCCAGAGCCACACTGCTCTTAATGTAGATATTTCACTTCACAGAGACCTTTAGCATGATGCAAACGTTTATTGAGGATCAAGACTTTTTCCCTGACTTAATTTTTCCAGTCTTTTTATTTTTTTTTATGAGTGCGTTTTTGTTGCTGTGTCCGGCTGAAACAGACTTCAGTGAGATTACATGGCTGACAGTGATTGATCTGATATCCACTGAGCTTCTCAATTTGGATTTGTTTATCATGAAAGGTCATTGTTTTTAAGCCTAAAGAATCCATGGAAAGTTGACGGAGTATGTATTATATTTTAAGCAACACATTTACACACATCTGCAGCTGGAAATGTACCAGTACAACCAACCTGTGGGCCACAGATCAACTCTACAGGTGGAACTGGGAATTTAGATGAATCAAACTGCGACAAAACAACTTTTATAACTATGAAGTGGGTGTGTACTCACTCGATTTCACTCAAAGTCGAGTAAGTCTCTGAAGACATAATTCTTTTGAAATGAAAAGTGCTTGGGTTGCGTCAAATTGGCCAGATGTTTTGTTCTCTTCGAGCTGATGCACACCATGACTCCCTCCATCGTCACCCTGATTATCTCGTACCTTGTCCTCCATCAGCAAAAGTCATGGAGTTGCACGATGACAAAGAGCACATCAAATCAAGGAGAAGCAGGCAGAAGAAATATGTAATCATTGACGGCAGCTACAATAGCAGCTCTCATACATAAATCTCCTGCACAAAAGGCTGCCGCTTAACTCCCTTTGTGTGCACCACGAACAAACAGGCACAGAAACTATTGTCCATTGAAACCTGCACAAGTAGTGACACTTAAAGACACACACACACACACACACACACACACACACGGCGGGCCCCGCTGCAGCCACAATAGCGTCTTTATGACATAAGCTCCTTTTCACTACAGTGCTTTACAAAGGCGAATCAGATTTTTCCTATAGCAGGCCTCCAGCAATAACAATTGACATCACGGGCCAGCCTACGTATGTTTCCCATATTAAACAGGGAGACACAGTGTAAGCTCCTTGAGAATGAGACTAAACAGCTGAGGCAGCGATTTTCCCTCCTGCAACGGGGGAACCATCGTGGCAAAGGGCCATTTTATTTGTTACACACCGGCTGCGAGCCAAGACAAATTAACTACCTCTGACAATACAGTAGTAGGATTGAACGGCGGAACAAAATTTGCTCCCGAAACATGCGTTCACATTGAGACGCATGAAAAAGCCCCGACAGGTGGGTCCCACGACGAGCCTGCAGCTCCCTTCAGATGGCTCGCGCACACATGCGCAGCGCTGCTACCGTTAAGTGCATCTCGCGTATTCTTGTGTGTGGAACCTTCTGGCACAAATGTCAGCAGGCCACGACGCTGCCGTCCGTCCCACCATCTGAAGTGTGTTGGATTACGTGGCGGAAACCTGAGGTCTGAGCCCAGTCAGCTCGATACCCGAGCCAGCGCCGCTCCTCTGCACACCCCCTCATCACTGAACACCACACTCCACACTTCTGCTAATCCAACGGCGTGGACAGAACATAGCATACCATATACAAATAGACATGGGCCAGGAGTGTGTCAGGAGCATGTCATTTATGAGTACGTTCCCAGGAGCTACATAGCCCTGGGAACTTCATGACACAAGGCTTGAACCTGTATCTCAGGAGGACGGGCTGCGTTCAGAGCCGTCCGTCAAGCGGTACATTTCTATTCTGAGGCACGCAGTCCACCGTTGCCTCTATCTCTCCACCAAACACTCACCACCATCTCATGATGACAACGGCTCGATTAAAGGCTTCTTTACGGCCTGGAAACCATGGCAACGCCCTGCGTAGACAAGCTGGCCGACGACCAATTGGATTTGGGCTTCAATGGGTGGGACCACATTATCTTGGCCCTCGCTACTTTACCACAGGGTCATTTCGGAGGCCTCGCACCCCGAACCCCGCTGCCACGCCCCATTACTCCAAACCACTACGAGCGGTAAAGTGAAGGTTAGCCAGCCCGCTGTTACAGGAGGGTGACGCTGCTGCAGATGGGAGGAGCAGAATCAAACTGTGGAAGCAATGTAAACACCAGCTCAGACTACAATCACACCAGGCTTGTTTGCAGTCGTTTAAACTCTAAAGCGATTATTAATCTATTTCACTTTGTTTGGCCGAAGTGAAACGTAGAGAAGAATCTCACCGATATCAGGTTGTTTATTAAATTGAAAGAGTCGTGAATAATAGAGTTTATTTTTACAGTCTGAGAGTGATTCCTGCAACATTAACAACAGACCTTCATCAAAAGGTAGCGCACGTTATTTCTTTTGTTTGTTATAACCTGCAGGGAGTGCCAGAGGGGTGGGGTTCATGTGTCATGACATTCAGAAAGAGTCAGCCTGGCTGTCAATCACACAAAAGACGAGTAAATGTATCGTCAAACACTTTCATTCGATTGTAAAAACTTTCTGGCTCTTGTATTGTCTGATGTATCAAACCCCACCCATCTGGTTCTTAAGCAGGATCAACCAAACCAGGAGATGTTTGCTAATGACACCCACTTTCCCGTATTGACTCCTTGAATCATCTTAGAGCATTTACTTACTCCTCGTGAGAGTTTCTATAAAGAAACAATACGCAATACAATTCATCACCATCAGAAGACAGCAAAAGCGGGAGGAAGGACTGAAACTCTTCCTGAAGCTCCTGGACATGCAGACATGCTCGCATGTGATTTCCCTTTTCTGTAAAATCATCAGGAGCAGTGTAATTGCCAAAGCATCTGCTGCTGCTGCTGCAATCCAAGGCCACGACTACTGACTGACAGATAAAGAGCCACTCGAGCACCAGTGTCAGTCACCTGGTCACCCCGAAGCCTTGTTAGAAAGACCAAAAGTCTGCAGTCTGATTGGCTGAAACGAGGAGACCTTAATCTTGTAATTTATGTCCAAGAATTAGCAAAGAATCAACTGTTGTGCACATTTTTCCAGGACTCCTTTTTTAACATTTACTTTTGGCTGCTGCTCCTGGAGAAGCTTAGACGTCCGTCAAGTTCTACAGAGAGAAACCGTCTGAATTATGTCTTTTTACAGTGATTTCCATGACGGAGCAGCGATGAATAATAACTTGTGAGGCTAATCTATTTTGCAAGCAACATCAGAGAATCTAAATCTTTTTTTTTGTTTTGTTTTTTTCAATGCTATAAATTTCTTTGGGGGGGGGGGGGTGTAATTAGACAAAGGTCAACATTCAGTATTCAGATCGAGAGAGAGAGAAAAGTCAGAGTCAACGTTTTGTTAAATCCACTTTCTTTCTTGATGTTATTTTTATCTTAAACACACTAACTTTGTTCTACAATCTGGGTGTCATGTTGTTCATGAGGTGGATGTTTAACTTTGGAAGTTAAAAACTAGATTTCAGAAAATGGGTCCTTGTTTGACCTTTTCTCCAGTTTAGTCTTTGCACTTTCTGATTTCTACCTAACTCAGTTTCACAAAACATCTCATCTCTTCACTACACTGCAATTCTTTTAGGGAAGAGCATCGCGTACCTTTTTGGGACACTTCAGTGCAAAGTCAGAGCGACGTGAGACTGTTAGAGTGCTTCAGATACTGGCTCAGAGGAAGCACTTCATGTGACCACATACAAAATAAAGTCATTTTGCTGCTCATCATTTAATTTTCTTTACAAGTGATGAAAAATCTCTCAGGATGGAAGAAATAACCTTGACCTGGCTTCCCAAAGCAGTACCTTGTATGCACATTTATAATGAGTCAGATTTGTTCGGCGCATTCCAGGAATTATTTCATGTTACTTCAGTTGAGTTCCTACATTTCCAAAAATGACTTTCAAAAGCCGAGAGAAACGGCAGCCCTGTGATGTGCTGCTGGAGAGTGTGATGGGGAGTTTTTCCACTTGAGAAAAAGTGAGCGAGCAGAGAGAACGATGCCAAGTTGTTCACAAATCACAAAACAAACAGGAAAACGAGAACATTGCAGACAACATTCAACAACGATAATCACAATATAAGAAGAAAAAAAAGTGGTTTTCGTTTAATGTGGATTTAAGCCACCGCTTGTTATTTCTCTCTCTCTGCAGAGCGCCAGGTTTGTGACTGTGCTAACGGTGCAGCAGTCATTTGTCAGAGGCTCTTGTGTAAACCATAGCTTTATAAATCTTACTCAGTCCTTTGCAGGTACATGATAGCTATTGTTAATGTTGCAGTCATCAGACGACGGTGAAACACACCCTGATTCCTACAGAAAAAGGAGTCTGAGAGAGAAAAGAGCCGAGGAAGAGGATGAACTTCCTGAACTTGAGCTGCTCAAAAATATGAGCCGCTGTGAACATGACGAGGACACGACGCCGAACAAAGACGCCGCCTAAATACTGTACGTAAAGATGTGAAATGAGGAGGAAGGAGGAGTGAGTGAATGCTGTTGTCCTTACAGGAGCTGGTGTGTCAGGTAAGCTCTTATTCTGAGCTTTGTAATTGGATGGTGGGGGAGCAGGTGCTGGAGAATCAGCAGCAGAAAGGAAAGGTTACCCCGACCATTGAAAGAGAGGAGAGGAGAATGAACGCGGCCCCTCGTTATTCTCCGCCCGGGAAAAATGAGGAAGCTGTTTCCAAGGTTATGTGGTGGTGTGAGAACAGAGGAGGGATCCACAGAGAAGTATGCCCACCCAGCAGAGCACACACACACACACACACACACACACACACACACACACACACTCAGAGTCAAGAACATACATTCAGGCAGAAAAGCCTCCCAGTATAGACACACATGATAAGGACACGCCGCAAGAAACACAGAGAAATGCTTTTATAATATACACACCTAACTGTGCACAAGGACATGCACGCACACACACACACACACACACACACACACCTAAAACACACTTGCACATGCAAACAATGGATAAAATGTCAAAATGCACACACTCAGTCACACACAGAGGAACATTTGACAGATACGTTTCTGTCGACAATCACAAAAACACAAAACATACAAAAATCCATAAACACACACACACACACACACACACACACACACACACACATACTGTAGGTACACACACACCTAAGCTTGCATTGTGGTTGAGAAACTTATGGGCATCTGCCAGCGTGCTTCAAGTGCTCATTCTCCGGAGCCTCAACCTTTCTTTTTCAGCAGCAACACTGCAATTTGGGTGTGCCGTTGGGCCAGAGATAAGTATAGGCTGACTAATATGCACTTAGGACCCAGGGAGAAATACTTAGGGCTAAATGTTTAATTTGTGTTTGTACAACACATGTCCAATTTGGGGGCTGGTGTCTTTTTCAAAGAGCCTGACAACAAATAATTAGGACTCTCCGGATCGTCCACAGGCTTAAAATGGTGGAGCGACAGTTTTCCAATGAAGGTGAACGACATCTTCAAATAAAAAAAATAAAAAAAACAAACATGTGGAAACACTTAAATCTGCAGCGTGGTCAGATGGAAGATATGCGTTTAGCTCCATAGACAGGGAAAATAAAATAACAGTTTTGCTAAAGGGGTTAAACATGATGATGCAGCCTTAAACTGCAGAGAGGATTTATTTTGCACATCAGGGTGAATGTCTGACAAATGGCTGAAAATTAAGAGCCTCCAACTCCTCCGTTCAATCTCACCATCAGATCTTTTAATCTGTAGTCTTTGCAACTGCTTGTACCCTCTCTCTGCCACTGAATAGTCCCTCTGTGCCGCACCAGAGGAAAAGGACACTCAAGAGTCCAAGAAATATATGTGGCATATCAGAGTAACATGTGAGCGATGGGTAGATTTCTAAGAATGAGAATTAGATCCTGAGGTTGGCCTTGCGTTACATTAACACCAGCGTGCACATGTTCAGGGCTTAACATTGGAGGCCAATTAAAAGAAATTGAAATTGATATTTTCAGAGTGGAAATTAGTTTAAAATAAATGTTTTGTGGTTATTTTTAATGACAGCAAAACTTGTGTTGATGCTGGAAAAGAACACGAGCACAGTGTGTGTGTGTGTGTGTGTGTGTGTGTGAGGGATGTAATCAGAAATTTTGTTTGCCCATATTAAATAATAAAATTTAATAAAAATCATTATGTGTGAGGCTTCAGGCCCATAAATTAAGTAATTAAATAATTTTTAACTCCGTAGAATTTAAAAAAAAAATTAAAATAAAATACACAAAATGTGGCCTGAGAAATGAAAATGTTTTAGCAAGAGAAATGATTTTCATCTTTAATTGATTTGATGTCAGAGGTGGAGATTCGTTTTACGGCCCATAACAGTGATTTCATGTCGCTGACAGGTTCCTAATGGACCACACAGGGAGCGGCTGCCTGGTGTCAGCGCGGACCCCCACAGCAGCAGCAGAGGAAGAAGAAGAAGAAGAAGAAGAGGAAGAAGAAGAGGAAGAAGAGAAAAGCTGCAGGTCTCCCTCAGACAGCGGAGAGAGCACAACCATGCAGCCCGGGACAATGTGCTGAATTGGCAGCCTATATATAAGTCTGCCATTTGGACGCTCTAATGCCACTTTACCTTATGAGGGAACTTCAACCCGCAGCACCTGCTCAAAACAAAATGCCATAGGAGATCAACGTCAGCGACCCCCCCTGCTCGGATTGTTTTTCAGACAGACACTCTCACTTACAAGGGAAGGGGGGGGGGGGGGGGGGGGTTCTATAAATTGTTCCGCCGGAGTCCAAACAATTAAACAACTGATTTACTGCTCAGGCCGGTGCGGGCAGCGCCATCTGAATATGAACAGACACACGTGTGGATGCGTGAAACAATGAAAGATGATGCTGGGACATTCTCGCTCAACTCCAAACATGACAAGTGATGAAGATAGAAGTTGTTCAAATGGCTCCACAAATCAGATCATCGAGCGCTCGGACTGCGTTTCCTCTTTAGCGGGTTTCAAACTCATTTCAGTCCAGAATGTGTCTCTCTCTCTGTCTGTCTCTCTGTCTCTCTGTCTCTCGCTGTTTCTCTAAAAGCTCCTTATCTGCAGGCGAGCAGCGGCTTATCTCAGAGGTGTAGTGTGGCTCTAAATATGGGGAACACCCTGAAGTGACTATCTGTCTTTTCCAGGCCGCTGCGGTGCGCCTTGTCCTCCTGTACCCCCTGTCACATCCTCACCGTGAACTCGAACTTCCACACGGAAGGAGACGGACCCCGCCGCGCGTCCGAGCCGCAGACTCCTCACTCCCCCGCATGCAAGGCTCGAGTTCACGCACCCACAATAAACGTCATGCACGACCCGCGCCCCTCACTCAGTCCCTCAGCTGACAGCCGGAGAGTTGAGACGCACTTTGCAGGCTGTCACACCAAGAAAGAAAACCAGAAGGAGGGAAATAAAAACTAGAAACTTACAGACTCATTTCTCAACTGTCGCCGCGCTGGGACACTGTCCTGTCCCCCCCGGTATTGTCTCCCAATGGATCCGTGTCAGGGCTCCGGGTCTATTTTAATTTATGACTCACGCATTCTTCTAGGGTCAGTCTGCGTGACCTCCGGGGGGGAAAGTTAACTTGGGGCCTAAAGACGCGCTTCTTTCTCCCGCTTTCTCTCCTCTACAGTCTATTTCTCTCAACATGAGATGGGGGGGGGGGGGGGGGGTGCTGGCTGAAATGTGCGTCTCTGGAGGTGCAGCGGAGCCGGGGACGCGCACGAGGACCACAGCCTGTCCGGCGGAGCGCGAGGCGTTCACGATTCCGGACCGCTGCGTGGCCGAGGAGGAAACTACTTGAAGGCTCGTCCCGCAGACTCCGGCGGGTGCGACGGGGGCTGCCTTCAGGAGACCTTCGATGTCTTTAAAGTGAATTCTAAGTTCAGTGGCTCTTTTTTAATTTGCTCCAGAGAATCTGTCTAGATGCCTCTGGATGGGTTCTGCGCCTGTAGAACCATTTTCTGCTGCTACAGAACCGCTGAACCATTTCTGTCAATAGTGCGTGACAGGGATGTTGGGGGGGGGGGCACAGTTAAACTATAGCCTCTGCTTTTCACAATATAGTTGCGTCTTTTATGGCTGAAATGAACGCTGAATGTGTGGAAGTCAGACATCTGTTCTGTTTCTCTCCCACCAGGTGAGTCTCAGTGATGCACAATCACAACTTTACCTTTTCCTATAAATATGTCGCTGCTTTGGAGGATCATCTCACAACCACACGGGTTTTCTCTTCTTATTACAAGCTTAATATTGATTAGGCCTTTCATGAGGGGAAATAACCAATATTTCTAATAATTTGCATGCGTGTCAACTAATAAGTCCAACTAATGCGTAAATAAAAATTGGCAATCAACTCGTGACGGTGGTTATTATTATTATTATTAACTGGTTATTGTTTGATCAGAAACGTAGCTACTTATTTTAATGTGATTTTAAGAATGTGTCTCATTTAAAGTCAGTTCATAAATGACTCTGCAGAATATTGTTTTTACCTTAATACAGAACTTTTTCTTTTTTTAAGTGAGTTGGTTTTTGAGTTCAGGCTCGGCTGAGTCTCATCACGGTCCAACTGCAGGTTTAAAGACACTGCTGCTGTCCCCGCTGTTTGTTGTGAAGCAGAGATAACCGGAGGGCGCACCGACTTTTAAAAACAACCCCGCGGACGCGCCGAGTCACGGTCCCGGTGCGGTCCACACTGATGCAACAGGACGTCTCTCACCTGGATTCACTTGTTCGTCATTCGCTGCGTGTTTCTGGCAAACTTGGCGATTGTTGTGAGCGATGAGAAAGAGTTTCAGCGTCGAGACCAAACAACAGGAGTCAGTTCAAACAGCCTTCAAATCCCGTGCGTAAAGTCACCATCGCTGGAGCGCGTCGGGGACTTTGGTAACTCCTGTGTTTGCGCTCCGAAGAGATCAGAAGGGAAAAGAAAACACTTCTGCGTCGCTGTCAGAGGGGATGCTGAGCCCGAGCAGCTGTCACGCGGACGATTTCTTTCAAAAGTATTTCAACTTATTTCCCGTCCGGCACAATGTGGAGGTTAAGTGAGAGTGCGGGGCAGTGTCGGGTAAAGAGGCAGAGGCAGGATAACCCCTCCTCTCTCTCTCTCTCTCTGTCTCTCTCTCTCTCGCTCTCTCTCTCTCTCTCTCTCTCTCTCTCTCTCGCTCTCTCTCTCTCTCTCTCTCGCTCTCTCTCTCTCTCTCTCTCTGTCTCTCTCTCTCTCTCTGTCTCTCTCTCTCTCGCTCTCTCTCTCTCTCGCTCTCTCTCTCTCTTTCTCCTCTCTCTCTCTCTCTCTCTCTCTCTCTCTCTCTCGCTCTCTCTCTCTCTCTCTCTCTGTCTCTCTCCCTCTCTCTCTCTCTCACTTTCTTTATATGAATCTAATTAAAAGTGTTTACATTTCCTCGGCTGAACTTTTCCCGCTCATCTCTGTGCCTTTTTTTCTGCACTGCTCACCTTCACCTTCACCACTTTGAACGCAAATTGACTAAATGATTGTGTTTATTACTTCCATTTCACTGTGGACGCATTCTTCTTATAAACATTTTCTATGTGTCAGAAATCACCACAAATTAAAAAACACACAAAAAGTCGGCCTTTGTTTGTTTATGTTGATTTAAAAAAAAGAAAGAAAGAAATTGCGTGTTTGTGGACAGTTTAAGCAAATAAATGTGAAACCGTTTTCTCTGCGTTAATATTTTGTATATGTACTTAGGAAATGTCTCACCAGTGGTCGTGTATCAGTGAAAAAAAACAAATGTTTAAAGTCAAATTGGGAATAAAAATTTTTGATCAAGTCTGTGATTAGAAATAAATCTCTTTTCTCGTCTTCTCTGGAGCCCAACAGATCTTATAAAGTCTTAAAGGTCTGATTATTTTATTTTTATTATTTATTATTATTACTCTGCGTGATTAAAGCTTATTAAAAGGGACTGGAAGTCTAAACGCTCCTCGGTTAAAATCTCCGTGATGGAGCTCCAGCGTCCTGTCAGGGGCGCGAGCGCCTCGGGCTGTTGCTTTATTACATTTACTCTTACGCCACCTTTTGGCGGTTTTAGTGCAGGACATCCAGCAGAGGATTCGTTTGGTACACACGCCTCACATGGCCATGACCCCACACGGTGAAGGCTTTTGGAAATAGATACCTGAGTGTGACTGAATCAGAACAGGCTGAAGACAAGTCAAATATCCAGATTCAAGCTCTATTTTAATTATGATCCGACCTGAAGGTATGTTGCCAGGCTGCTGAATCATCCTCCACTGAAATATAATCTCTAAATTCAAGAAGTTTTTCTATTAACATCCTGACACTCTGAGACCAGACCTGAATCTTTGTCCCCGCTCTGGCGCAGTGGACTGGGAGGCTGCTGACGTCATACTGGACTCTAACTGGACTTATACTTAGGCCTACTTTCTCTGTAACTTCTGGCAAAGTGCAATACATCTTTTTAACTTACAACTTAGTATTACATCCATTTTGCAGAATTTGCACACTGTATGCATGCACATGTTTAAAGGGTTTACTTTTTACCTGTATTTCTTTACTATCACTTGTGTTTTGTTTATTGCAGTTCGTTCATGCACTGCTGCTGGTATGAGGATAAATAAAGTATCTATCTATCTATCTTGTTTCAGTGATGTGTTTTAAATCGCAGATGATTAAATTCCCTCTTGAGGTTGCCAAGGACAGTAAAACTTTAGCCCAACAAAGCATTTCATCGCACAAATGAGCTATTATTTTAAATATTTGCCTGCTTGCTGACTGACTGGACCTCACTTTCAGTTTAATTCACCTCTCCTCTCGTTCGGTGTCTTTCATCAACAGGTATCTGTTTTAAGGGTGATGTAACACAATCCACCAGCGGGCGGCAGCAGATAGTTACCAAAACCGACTGCAAAACACAAACGAAGAAGAAGACAGAACAGGAAGTGGCGACACGGAGGCTTGTTGACAAAACCAGCTAGCTTGTGCTAGGTGGCATGAAACATTTACTGACATTGTACTAAAGCTGTCGTCCATAATGAGTTCTCCAGAAGACAGGCATGGGACAAAACGACCTGCGTCCCCCGATGAAGTGAGTAAATTATAAAAAATGAACGATATCTGTTGATGAAAGCTATGAATTACTTAGATACGGTTAGCGTCGCGTTAGCTTGTTTGCTAACGTCAGGATTCAACGGCTTTATCGTGAAATCTGAGCACGTTTTTGTTGGCAGTCCGGACAAAGTTTAATCCCCTTTTTTGGGTTGATTGGAAATTATATTGCACAAGACGTGTGACACATTGTACTAACGTTATGTTGCATTTAATGCGATTAAGATAAACTTACAGTGCCTTTGACAGTGTGTTGACTTGGAGGTGTTTTACAAAGATTACTGACTGGAGCTCGCATTTTATCTTCTTTTTAATGTACCACAAACGTTATATTCTCACTAATGTGTTTAAAAAAAATCAGAAATATTTTTCAGACCTGCCTGTTCCTAAAATATCTGACCACAATTAACGACAATAGTCACTATAATGTTAACTTGGGACACTTATGCCAGTGAAAATTACTTTAGCTAACTTCTTCAGATAAAGTTAGACACATTTTGTACACAACCAATGAATGGATTGAGGACAGGTTTCCTGTTGTAAAGGTCAAATCATCCTTAATGTTCAGTTGAATGGCAAATATTTATTTCATGTATGTAGGAGATCATCTATGCAATTTAAGTTATCTGCTATTTTATTCTCTATATCTACTCATACTCACAAAAGGCTCACTTAGACACTTAGTAGACCAACAAAGTCTCAAAAGATATCTGACAATAAACATCATCAAACGTACCTCGAGTCGACCGGAGGAACCGTTCATCCTTCCTCTCATTCGACCAGACTGTGTGAGTCTTCAGAGGGTAAAGCCTGTTGGTTAGAAACAGCCTCTACTGCTTTGTAAAATCCATGATTGTGTAAACGATCTGATGACATGAGCTTTATGTTTTTGATGGAGTTCTTCTCTTGTTGAGCGTATGAGTCCTCGTGATAACAACGTTTTGCTTTGGCAGGATGGGTCTACTCAGTGGGCATCAGCTGATCTGGGAAGCAATGAAAGGAAGCAGAAGTTTTTACGGTTGATGGGTGCTGGCAAGGTTTGTTCTGTGTAGATCACTATACTTTTACTTCACTTAAATGTGGGCCTGTAGTCCATAGCATATAGAGATAAGGAAAACGTTAAAGCTGTGTTTTACTTGCACTGTGACTCTATAATCTTTAGAGAGGTTGGAACAATTGATTTATAATTGACTTGTTTCTGTTTTCCAGAAAGAACACACCGGGCGCCTTGTTATTGGTGACCACAAGTCAACATCCCACTTCCGCAGTGGTAAGCTTCTTTATTTAGCGTTTGTAAAATGATGTATTTGTTCTGATAAAGACCAAACTACTGTCCCTTTGCTACTTACCCATTCTGCCTCGTCCTTATGCCCAATGCAATTAACCCGGCTTCCCCACTACACATCCGCCGCACAGATCTATCCATGCATGGATAGGCCTGTAATGGCTGGGTGTGCCTGCTGTGACCGGTGTCTCCTCTGCAGGGCAGGAAGATCGGAAGATCAACGAGCAGCTAGAGATGCAGTACCAGCAGGGAATGGATGGGAAGCTGTCAGGCCGGAACCGGAGACACTGTGGCCTGGGTTTCAGCGAGGTGAGGGGTCGTCCAGGGCCAGAAGATTTTTGAAATCAGTCCTTTAATTTCTATATTATGTTTATATTTCAATAGATTTACCGTTGATGGACTGTAGTGGCTGTGTCCAAAAGACCACTGAGGGGTGCACAGACCGCTGACTGTTGCTTTAGATCTCCGTCTTTTAATCTTAATCCATCATCCCTGATGGATGAGCGGTGAGGCTGTCGTAAAGCTGCAGGGTATTAGTCAAGCAACATGCTATTAGAGTTCAGAAAAAATGAAACTACAAGTGTTTGACAGTATTTCTTCTGACTATAAATTCATTTTGCAGTCAGAAGCACCTCCTGCTCACGTTTCTGTCTCTTTTACACCTCATTACTTTTTGATGAGAAAATGCATATCTTTAGCTGCTTCTATGTGTCATAACTATTAATCATTAATTAGAATTCTAACAATAATATGATGCAAGGAAAGTTTATTTATGCAGCATATTTCATATACAAAGACAGTAAAACTCAAAAGGATATAAAAACACTTTAACAATTAGAAGATAAAATAAAAATAGATGGAAGTTCAGGATGGATGTTAATAATAATAACAATAACAATAAGTCAGTGGAGAACATAGACGAGTCAAAGTTAGGGAACGTCTTGATTTATATGCTGCGTCTCCGTCTCAGCAGAACACTTCTAGATGAGCGGAGAGGTCGAGAGTGTTCAAATGTTTAAGACCACATTATTAGCCCAAGTATTGCATCCATCCCTACACGCCTCTTCCTCGTTTTCTTTGTGTCTCAGTTTCAGTTAGAGAGGCAACACTCGCTTCGTCTTATGTGTTGTCTTTAATGTGTCAAGCCGTGTGTGCTGAGCAGGGAGCGGCTGGCAAAAAGCACACATACACTGTCAAACAAATACTCAAACAAAAAGGCCAAATTCTGCCAACGCTGAACCATATAACAAGGTGACGCGGCTCTCTTTGAATTTCATAATCGTTCCAGGAAATGATAATGGTCAAATCCATCAGAATCACTACCACAATGTTTGTCCCTTAGCCGAAATATTCACCAAAACGCAGGGACATCTGTTTACACTCGGGGTTTTTAAGATATCCCGACAGAAGTAAAAGAATCTTCTCTTACCCACAGCCTGACCCAGAGCCAGAGGCGTTTCCCTGTCCACCAGTGGACGGTCAGACAGATGCAACCGAGCCAGAGAAGTCCACCAGTGAAAAAGAAGCCACAGACGCCCGGGACAAAGGCTGCGATCCCAACCCAAAGGAACAGACCTCAGACCAGGCCAAGTCCAGCTCAGACAGTGGGAATGAGGAACGGAAACACGGCTACAAAGCGGCCTTTGTAAAGTCAGTGTAGGTGTGCAGGGAGGAATTAGTTTTTGTAATCTCAAATTTGTACATTTTGACGTTATTTGTTTTGATTGTGTCATTAACTGATCACCCATCATTTTAGTCCTTTTTACTGTGTAGAAAGGGGTTCTCGACACAAGCACTCATCGTTGGGTGACATGGTGTGCATGTTGTCAAAGAATTAAGTCTGCAGGCTAAAACGTCAGCTTTTGGTTGACTGGTGTTAAATAATGTTAAGATGGCAAATGGTCCAGTTTTTATTTCATTTGAACCTTTTAACAGTCACTGCGTTTGTGTTGGATGAAACAGGATTGCTTGCCATTCAGCATGATTGGTATACACATTGTACATTTTGTGATCTCTTGTTTGAAAACCAATAAAAGGAAGTATCAGTTGTAATGTTTGCTCTTCTTAACACTCGAAGTGAACTCACTGTGTTGGTAATAAGTGCAGTGCAATTTACAATGTATTTCCAAGAATTTCTCGAAAAAACATGATCATTTATTTTTGAAAAGCATCTTGGGAATATTGAAACTGGTGTAGTGGGGCGGTCTGCTGGTGACCATCAGGTTTGAATGTTTTGCATTTTCATCTCTGCAAGGCTTAAACTAAGTTCTAGTTTTAACTACTTTTTACACTGTTGGCTAGTTTAGTCAAGTGGTTTCCAACCTAGGGGGTGGGGCCCCTTAAGGGGTGATCCATAAATTAAATGAACTTTGTTACGTCCTCATATCACGTCAACCAGCCTGAAAGCAACCAGAGGCCTCACCAGGGACTTTGGGCTCCACCTCTGCACCACTGCTGTAACCACACCTCCAGAACACACTCGACTAACTCCACCTTCACCTCTTCCTCCATCTACACCCCTCCCTGAGTCGTGAGATCACATTAATAAGAAGGAAAGTAAAGGCGACGCACCATCTACACCCGCCTGTGAATAGAAGCGGAAGTGACAGTTGTTCACCGGCTGTTTGAAGATCTTTCACCGGGATTCGCAGCAGCGGCCTTCAGGTGAGAAATAGGCTGTTGATGTGCACATTAGAGAGGATGAAACATGTCACTTGTGAAATATGATCGAAATGTGAACGTTTAATCAACGTCTTCGAACAGTCGGTGGAAAAACTTTCACTTTCACTTTCACTCTCCCCCGGTGACCCTGGTCGTCTTCTCAACGTCGGTTCAACTTAAACACGATGTACCGGGAAACTGTGACAGTGGTTCACGTTACAAGTGACATCCAGTCACATGACACATGAACACTTTCCACTTCTTACCTTCGTCTTTCTCTCCTCACAGTTCTTGAAGTTTTAATATTTGTGTCGTACTGTGAACATCCTGTATTCCAGATGTAGAACTTTAAAGTCCAATTTTGTGGATGAATCAGTTGAATTTGGAATATTTTCATGGTCAATTCGGTTCTCAGTTTATTCTCATTAATAATCATGTTTTGCTTATTGTAATTATTATATTTATTGTTACTATTATTTAAGAAACGTAAATGTCCTACATATTGAGCAAAATCTAAATGTAAATATATATGTATATATGTGTATATATGTATATATATGTGTGTATATATATATATACACATATATATATACATATATACATACATGTGTATATATACATGTATATATATATACATGTATATACATATATACATGTATATATGTATATATATATATATGTATATATGTATGAGTACTGAGTCTGACCACTGTACAAAATGTAACTTTATAACTCCATAACAAACAAACTAGGTGTTGGCTTTAAAATGGATGCCGCTGAAGAGACTGGAGAGCATCCTGCGGGGCCACAGCTGCCGGCATCATCCTGCCTGTCCATGAAAAGTGACGCCTCCATGATGGTTCAGCCCGACTTCAGCGAGGACGATGCAGACAGGTACGTGAAGTCTACTCTGGGTCTGTAGCTGTGGTAGCGATGAGGGGGTTGTTGGTCTGTCTCACACTTTGGTTCAAAGTGAAATATCTTGACAATGGTGACCTGATTGCCATGACACCTGTTGTCAAATGAGAATACAACCCACTGACTTTATATTTCAGCTCAGTTAATTTTGGGAAATCAAACTTGCCGTCATCATCCTGCCTGTCCATGAAAAGTGACTCCTCCATGATGGTCCAGCCCGACTTCAGCGAGGACGATGCAGACAGGTACGTGAAGTCTGTTCTGTTTATTTATTATTGAAATGTATTTTAAATTTCTCTGTCTGCACTTTGAGTAATAGTTGACGTCTTTTTAAATGTTCTTTATGAGATATTTGGTCTAGACTAAAAAAAAGGGCTGAACGATATGCAAAAAAAAAAAAAACCAATTTAGTTACGAATTCTCAGCTTAGCCATAATTGCTTTACTTATCCTGAAACGTGACAAGTAGGTGGAAGTTATCCCAACATCAGCAAAGACGCATGTGTACTTATTGAGCACAATTCTTATGTTGCCACAGTAACTAAGAACCAATGTCACTTCAATCGAAGCCACTTCAAGACATATTTTAAAAATCATGGTGCAGACTATGGAAGCACTTAAAATAACATTATTCTCAATATTTCACTCAAGGGACCAATATGACCGTTCAGAATCGACAGAAATGGATGGAAAGGCCATATTTAAGGTACGTTGTGTCTCTGATGCGCACAGTAGTTACAGAAGTTATCCTGGATGTGACCCTACTGTATTAAAGCTACGCTCCTTCTTCTTCGTCGTCCATTGCAGTTGGTGGAAAAACACGCCTTGAACATTTTGCTGAGTGAGCTGAAAGGTTATGGAAGGATGCTGTTTCCTCACCTGTCACCATCTGCTGAGAGTGACGAGCAGGAGGACGACTGTTTGACTACTGAAGACAAAAAGCAAGACAGCAGTGCCAGTGAGGGGGCCCTGAAGATTACACTACATGTCTTAAAGGAAATAGGTCAAAGAGAGCTTGCTAACAAACTGGAGAAACGTAAGTAGGAACAAGTACAGTGTGTAATATAATAATGTGTTGCTATTGTCCTAATGTAAGAACTTATATTTGGTGTTTTCCCCCAAAATTATATTCTTCTCTCTGTCTTCTTTGTACAACTAGACATTTATGGAGAGCTTGACGTCTGCCAGCGCAAACTCAGACACAAATTGAAAAAGTTCGAATACATTTACGAGGGAGTGGCACAGCACGGGAACCAGACGCTCCTCAACAAGGTGTACACGGAGCTCTACATCACAGAGGGAGTCAGTGGAAGCGTTAACTATGAACATGAGGTCAGGCAGATTGAGGCCGCATCCAGGAGACGTCCAACAGAAGATAAGCCAATCAAATGTGAAGACGTCTTTAAGCCCCTACTCGGACAAGACAGATTCATCAGAATCGTGCTGACTAAAGGGATTTCTGGCATCGGAAAAACAATCTCCGTGCAGAAGTTTAATCTTGAATGGGCAGAGGGAAGAGTTAACCAGGATATCCAACTCCTGATGAATCTTCCGTTTCGGGAGCTGAATCTGATGAAGGAGAGATGCTGCACGCTGACGCAGCTTCTTCATCATTTTCTTGTAGAGGCAAAAGAATCAGGAATTTCAGATTTTGGCAAATACAAGCTTGTGCTGATATTTGATGGGTTGGATGAATGCCGGCTTCCCCTGGACTTTGACCGCAACGGGTCCTGCTGCAGTGTCTCAGAGCCAGCTTCAGTGGACGTACTACTGACAAATCTCTTCAAGGGGAACCTGCTGCCCTCTGCACACATCTGGATCACCTCCAGGCCCGCAGCTGCAAATCGCATTCCAGTCGATCTCGTCGACCGAGTGACAGAGATACGAGGGTTCAACAACCCCCAGAAGGAAGAGTACTTCAGGAAAAAAATCCCTGATGAAAACATGGCCAGTAGGGTCATCTCGCACGTGAAGTCCACCAGGAGCCTCCACATCATGTGTCACATACCAGTCTTCAGCTGGATATCGGTCACCGTTCTGCAGAGGATTTTAGAAGAAACAGAAAGGAAGAGCATCGAGGAGGATGGGGGCAGAAGAGAAATGCCTAAGACTCTGACACAAATGTACACACACTTCCTGGTATACAGCTCACTGGTCCGGTCTCTGAAGTATTCAGCAGGACAAGAGGCATCTGAAACACCGACCCAGAACAAAATAGATGAAGAGATGATCTTGAAGCTGGGAAAACTGGCCTTCGAGCACCTGATGAAAGGCAACATGATCTTCTATGAGAATGAATTGAATGAGTACAACATCGACGTTGATGACGCTGCAATATATTCAGGACTGTTCACGCAGATCTCGGAGAATGAGTTCGGACTTCATCTGGAGAGGGTCTATTGCTTTGTGCATCTCAGCATACAGGAGTTTCTTGCTGCAATGTACATTTTGCACACATTTATCTGCTTCAATCAGAACTTGCTTGAACCACAAGAAACCGCCACCGTCCAGGAGGCTCCCAGTGAAGTAACCAACCTTCTCCAGAGTGCAGTGGACAAGGCCTTGCAGAGTCAGAACGGACACCTAGATCTTTTTCTTCGTTTCCTTCTCGGCCTCTCGCAGACATCCAATCAGACTTTGTTGAAGAGCGTTCTGACCACAATGGGGAGCGGCTCACCAAGAAATGAGGAAATCGTTGAGTACATCAAGGAGAAGATCAGGCAAAATCCCTCCCCAGAAAGAAGCATCAATCTCTTCCACTGCCTCAGTGAGCTGAATGACCAGTCTCTTTTGGAGGAAATCCAGAACTACCTGAGCTCTGGCCGTTTGTCAGAGACCACGCTGTCACGTTCACAGTGGTCTGCTCTGGTCTTTGTGTTGCTGACCTCAAATGAAGAGCTGGATGAGTTTGACCTGAGGAAATATTCAAGATCAGAGGAGGGTCTTCTGAGGCTGTTACCAGTGATCAAAGAATCCAGAGTCGCCTTGTGAGTAAAGAAACACATCGTCCTCTGCACCTATCGTAATCATTATATATGATGTAACATTTTAGGTTTTATAAACTTTTTTTAAAAATAGCAAATTTACGAATTAACTAATTTGATTCGATAGTTAATCCAGATCTGAGATCATGGTACAGTGGTGTCAAATTATTGTAAAGGTGCGTAGCATCCAAGCGTCAACCTCTGGGTCCGAAAAGTGAAGCCAATGCGGAAGTGCCTTAAATCTGCATTCTTTCTAATAGCCAGCAGGGGGCAACTCCACGCGTTGCAAAAAGAAGTCGGATTGTATAGAAGTCTATGAGAAAATGACCCTACTTCTCTCTTGATTTGTTACCTCAGTAAACATTTTCCTGATAAGTTTATGGTCTCAATCGCTAGTTTCAAATCTTCTTCAATACAGCATGATGTTCATTTTGTAAATGATGGTCCCATTTAGAGTAAAAAGACAATAAAGCAGGATATGCTTCAGGGCGTGGCTACCTTGTGATTGACAAGTCGCTACCATGGCGGCATGTTAATCAGGATTGAGGTGTTCGCTTGTACTAAAAGACAAGTCTAAGAAGGCAGTTAATTTTTACCGGTAAGTACATTTACAAGCTAACATTGTTAGCAGCGACTTCGCACGGCAGAGCCAGGAGCCAGGTCCAGTCAGGTTGCTGGTAAAAGTAGGCTGCCATATTGTCTCCAAAAAACCAAGATGGCCACAGCCAAAATGCCAAACTCGAGGCTTCAAAACAGTCGTCCACAAACCAATGGGTGACGTCACAGTGGCTACGTCCTCGTCTCTCATGGTAGTATCTCAAAATGTCAATACGTTTTTGCCAGATGTATTGTAAAACTTTGGCACCATGACCACCCATAATGGGACCATGATTGAGATGATTGGCTTTTATTGTCAGGGCTAGTGTTTTTTCAAATGCCCACATGTCCTGCTTCTATTTGGTTTCTCTTTCAATTTCCTGTAGAAGACTATTGTTATGTGCAAGTTCAATTATTCACTCATTCTGCGGCCGACACACTATTTATGTAGGTGATTGTCCCGTTCCTTTAGCACATTATGCTAATATTGTTAACATTAATGAATTGTTTTTCAATTTGAAGGCTTAAAGAATGCAACCTCACAGACAAATGTTGCGAAGCGCTGGGAGACGTTCTTAGCAGTTCATGTCTGAAAGAGCTGGACCTAAGTGATAATGATCTGCAAGACTCGGGAGCAGAACTGCTGTCTGCTGGACTGGCAAGTCCGACATGTCAGCTGGAGAAACTGAGGTTTGTGAAAGAGTGCTGAAGCAAGCTATCTATAACAATCAATTAAAAGCCAGCTGAAACCACGTGGACTAATGGCCAGTTCTAATCTATCTTTGCTGAATAAGATTTTGTGTTGCATGCTGTAAATTACATTTTATTTGTTTTACTCTTCAAATTCAGACTGCCACTCTGTGGAATCACAGAGATTGGCTGTGGCTTTTTGGTTGGAGCTCTGAGGTCCAACCCCACCCACCTGAGGGAACTGGATCTGAGTTACAATCATCCAGGGCAACTGGGGGTGGAGCTGCTGTCCAGTGTGCAGAAGGACATCGAACACCTCTCTGTGAGGTATAACTTCAATGTGAAATGAGTTAAATGTCAGAAGTTGAGGTTTTATTTTTCTTCTGTAAACTAACTTTCTACATTTCAAATGTCATCTTTTTGACTTTTCCTAGCTTGAACGGTAACGCAGAGTGCTACTTAAAATCAGCTCTGAAGAAATGTAAGTTTTTGGGGGGTTTTTTTGTTTGTTTTTATCTTTTTACAAACAATGAATACTGTAAATAGGCAAAACTGAAAATATTCATGGTTATTTTCAACGTTTTATATTTTTAATGTTATTTCCTGTTGGTGTTTTATCAGATGCATGTCAGCTTAGCATGGAGCCAAATACTGCTCATTCACACCTGACCTTTTCTGAAGACAACCAAAAGATGACACGAATGGAGACAGCTCAGCCATATCCGGACAGCCCAGAGCGATTCACAGACTGGGGACAAGTGCTTTGTAAAGAGGGTCTGTCTGCTCGTTGCTACTGGGAAGTAGAGTGGACCGGGGAATGGACAGGTATTGGAGTGGCTTATAAAGGGATCAGCAGGAAAGCAAAAGGTAACGAGTCTGTCCTCGGCTACAATAAACAGTCCTGGAGTCTGCGCTACTGTCACGGCAAATACACCGTCTGGTATAACAAGGATGATGCAACCATATCTGTCCCCCACTTTAACTCCAAAAGGGTTGGAGTGTTCTTAGACTGGTCAGCTGGCACTCTGTCCTTCTACGCTATATCGCCAAACAACATGGCTCACCTGCATACGTTCCGCACTGAGTTCACTGAGCCGCTGTATCCAGGCTTCAGGCTGGGACTTGCAGATTCTTCATTAATTCTGTGCGAGCCAGAATACCCATAAATACTGTTGAATATCATATGTATATGTTCATAAAACATGTACACGGAATAAATCAAGGCTGAAAAAAAAAATCTAATTTTGCAAACATTATGGCTTTGTTTCTAACATGCTATTTCCATCTATATCAATAATAAATTCCTATCAACTTAATGTATATTTGACTTAAAAAGTGATATTTTAGTCAACATCGGTTTCCATCTAGCTGGCATTGAAAACTCTTGAGATATCCAAACTTCTCACCTTGTCCCTCAGAGGCAAGCAACGATGGTCACTCCAGAGGTGAATATCAACAACGATGCATTGCAGTCATGCATTTGGTGCAAGAAAATGCATCCATGGTTAGGTGGCAGTATGTAGAAGTCCGGTTATTTATTTATTTACCAGGGACAATGCACAAGTTTCAACATCGATGTAAATGTGCCCGTAGCTAAGTTAGCGAGTTAGCTAAAGAGCTCATTTTCATCCAGATGAAAACTTTTAATTAAATTGCTTTTCAGTTTCAGTTTTTCTAACATGTCTTATAGGTCTGTATAGGAGGCTTACATGCGTATAGGTTCACAGCAGAAGTTCTCGTGATCGCTTGATATTTTTACGTACACCGTTGTTCCGTTCAGCTTGTGATTTCTTTATTTCCAACATTATCTGTAAACGCATGGGAAAATTCCTGCTTTTCAAGATATCATAAACCCGTAGCAATAATGGTTGTAATAATCATAATACAGATCACAGACATTTCTCAATGAGAAACTGATGCAGCTAATTACCAAGTGCCGACGTATTGCAATTATCTATTATCTATTAAGACTCCTTCGTCTCTTTGAAATGAGTCTGCAGGTATTTCTGATGATTTGTAAAAAGCTGTACAGCGCTGAGCCTAAAGCTGCTGGTCGATCCACGATAGTTCGCGTCCCATTTAAAATGTCCTTATGTATTTTAATGTGATAATACATCTAAGTACATCGTTTGTTACATTGAGATATATGTCTATGATGTATAGATATATGTATATCTATACATCAGTCGAGAGCTGACTCCAAGTGGACGCTAAATAAACTGTAAAGCACAGAAGAATGCAAATACACCTTTAAAATGAGCAGCAATAGTTGGATTATCCTGCTGATGTGAAAAATGTTGTTTAACTGTGAGAAACAGGTGTATTATATTTAAGAAACAGACACCAAATAATTAATTTGTTTTATCTAATATTTATTTTCTGTGATGACTTTACTTTTTATGGGTTATTATTGTTATTATTCCTATTATATTCTAATGCATGTCAGTTGATTGACAGGACCGTGATCATTGGGTGACAGAGTTGATGAAATATACAGTAGAAGTTGAATAAGCATGTCAAGCCAAACAGTGTAATAAATAAAACAATTCATGTCAAAACATTCCTACTGTACTCTGAGCATGTCGGCTTTCATTTCACTCTTTTATTCAAAGTACGGAACAAACAGAAAAACAGTTCATGGCAGATTAAAAAAAAAAAAGCAATGCACTCGTGTTATAAATTATTCTTACTTAACTGTGCAATGTAAGTGCAGAAGCAAGAAAACTTTATTCTATTTCAAAGCTACGAATCAAAAGTCTTTAAAAAAACGTGTCACTCATAAATAAGAGATTTATTACAAGTGAATCAATTAGTTGGCAGCTGCTGAGAAATGATTCGACACAGAGAATCTGTTGTGTTTCGTCGCGCTGGTCGTTCCTGTGGCTCAGTGCTCTGCAGCAGCTTTGGCTGAGGAGTAGAAAACACAGTGACGACGTCAGTATTTCTTATAGCTGGCAGGACGTCGTAGACACACACACACACACACACACACACACACACACACACACACATTTGCATCAGAGGTTTCCAGTTGATTACAACAGGAGAACATGTCCCCTGTAACAGTTTATGTTTGTGTATGTTTGAGTTGAGACTCAAATATTATTTGCAAATATAATGTGTATTTTAAACTGACAGTAAAACAAAGAGAAAAAGTCATTGACTTCAAGTGTTTGACGCATGTGAGCTCATACTGTAAAACACTGAGTCGCGTGAACAGTATGAATGACATTAGTCCTGCAAGAGTTACATATAAAAAAAACACACAGAAGGCCACCACACTGCACGAAAGCAGCCCTTTACGACAGCTGAGCCACACTGACCGAAACAGCAGAGCGGAAACCTGAAGGTCTTTGGCAGAAATATCCCCCAAAACAAAGGAACCAGGACTGCACACGGATTTGTTTCAGGGATTTGATTCAAATAGGGAAGAAATTACAAAACCAAACCACTTCAAAGTAACATCTTTTACCTTCTGAGCAAACATTTTGTAGAGACGGAGAGCTTATTTTTTTATGATTCTCGCGGGGTTCATTTATTTTTCCTGTTCCGTGTGGATGTGACCAAAATGAAATCTCTGGTTCACTTGAGTCCCTTTTGCCACCAATCTGTGCACACTCCTGACCAAACCACAGCAGCATGTACTGAGACACAGAACACAGTGAATACAAGGAACCCACACCACCCAAAGTGGAAATGGATGGTGTACCTCAACCAGACGTGCTCACCGACTCTCCAGCCGCTCAGTCCCTGCACACCAGGGACAACACAAATCACATGCTGCCTGTCTGAGATGACGGATGAAGATTTACACCACTGCACCACAGTGGCATGTGAATACTTATTACACCACAACAGTACGTTACTACACTACTACCACAACAGTACTACACTTCTACCACTCCTGCAAATTCATGTAGTGGAAAAAAGAACTGTTTTTTGTTTGCTTCTAGATTCACTGTGTGTGTGTGACCTTGTATTACTCATGTTGTGGGGACAAATCTGTTCACACAGTCACATTGTGGGGACTCACCTTCTTTTTAGGGACCAAACACAAATCTCCATCATGTCAATCATTACATTTTAGGGTGAAGACTTGGTTTAGGGTCAGGTGTAAGGTTAGGGTTAGGCAGGCAGTGGTTATGGTAAGTCTCCAGGAAATGAATGTAGTGTGTGTGTGTGTGTGTGTGTGTGTGTGTGTGTGTGTGTGTAGTGAGGACATCGTGGTTGGTCTTCACTGACTTGTAAAGGTTAGGATTGTTAAGGTTGGAGTATACAGGCTCAGAGGAAGCATGTGCCACAGCTGGGATGGCTGATGCTTTACAGTATGAAGGTAATGAAAGTGTGAGGACACTGACCTGCGACCAGTTTGCTCTTGCGCGAGGCCTCGGAGGCCAGAGCTTGGGACACGTTCATGATCCTCTCCTGCTGCTGCAGAGCCGAGTCCAGCTCACTGAAGTCCAGCGGTGCAGACGGGTGGATGTTCTGAACACTGTTGAAAGGAGACAAAGCAGCGAACAGCACGCTGACTCCTCTCATTTTATTTATTACCATTACGGCCTTACACCCCCCCCCCCCCCCCCCCCCCCAAACATCTTCCCTTTTCATAGTAACACGGTCAAGTTAAACATCAAAACCAAAAACAGTGTCGACCCAGCTCTACCTGGATTTGGCCAGGAGGTTCTTGATGCGCTCGGCCCGGCGGGAGCGCTGCTCCAGCTCCTCTGGACTCAGAGGCTCCTCTGAGTCGGACTCCACGTAGCGCTCTGGGATGGGAACTTTCCGGGGTTTGGACAGCTGCATGTTGGACAGACGGGCGGTCAGTCAGTGTGTTGGATAATACACCAAAACTAGTGGCTTCTTGGGTTCTCCAGTGGCGGGACACGACAGGTACTAAGCACTTAGCTCAGGTACTAATACTACCTTAATACACAGGACCAGGAACTGTGAAGTCAAGTCAAAGCGAATTTACATACATGAATTTAAGAGGAAGGTAGTGATAAATCATTACATTGACAGTCCCATTCACAATATATCTAACCTTTATGCTTTAATGTGTTAAAGATATTTTAACACAAACCACAACCACATGTTGTGCAAGATCATGGATGATGGTGTGTGTGTGTGTGTGTGTGTGTGTGTCTCTACCTCTCGGCTGATGTCCAGGTCATAGTCCAGAGGCTCCACATCCACCTCTCGTATGCGTGCGGACGGCGCAGTCATCCACCCATCCGGTCGGATCCTCCCCCTCTCTGTCACTGGATTCCGGCCTTCATCGCTCTGCCCCTCTGCCCCAAGCCGCTCCTCCTCCTGCCAATCAAACACCTGGAAACAGCAGGAGGCCGGATTACACAGCTGGCCTGCTGGTGTCATTTCACCATGTCTCTCCAGTGTCTGCTCTACATACAAGGAGCTGAAGCCTTTAGAGTTTCACACTACGGATGTTCTTTAGAGTCGGAACTATCAGTTGATTAATCACTGATTAAGTTGTGAGTGAAAGCAGTGGGGTTTACAGGGCGATGAGAAACAGCACTGAGGTCTTTACCAAGGTGTTTGAATGATTTCTTTAATGCTTGTTGATCTCTGCAGTGAGTCGAGCCGCAGACAGAGGGAGACAAACACTAAACTGACAGAGGGACAAATGTGACTTCAGCTTTGCTGCGTTCATCCAGGGATTTGAAAGGATGACGTTTAGTCATCATTAGCAGAGAGAGGACTCAGGCAGCTGATTGGTCTGTTCCTGGAAGCTGTAATTACACACATACCACATCCGTCTCTCTTATGTACAACGGCACGTTTGCATCTATAAAATGACTCTGACTCTTGTTCGCTAATGTCTACCTGTGTGTGTGTGTGTGTGTGTGTGTGTGTGTGGTGAGGGGTACTTGTGAGTAATCATCCAAGGAGCATCAAAGCCATGCATGCATCCTTCCCACTCCAGTAGCCTGCAGCAGGGTCTGATCTGGTGGTGTGTTCACATGCCTCGGTGTGCTCAGGAGAATCAGTCACACACAGAAGGACAGAGAGGAAGAAAACCATGCAGACACAGACTCATCAAACCCCCCACCAGATTAGGAAGAACACAGCCAAGAGGAGGTTCAGAAGCAAGAAACTCTTTATTGTCGAGTGCAAATCTCTACATGATAGAAAAGAAAAGGAAAAGAGTTGTGCGTTGCTTCTCGATTACACAGAATTAGGTGGTGATTAGCAGTTCAACTTGTCTAAGTTCTACATTTCTACTCTTCAACTGAGCAACCTCCTGTAACTAGTTCCTCTTTGATCTGATATATTGTACGTAGCTGTGGAAGGATAAAAGCAATATGGCGGAAAAACTCTCCAGATTAATACTTAAAAACAAGGAGCGGACAGCGGCGCCACGGAGAACCTCCTACATGCATCCTGCTGCACAGAGGAGTGGGTCTGTCTGTCAACAGGAACTTAATCAACAGTTTCATCATAAAGAAGTCATTTGAAACACTCACTTTTTCATAGCATTGTAAATATGTCTGGGTTTTGAATTGTTGATAAAACATAGGTATCTTAATCATAATTATATATAATTATTTTTAGCAATTTTCACAGATTTTGTTGGCAATAAGATCAAAGAATGACACACTGATGAAGACAGCGATCACCCTAAACCTGTTGAACACAAATGGTCAGATATTGCCACTGTACTGTCCCTCTCTTACTTTCCACACAGCTTTCCCGCGACACGGTTGTCCGCTCCTCGCTCGTACTTATTTTAGTTATTGCATTTCAGCCCAGTTGCTTGAACCTGTCCCGTGTATTTATGATGCATAAAACAGCACAGCATAGGCCACTTAGAAGTACTCACATATGAGTACAGATTCTCTTCCCAACTTTAATCGTGGCAATGTAATTATCAACCACTGTCAAACGATAAAAATAACCTTGTAGTGTGTACAAGAAAAGGCTGCATTAATGAGGATGTTACTTAAAATATAAAATGGTGTAAACATGTTTTAATGCTGGTGGAGTAGAGAAAATTAAATATGCTCTGGCATTTATGGTTATATTCACTAAAAAGAGGTGAAAAGTCGTAGCAGATGATTACAGACGATGTATTGCTCACTGTTACAGGGAAACTTGATTTCAAGGGTTCATGGGAAATGTAGTCCGATTACAGGCAGATCTCACAGCAGTCTGGTTACGAGTGTGTGTTAGTCTGTCAATCTGGTAGTTATCATGTGTCGTGTTATCTTAATGGAAGACTTTGACATTTTACTGTATTACTGTTGTCACCCAGGGATGTTAGCATTGTTAGCATTCCTTACTGAAACCAAGGGGTAAGCTAGATTTAGTGTCAAATGTCAAAGTATTCCTTCAGGGGTTAAAACTAGCAGAGCCCCCACATCTTCCCGACTGAAGTCTGCTGTTACACAGAAAAGCAACCTTAAAGCTAGCTTTAAGCATCGTTTCTATGATTCTGAGGTGGAGACGAATGCTTTAAACATAAACGGATTAATTCAAATGTTGATTAAGGAGGTAAAATTTGGGACAAAGGCAAAAGAGATCGTCAGCAAAACAAGGCACTTGGATTTCATTTGATGAAAAGAAAGTAGGGAGGTGTGATCATGATTTGTGCCACTAGCGTTGCCTCTTTCTTCATTTCATCAACCTGAATACTTATTTTTTCTTTTTCCAACATTTCCTCAACTCTCTATATGCTCTATATACCAAATCTCTACAAAATATAACTGTACAACTGTATACTGAAAATATCCCTCAGTAAATAAATAAAAGTGTACAAGTACACAGTATGTAGATGTACACAGATGGGCTCTTCTCTCTACTTTCTGGTGACAAAAACAGAGAAAGGAAGGCAGAGTGATGCCTCCCATTCCCTCCTTTTCTCAATGGATTTACATTCAGAATTGTGTCAGTGAGGTCCCACCAGGGGGCAGTGGTAACGAGGGGTTAAAGTGACCCCTGAACCTTTAAAAGAAATAAAATAAAGAGGGAGCGACACTGTCCCAGTCCAAAACTAGCCAAGCATTCCCCTCAGTTCCCTGTGCTCATTTTGTCTCCCATTGTTCTTAAAGCATTAACCAAGACAGCAAGCCAGCCACAGTCAGTCGCGCCCTTTAGCTTGTTAGTGCTTACAGCTAACGTCAGCGACCACTGGTGGTTACACAAGGCAGAGAGTGCTAGCATGTTAGCATTCCTGCTATGTTATTATGTGGCTGGGGGCTGGAGGGTGGCATAGCAGCAGTGGTGGTGGTGAAGGTGGTGCTCCCTGTGTCTGCTGCTGCTGCGCGGGGGTGGGGGGTAACGTACGGAGGCCGAAGGATCGGAGGTGCTGGAGGGCAGCCTGGAGGAGGAGGAGGAGCGCTGGGTGGTGACAGTGGAGGTGGAGATACCCGTGGAGGAGCGCTCGCCCTGGCTGAGGTTCCTCTTGCGCTCGCGAACGAGCGCCTTCTGGTGGCGCTTCATCCGCTCCAGCTGCTCCTCTGCAGTCATTCGCCCTCGAGACTGGCTGCTTGGGAGCTGCAGGGCTTCTGTAGGCGACGACAGGCGCTCCAAGGCACTCTTGGGTCTCTCCTGGTGAGACAGGGGAGGAGGGAAGACACAGGGACAGGACGGTTGGTTAGTGGGGGGACAGAGAGGTCAGAGGCAGAAAGTAAGAATGAGGAGGATGAAAGACGGCGAAACAGTGTAGAGAAAGACATGTCGACAAAACGATGAGAGAGAAAAGTGACAGATTTAAACATCATACAGTAACAAAGAAGTCTACAACCTGCATATCAAACTCTACCTGTACCTAATATTTGTATTGTATATATCAAAAATATACATTTCTGTATTGTCCATGAATCGATGGCTCGTACACATATTTAATAATCACGTGCTGTACTGCAATACTTAATTGTAAGAGTAGGTGTACAACAGATGTCCTTAGAGCTGAATGTTATTACAGAACCTTTCAGCGTAGTCGAGCCTCACAATGAAACCTTAAACTTGCCATTAAACATAAGATTAAAACAGAATTTCCTACAAAACCAGGCCTGAGACACCCTGAATCCCTCCAGCTGATCAAAGGTATCTGCAGATCCTCCACCCCTCACATCGTGACTCACCCTGGCTGCGGAGCTCCCGGGGCCTCTCCTCAGGGTGACGTAGGACGAGATGGAGTTGGACTGGTTCTGCCGAGACGAGGAGCCTAACAGACCTAGTCCATAACAACGAGGCAAGAATCGGCAGTTTGGTTTGGTTTCATTTGCAAAGTGAAAAAAGCAGTAAGCTCGTACGATGAACACAGCGACACGATGCAAAGAAAAAATCAGAAAGGGAAAAAATACAGAATAAACACTTCAGATGAAACAAAAAGCAAATGCTCACCATTCACCAGGAGTGAATCATTAACTTAATAAACATTAAATATAAATATTCATTATATAAAAGATGTTTCAGGGATCATTTAGCAGCAAGATGAGTACATTTCATTCATGATGTAACTGAAGCGATTGGACTTCTAATAGTTGGTATGCATTCTGAGCTGGGAAACCACGAGCAATAAACAAAGGTCAGTATGTTCTGTTAGATGTGTGTGTTTTACACGTTACTGTTCAGATACCTTTGCTCTGGAAATACTGGTAGTCAACGTCAGACCCGGTGCTGTGGTAGCTAATTCCTGGCAGCTCTGGTTCACTCAGGTACGACCGCAGGTCAGTCTGACACCAGACCAGGTTAGACAGAAAGACAGAGTGTAGACAGGCGGCTAATTAAAATCACCTCATCTGTACAACAGGAGGCAGAAATGACAAAATGACAGCATACCTTACAGTCGCCATTGACAACATACTGCCCGCTCTCCCGGTCCCTCTTCCTCTCATCTGATTGGCGTTTCAGCCCACGCACCGATGTGTGGCGGATGACCGAGGCCTCTTTGGGGAGAGGCGGCACCACAGGGGGCGTCTCCTCGTAGTCGTAGAGGCGAGGAAGTGGTGGCCTGGGCGGGGCGGAGTCCTCTGCCTGGGACAGAAGCCAGGCAGAAAAGGATTTAGTATTTTAAAAGTTTCTGACGTAGAACTCTTCAACACAATCAGAATGAATCCAGCAATAATTCCTGAACGTTAATATGAAGTCGACTGCAGTGTTTCAGAGCAGAAGGGCGACACTCACCCACTTTGGCACGGTGCTGTGAGGCAAAGTGTGGGAGAAGATGGTGGGGATGGAGCTGCGAGGAGGGGGCTGGACCTCTGTGCTACGAGAAGGCACTGCCAGGTCCGACACCGAAGGCACTAATTTCCTCTCTGGCGGGGCGCGCGAGCACACAGAGGAATCGAGGTTTAGCTTTTAAATGTAGGCAGGTTTGAAATGGGTTTACGGTAAAGAACGGGGGACTGACCACATTTACACTGAGAACAGTAGAAAAACAGACTTCAAGCTGCACATTTACCATCTTTACCCATAAAATCTGATCTTTAGAAACAGATTTCTGAACAAAACCAAATATCTTGAGAGTCTGCAGTCGTCTATACATTCAGACGATGTGTCGCTGCTCTGACAATCGTTAGAGTGACTTTTTCATTTTTTCATCAACTGTGCAGTTTTCCCAAAAAACAGTTTTGCGGCTAATAACTGCTGGGTTGCTATGGTTACCAACCTGGGTTCTGGACAGAGTCAATGGTGATCTTGTAGTTGGCTTTGCTGGCACTCAGTCCCCCCATCACGTCCTCGATCCTCCACAGCTCGCGCTTCATCTCAGCTTTCTCTTGCTACAAACACACATTCACATTTGACTCCAGCGTCACACATTTCATCATTTATCAAATTTGGCCTGTAAATAGTTTGAGAAAAATGTGCTGTCCTATTAATGAACTCGTGATGTAAGATATTATTAGAAAAAAAGGACGTCGGAGATTTATGTAAGATTTCAAACTAAATACAGACTTTATATAAAACCCAGCCTGAAAGAAACACCAGGGCAGCTTGGAGGTGAACCTGCTCTGAGCTGCAGTACCAGGTCTCACCTGATGGGTGGCGCTGTGGTTCATGTGTGCCTGCAGTGCCGTCCTCAACTGCTCCACTGATCTCTCCAGCCTGCTGTACTCCTCCCAGGCGTGTGCCATCTCCTGCATCACACACACACACACACACATCTTTACACAAACTTCATTACAGGCATCTGAGCATGTACATGTGCAAACACACACACACACACACCGTGGAGAGGCGTGATATTTGGGCCCTGATGGTGACCAGGTCTTCCTGCAGCAGCCTCTGCTGGTAGGCGATCTTGTGGGCGTGGGCCGGCTGCTCCTGGTACTGCTCCATCTGCTGGTGGGACAGATCCAGTACACTCTCCAGCTTGTCCTGAAGGGGTGAGGAGTCATGCAGCATGAGGTCCACCAAAGACCATTCAGCAGATAACACTCATTTAAAAATGCCTCCAGAGGGCAGCATGTTTCCACAGTCACTCATGAGCCACCACGAGATCTCAATCAGCTTCCTCTGACTGACCTTTCAGTCCAGACCTCATAGTATATATATTGTACTATAACTGTATATATATTGTATTGTTTCTGTGTGTTTCTGGACAGCTCTGGTAATAGTAACTTAGGAAATGCAGAGTCACAGTCTGAGAGATCAATACATCCTCGCCTCTCCTTCAACACAACTTCCTCCATGACTGTGCAAAGTTGAATCTAGACAGAAATCCACTTGCTTCTTCTGAGAGACTCGTATGCACTGCGGTCGTCTCTCTGATAGCTGAATCACCATCTGTTATCAAACTCCACGGTAGCTCAAATGATAGCAGCAAAGTAGGCTTTGTCCTTGAATGTGGCACCATCATGTAATATTTCTTCTAACTTTCTAACATTTCTGCCCGTTGACTCATCAGACGGACTGAGTTCTGCAGACAGAGTGAGACGGTTTGATGGATCGAGAGCCTTTACAAGCAGCAGTTTGTACCTTGTCCTCCTTCAGGGAGCTGATCCTCGCCTCCAGGTCCTTGAGGATGTTGTCCTGCTCGCACAACCGACTTAACTTCACCTGCAGGGGGGAGACACAGAGCTGAGTGGGGAGGGAGATAAAGGGGGCATTATAGGAACCATACACTCTCACAGATAAAACACTTCTGTAGTACCAGAGTGTGTGTCTGTGTGTTGACCTCTGTTAATTAAGTGGCCCATTTACTTAATTACTACTTCCTCTTGTCTCTGTAGGTGCAGACAAATAACTGTGTACAGAAACGTGTGTGTTTTGATGTGCATGTACACATATCTCTTTTCTGCATGCATGCAGGTTTGTAACCTTTAATATTCACAGTCCCGTAGCTCCCCTGGTCACATGCGGGTGTAATTACTGTGAGTGAGCCCATTACAGGAAGTGGGTGCGACCCACCTGACACGTTTAATTACAGTGTCAGGGAGGCTCTGAGCCCTGTTAATTAATCCCAGATTAAACTCTGCAAACTTCCAGGCAGAGGTTGGATCACTCTATCATCCTGCGGTAAAACAACAACACAACAGTCGTAATAAGGTTGTGACTGAACAGCTTGATGTGAACAAAGCGCTTGTCCATATACATTTTTACACTTAAGACTAGTTTTTATATTCTATCGAATAAATTATTAATCCTGTTGTTGTCTCCACGGCGATGTTGTTGTTGGATCTGATCAAATATTCATCGCAGACAACGCTCTCATAAATTGTTTAAACAGCCGCATATGAAGCTTGTACTGAGAAACACCTTCACAGGAGAAATAAGACTGTTTGGAAAACCGCAGGGTTCAAACTGAAAGACTAACAGCATTTACATATTCACACTGCATGCTGTTTGACCCTTGAAGTTAAGGGTAATAGTTTACCACGTCTTCCCACACTTTTCCCACAACATCCATATTTGGTTTTGCCATAATCACCATCACTTTTCTCCCATTTGAATCACGGCAGTCAGAGCCGCTCCCCTAAACACACTAACATGTGATGTTCTCTCGTCTCGAGTGGAACAAAACAGAACAATCCTACACTTCTGTTATTTCAGTGATAGCGAATGTATAGAAATGCTTAACCTGCATGTGAATAAGCATTTGCATCAAACATACAATAACAAAAAAGATAGTAAGTACAGTACATGATGAGAAAATAGCAAAAAAAAAAAACATTTAAAAGAAATGTCCTGCAGTATTTCACAATATTAACAAATCCTTTAAATTGACATCAAAAACATCAAGAAACAAGAAAGCAACAAGATTTTTCTTTACTTTCCACCAAATGTAATTGAATTTAGTTAACATGTTATCATTAAACATCTTACTAACAGACAAGCAAACAGGAGCGAAAGCAGTCAAAGGAACTGATCTGCATCTCATGCAGCATTTTAAGAAGCTTTATCTTCATCTTACTTACATCCACGTCACTTTCTGCAACCTTGACAGGCTTCCCTGACTCCTTCAGCATCTGACTTCCGGCTACCTAGAAATTGCAAAATAAATATTTCCAGATGTTTGTTAAATGGTAAAACAACGTGTCTGAAACACGGTGCAGTGGGGCGGAAACAAAGGAGATAGAGAACACATAGACCAGCTACGAAATACAGCGTTACGAGGCTGAGACAGACTACTGTGACACATTCTCCTCGCCTCGTGTACATGACAATATGAGTGAGTTTTGGCACACAAAATCAGCTCTTGCCATGAAGAACACAATGGCTATGGACACTTTGAAGCCCTGCACAAATTGACTTATCCATAGAACTTCTGTACACAATATCCCCTCGATACAAGGAAGGTGCAGTGAAGAGGAACACACCCTGGACCGCCTGAATTCAGGTGCTCCGTTTGAGTTTTACTGCAGTTACTGACAGCTTCTACAGCGCTACAATAACCTCCTGAAACACTTGTGCAAGTTTGAAAAACAATAAAATAGAGCATGTGCAAATTTAGCAATGAGGAAATCAACTAATTTCACTGATAACAGCTCTTTCTTGTGCTGGGATATCATCAGTTTAGAAGTGCATGTGCTCCTTTTGGGAATAAAGTAGAGACATGACACAGTAGAGCCCTGAGTTACTGTCAAGGAGGTGCAGCGTTTCAGAGACGATGGTAGAAGCAGCTGGCTTTTCAACCACCGGGCCACAGCCACAGCCACAACACATGCACTGCCGAGCCATCCCATGCCCACTTCTCAACAGCATCGTCAGCATCACCGCATGGGAGGGGGGGTGGGGAGGTCAAAGAGCACGTGGAGATAAGACATTTGATGCCGTTCAAGCCGTGAATGCGGTGCTGTAAGCGATGGGATGGTCTTTCTAGAACAAGGACTCTCTAAACACGTGAACACACACACACACTCACATACAGACTATACACATGCATCCCTACTCTGAACGCTGTAGAAACATGCACAAGCTTAAATGCACACACACCCAATCACAGACACGCTACATACAACATTATATCTCTTTGTATAGCACATATACTGGATACAGACACACACGCACACGTACAGCTTACGTTCATTAGAGGCCTGAGAGGCCCAGCAGTGCAGTGCAGTAGTAAACTGTGAACTGCGAGGATCAGGGGCTCTAGAGCTCTGATCTGGGAGTCAAAATCACAAAGACACAAGGCCGCGGTCACAAAATGGCGGCTGCTTTCGTGAGATGCTCCTAAAACCACACAAGATTTCAAAGACCGGGGATATTTTGTCTCACACTGATGCCTCAGCATCTCTATTGGTAGCTGAGACACACTAATGTCTCAGAGTGATAGAAGGGGCTGTCAGTGAGAAACACCACAAGAGGGTTAGTTTGAGCTAGAAAATCAGAGAAGGGACAGCAGAAATAGAAAACACTTGAACTACAGCAGAAAGTAAGTTAAAATAACCGACAGGGACCAGGGGATAAACTCTGTCCACGTCCTTGTCTCACCTTTAGGTCCAGATACTCCAAGTCCTTCTTCAGCTGCATGTAGGTGTCATCGACCTGGAGGGGGGGGGCAACATGTGAGTGTGGATTATTGATTTGTGTCAATGGGAATTAAATAATTCACTATCTGAATGTACAGAAGCTTCGCTGGCAATTCATCTAGTAGGATGTTTGTGTGTCGAGTATGAAGTGTGAACTGCTGTTATGTGCCAACATGCATCACAGCCGACACACACACACACACACACAGTAATAAAAATCATTCATCTTCTCAGAGATGTTCCTACTGCAACAAACAAAACACCAGCACAAACCAGATCCTTTAGAAGCAGCAGATCTTGAAACACTTGATCTTTAGTTCATCTTTAATTCAGCTCACATCACTCGACGAAAGACAAAACTGAAGAACGGCCGAAAATGAAAGATTCACGAACCAGAAGACCAAACGGACCGACACATCCACAGCCAGCCGGTTAGCCAAAGCATGGGATGGCTTTGAGGACGTCGAAAAGTTAGCAGCACAACATGCTATGGACAGTATCACTAGAAGCACGATATGGAAACTGACCAGCCAAGAACAGGACATGGAAAGAGAGGCGGATGGTTCTATGACGGCTCACAGACGAACCATGCCCGATGTCACACCACTAAAGCACGGGAGCTTTCGGGGAGAGGTCGCCACTGACATACTGAGACTTCGCTGTTGGTTTAACTTGTGTGTTTTGATTTTTTTTTTTCATATTTAAACATGTATTTACATACAAAACTACCACATACAGGATCACCAGGGGGTTACAGGTCTGGCCTAAGAGAGACTAGGACACCCAGAGACTAGGTGCTGGATGATTGGGGTAGGCAAGACATGGTGATGTACAAACAAGTCGCTTAACAGTCACGGGGAGGAATTTAACAGCTTTCACTGGAGAGACTTGAAATGTTACTTAATCCATAGCCACACTTTGAAATATCTTCTGTACTTGACAACCTGACCTGGTGGTGGCACTAGAGACAGTGCCAGGAGGGTAAACACCATTAGGTTTCATCCTTTGAGGATTAAGAATACCCACAGCTAATTCAAAGCAAATCCAGAAACTACTTATTAAAATGTTGTACAAAGAGTTGGACAAATTATCATTGTGAGGGTGTCCTCGAAATGATTAGAATCCATCATTTGGGAACGAGAAATTTCTTTAATTAATTTAATAGAAAGCCATTCAAATAGTTGCAGAGACATTTCACTGCGGACCAAAGTGTTGGACAGACAAATTGACAGTGTCATCCAATAATAATGAATAACGGACAAATGACATTTCTCGATGAGAAAAGGTTGAAAGTACAAATGATATGAGACAATAACTCTTGTAGATCTGATTTAAATGTAATGCAACCCTGCAAAATATTCAGTGGCGACCTCTACCAGTCCATGGTAAAATGAGGGGCGGACAGGTAGGCGTGCCGTGGGGGGCCCCCACCTGGGTGTTGCAAGGGCCCAGGGGAGCCGAGAGCCCCACATGTCCGATGTGGGACACAGGAGAAGGGCCGGAGCTGAGGAGGGGGCTGGTGCTAGTGGTGGTGGCAGTGAGGAGGTGGTTGTGGTGGTAGGGGTCTTTGGGACCGTTGAGCCGCTGGAGCTGGGTTAACGTGTGCTGACGTGCGGACGCCATCTTGGCCTGATGCCGGCGCAGCTGAATGAGGAACAGGGTGAGCTCCTCGGGCTGCCAGGCACCACAGGACATGACATCCGGCATCAAAACGGACCACACCAAACTTCAGTCAAACATCTACTGTTTTTAAGAAAGACTAACCTAACTAATTCACAGTGCGACTGGCTGATGGCCACATTGAACAAGCAGAACAGCAGCTAAATTAAGGAGGATTAATGGCGTCGAAAACAAAAGGCGGGACTCGCAGCAACTCTCTGTATTTGATAAGCAACGTCTCCCAAATGTTCAGCCACAGCCAACTGGCCCGTGCTGACAAAAGGCTAATCAAGATTTGGTCGATATCTGTTAACATTTAGTCGTAGCGAAGAACTTCTGGTGACTGATATCTGGAGTGTGTTGCACATTGTAATATATTACTGGACTGTGGAAGCAGCCTGCGAGAGGGAATCACACATCACTTTGAATACACACCTCTTCAGCCTGCAAACGTTCAGTTTTCTGCTTCAAGTTCCAAATAGTGAAAAAACAGCACTCAATATAATTAAATCCACGCCTGATGTAATGTTTGTTAAAGTATTAATATTTGCAATACACTGAAGCATATTTTTATTTGCAAGACGTACCGTTTTGCCATGAAGGCTGGGTGCACTGACTGTGTGTGTGATGTAGCCAGATGGAGGCATCGACCGTCTCTCGAGAGTAGCGGCCTGACAACACATAGACAACACATTTTATTTACAGAATAAAGACACACAAAATAATCAAAATACTGAAGAATCTGCTATCGCGACACAACACGGCATGTTCCTCGTCACCTCCGTAACAGAACTCTGTGTTGTTTATTATCTCTGGGCTGCGTTAAGCTTTTCACTCAAACTTTTCATCAGTTTCCATAAACGTGACAAATGTTTATCTACATGATATAGTAGTGTACATTTTCTACAGTTAACGGTTCCTTTCTGACTGGTTCTGATACAGTTGAGGTTATTTAACAGACTGAATGGCTTAACGATACGTCTGCCATCGTAGCCCGAGGCACTAAAACAATTATTCTGTTCAGTGGAGCACAGTTTCAGCATCCACCCCACAGCGTCAGAATGACTGACATCGTTCTGGATGAGAAACTGTTCTATTTGATATTTTGCACTTGACAACGGGAAGAAACATTCATGGTCCAATCTTTGAAAGAGCACAACAGGAAGACGAAATCAATTTCACACAATGTAAAAGAACGCAGTGACAACCATCCGTATGCCATTTCATCTAATATGTCTAATCAACAATATCAATACATGCTGCCATTACAGTCTCTGTCCTTCATCAAGCTCAGCCTTTCTTCTTCGTTACTTCTCTTGCTTCTCTATCATTACTTGCTTACATATTCTGGGGGGGGACACTACAGTAATGTTAGTTTTCTTTCAGTTGGTTACACGTCGTGTCGTTTACAACAAACATTATTTTACCTTGAGCAGCTGGGATTTGGTCCTGCGGGGGGAAACAGCGAAGGGGATGTCCACCACTGACCTATCGCCCAGGGGCCTGACTGTCACCCGTTCAGCTGGCGTGTGCGGCCTCCGTGTGGGCGACAGGGTGCGGCTGGTGCCGGGCGGAGGCCCCGGTGGAGGGATGTCTGCAGATGAAGGTGGTACCGACACACAGCGGGGCGGCCCTTCGGACCTGGGTGCTGCAGAGGAGGGAGGCACAGTGGATGGAGGGCGGGGGCCAAATGGGTACTCCGGGGCCGGAGTGTAGAGTGGCGCTGTGGGGCTGCCGTGACGGAACTGGTGGCGCTGCTGCCACTCGTATAGCTGCCAGACGGTGTTGGACCCTGGGCCCCCCTGCTCAGGGGTGAGGCGGAAGTGGCTGAGGCGGTCCTGGGCGTACTTGTACTCGCCAAGACGGCCGGGCAGGGGGCTATGGCGAGGAGTCTTTGGCAGGGTCTGGTATGCATCCATGGAGGTGAACTTGTGCTGGGTCGGTGGTGTGCGACGAGGGAGGGTGTTCTCTCTGGATGGGGGGCTGTTGAGTAGGAACGGCAGGACACAAAAGGATGTTTTTTCAGAGAGGAAGACTCCTCTAATCTTACCTTTACTTTTATTTAACGATTGAATAAGAAAATAAGCAACTGAAACAAATGACATTTCTTAGCATAAACGAGCTTTTCAGTCACATTATTTATTAACGATAAACGATCAGAAATAATAAAACATTGTCCGTGCAGACCTGCTATGTTCATGACGGGTTGACATACATGTTCAGTCTGCAAGCAAAGGTCACTCGACAGTGTCCTTACACAGTACATACTGTAGCCGACACTGACTTAATAACAAGGATAGTTTCCTTTGGCTGCCCTGACGCGGTGGTCATCTACCTGCTGCAGAGCTGATTCAAAATCATGCTACAAAAAAATGTACTTTAAATATAAAATACCAAAATAAAAGGATATGTTTAGAATAGAATAAATAGTCCTTTGTATTTGTATGACAGTGACGTACCCTCTGTGCTCAGTCTTCTGCACTTGGACCCACTGCTCCACTTGCTCCAGAGCACTTCTCCTCTGCACCTGCTTGTGAGAGTCAGCAGGGGGCGGCGCCGGGACCCTCTGGTACGTCCCCGCTGCGATCCCGTTGGGCTCCAGGATCGGGCTGGGCGTGGAGACGAGGCCGTTCCTCGTGCAAACGCTGGAGGGCAGCGTCGAGGCGGCTCGTGACGGCGCCCGCGACGGAACCCTGGACACGGGCGCTGAGGCCGACACGTGGTCTGACTGAGGGAGGGCAGAGGGTGCGGGGTTGGAGGGGAGGGAAGTGTGTGTGTCCATTTCCAGGGCTATACTTCCCATGGGGTGCTCCAACATGGTGGTGGCAGGAGATTCTTTGTGGAAGCTGCAGCGGTCGTCTGAGTCTCGGTGTATGGGCTCCAGGAGAACCTCGTGGATGATGGGTCTTGTGGTCTCAGAGTCTGGGGTCTTGTGGTGGTTTACGTGGTTCGTCTGCGGGACAGCATGCTGCTGAAACGTGTTGAACTTCTCCAACTTGTCAGATGGTCTGTGGAGAGTAGAGATTACATGAAAAGGATGTACACTCTTACACTGTTTGTAACTTTCTCTTCAACAAGTGTAGCAGAAAGGGGGGAAAGAAAAAGGGCAGAACAGCCCTTTACAACCTCGACAGGAAATGAAGGCGAGGAGATAAATCAGACACAGCTGAGAGCTGGAGGAAGGGGAAAAAAATAACTACAGCAGCATGAAGGAGAACAGAAAGAGGAGCCAGTGGCTACATGAGGAAATAACTAAAAGTCTTAATCCAGTTTCTGGACAAAAGAGAAAAACAGTGAAGTACATCAAATTAAAAAGCGTGGCAGCTGTTTCAAGCGTGCTGATCCCGGGAGTGGGTTTGAATGATGCACAGTATAAAAAGGACTTCAGTATGGATTTGGATCAGCGCGTCACAGATAAGAGCCGTTCCTTGATAGTAGTCACTACAACAGGTTTAGGATTAGGACTATCGTCTCGTCTGGTACCCAAGTCTTTGAATATTTGGATAAACCTGATGATAATTACCTTCAGCAGTCATCCTGACGGCTGATTTCTTTTCCTCAAATTTCTCAAAGGATTTCAGTGTCTGTTACTCGATAAGCACCAATTCTGTTTCATTTGATCACTTCTGATATCCCATGGATTTCAGGGGGTCTTAGTCTTTGTTCTGTTCTGCTGGACTGAATTTAAACTAGATGTCACATGAAAGAGAAACTTTTAGCCTCATCACCAACTTTAAGGACTGAATACACCACAAGGACCATTTTCACTCATTAATGAAACTCCGTGTGAAAAAGAAGAAGCTAAAGAAACAGTCATGTCTCTGAAATTCAACTGCACACCAAAGTTTACTTTTAAAGCAGCAGTGAATTAAACAGCCTCAGGTGCAGCTGGTATTAGAATACATTCAATATAAATCAGCACTATGATGATTATGATGGTTTGTCCCCATTAGATTGTGTTGAATAAAGAACGGAAGGCTTTATCTTTTAGTCTAAGAGTAGTGTGTAAAAGTAATCAAACTCTTGAAAAAGACGTGCAACATGCAGGAAAGAGTAATATTACTGTTATAGTTTCTTCACACAAGAAAACGTCAAAACGTGATGGAAAAGAGGAATAAAAGACGTCCCAGTGGAAGCGGTCTGAAGCGAGGTTTCCCTTCTGTCATTCAGTAACAGCTGGTGTAGTCGAAGGAGTACGAGCTGAGCGTCTGAGGCTGCCAGTGAATGATGTCAGTCAGTCGTGTCTCTGCTTAGAAGTGGAGAATCTACAGCTCACAGCAACTTAATACGATATAGTCTCATGCTTTTGTCTAGTGTCTTCAAAAAATTCACATCTCTGATCCGCCGTGAGCGAAGTTAGCACATATTAGCTCGGAGGGCTAATTTGGCTTGTTTACTATTCATAAAAAATAAAGAAAATAGTTTACAACAGTTAGAAGGTTCAGGAACTGGATAGTCACTGAATCAATAAGGTTGCTTGATTAACAGGTGATCCCTAAATCACCACAGCACTGTACAATACGCTCAGCACCAAAGAGGAACATTTAACAGTGTGTGTGTGTGTGTGTGTGTGTGTGTGTGTGTGTGTGTGTGTGTGTGTGTGTGTGTGTGTAGTCCTACCTGATGAGTGTGCCGGTGTGGTTCTGCATTATCGTGGCCTGGTTCATGGCCCTCAGCCAGGTGTTCATGTCCTCCTGGGTGTCAGCGCTGAAGTAATACGTCCGCATGCCAGTGTGCTCCGCCTGTGAGCCAATCACAGAGCTCTGCTTGTAAATGTACGAGCGCATACCAGTGTGGCTAGCCTATAGGGAGAGAGAGGAGGCTGGGTCAGCGTCGTGGTCAGAGAGACGGAGAGATCCGCCGAGAGACGGCGCGTTACGTGAGCTTCAGCTTTGGTCAAAGAGACAGGGAGACATCATGCCGTCCAACAAGAGAAACAACATCAAGGACCACATGAGCATTGACCGATACACAGAGAGCCAATGAAGGAAACCACACAATAGAAATACAGAGACAAAGAGGCCAGCCAGTTACGACCAACAAAGCCACAACTTTTGACCAATGAGAGGAAAGATTCTTCAGTACAATGGAGAAGAGAAAATGTGAGTGTCAGAAAAAAGAACCCCAAAGTCTCCTCACAAACCTGGTTTTTCCTCAAATTACAGCTTAGAAAGCTACTAAGAAAATATAAAAATGGTAAACGATCGTTACAGTAACATTACAATGGCTTTTCATTTACGCCTGCTATATTTTTCAACGCTATGTCTGGAAAAAATAAGGAAGTAACATCCATTGCAGTGGTCTGGCGTGGAAGTCGCTCTGCCAAGAGGCAGTGTGAAATGCAGCCTGATTAGATCCCACACCATGACAAAGTAATTGTACTCTGATTTAAGTGCTGAGCTCATGACGGGAATATTCAACCTTAAGATGGATATTTCTTTGTATGCACGGTAAAAAGGCTGTTAGTCAGGTGATCTAATACACTGTTGTCAGTGAGTGGCAGTCAAGAGCACGTCTGCACCGTTTCATCACGGGGAAGGATTTAAAGACGCGGAGTAGAATATCAAAAGTATTATACTGTATTATACTGAAGAGACTATTTGATGTGTGCTGTTGCAGAACACAAGCCAGACACATACTCTATAATACTACAGGTCTGATAATATAAACTCCCGTGCACTTCTGTTCTGTGTGTGTCAAGTTACTCACACATTATCTGACGTTTAACTGCAACTATACATCAATATGATGATTTTAGATTTTTTTTAAGTCCTGTGTGAGACATCGCCGCTTATTTTGTGCTTTAAAGATGTACTTATCGGCTAGAGACCAGCTAGAGAACATAGTGGAGCATTTAGCAGCTAAACAGATATTTCCTCCAGGAGGTAGTGGTGCCCACAGCAGAGCTGAATAAATATAGATCTTATTATATTTTCATCAGGTGGCCCGAAACACATCCTCAAATGAATGTTAATGTTGCTCCTTGTCTGCTGGATGTGTAAATAAGCAACTGTTTGCGAACATGTTCTCTATACCACTTTACAAGGTGATAATAGTTCCATGTTGTGTTTACGGCTTGTTCCGCTGCCCCCAAGTGGCCAACAAATCAATTAACGCAGCTTTAACTGATTATTTTTAGAACCTACTTCTCAACAGTGTCCTTCCCAGAGTGCCTTTCTCTGCGCATGAGAAGTCATCATATTCAAAAGTTGTTGTAGGTGGAGAGAGCAGTAATACTAGCGTTAGCGCAGTGACTGCAGGGAGTTTTTCTCCAGCTAAAAAGAAAATGTGAGCGGCTTCCTTCTCACAAATCAACATGTTCCTGGCTGCACTGCAGTTTGGTCTACTGAGACCAACATCAGTCGAGAAGCTGGTATCTCTGCTTCTTCTCCTGCTGTGGATATCTGCCTGAAAATTTGTTGAACTATGCGAGTCCAAAAAAAAAAAGCTGACACCAAGACGTTCACCGTTTGATAATTCATATAGTAAGAAAATGTTCCTGCTACTGAACTCGTTTTTAGCTGTGCTGAAAATATCTCAACATGATGTCACTGATATTATAATTGGCTAGCTATCCACAGGGATAAGAAACCACACCATCAAACAGCAGAACTGGCCAAGAAATAAGAAATTCAAGGAACAGTACATCACTAACAGCTGTTTTTTAATTAATAGCGCCTAAGTGTTTTGTATCCTTGATAAAGATGTCCTTGCTGTGAAAGTGGGGTTATTAGAGGCCCTTATAAAGTGAGTTGCACTCCATTGAGCACAGCTCTATAAATGTCCTACTTTTCCCTTTCCCTCCTTCCTTCATTCAGTGTTTCGGTGGTTGGGATTGGAAGACAAATGAGAGAACCCACTCAACAACAGATGCATGCAAATGAAAAGCAATTAAACATTAAACCTTCCCTTCCCTAATTCACTCAATGAATAATGAATGCAGGATAATAAGTGTTTGGAGTTTTGTGGAGGGATCCACCGCCACTGCAACCGCCTTCCCACTGTGATTTCTTTATTTGGTTTATACTGTGATAAAATGAGTGTGAATCCTCAGCAATTTGGCTTCTTGTCTGCGTCAGCGTGATGACAGTCACAAAGACACAAAACACACTAAACAAGTTCATGAATATTACAAACACAGACTGCCACTGCTGCTGTTCGATAAACTCTGAATAAACCCCAGCAGTCAGACGCAGACATGTACACAAACAAACATAAATGCTCCCAGTCCAACATCTCTCCCAGGTTCCCTAACAGCTTAATAAGTCACCTCCCCTCTGAAAGTATTACCTTCTGGCTGCTGAAACAAGCTCCTTTCAGTGGCTGCTGCCGCTTTGCACTGATAAAATGCCTTAAAATGTAATTTCCTTTCTCATTATGTTTGAGTATCTACTTGACCCTGATCCTGGTACTCACTTCGTTCAAGCCCAAGTTACCTTGTGCACTCGCTCTTTGGTGGTGATCAGGTAGATGGGTCATAAGATGGAGCATGCATGCCTGCACTAAGGTCACGTTTCGGTACAGTGCCCTTGAAACCCGTACGTACATGTACCTGAACCCTAGATCTGTTTTGCGTTTCCACTGCAGACAGTTTTTTGTTCGAGAAAGTGTAATCGATGGGATATTAAATAACGGCAAGTTTGCGCATTGAGTCCTTTGTCGCACAAGAAGTGACTATTCCATTGACCAATCAACGGACTGCAGTGTTTCTAGCTCCACCTTTAAGTCCCGGTTCAGTGTGCTAGGCACCTCAAACAGAGGGGTAACTGAAAAACAGGGCAGAATGATGTGGTTCTATCAGTACCATCCACAATATTTACCAATGGAAATGCAAAAATAACCCTCGAGCTGAACTGAACTGGACTAAGTAACTATTACTGACACTGTTGGTGAGCAGAGGCAGGTAACGTCCTCAGCAATGGTCTTTATTGTGTAAGGTTATTCTAACGTGGTGGTTGATGGTAAAATATTACATTTAGTGCTTTTAAACAACTGCAATTCCATCTAATCTACAAAGGGGTTCCTGGTTTTCAGGGCTGCTGCCGTGTTCTAGTTAGCTAGTTCACCTTGAACCTAATGAACTTGGTTTGTAGTTTCCCATCACGATCCAGGGCTACGCAGGTTTCCATTCAAACCAAACACTACAGCAGATGACAGGCATTTTCTTTTGGCTATTTGCAGTTGAAAAAAGGCGATAAATTGTAATATGTGTTATCTCAATACTCAGCATATCGCAAAATGTTTCTAATTGCAATATCATCGTATCGTGGGGCCTCTGGTGACTCCCACCCCCATACGTCATGCATGTATTATGTCTGCATTACCCGGTGTTTGAGTCGTGTAGTGTGCTGTCTTAGCACTTGGTCAGTAGAAGTGATTTAAATTGTGATCCGTTAACTCAGCTGGAGGAATGTTTGGTTGAAATGGAAGTCTGGACCATACACATGCCTCAGACAGCCTGTCACTGTCAGCCACGGAGATGTGTTTAGAGGACAGGAAACAGGCAGGGAAAGTAGTTAGCAACCACTGAATGGTAGACGCATCTAAAAACACCCTAAAAATCTTGACGAAAGGAACGAGAGCATCCTCAGGAAGCAGCTGTCAAAACACGCCTGCTCACTCCCCATCAGCGCTCTGACAGACGGCCTCTTACAGCTACAATGGGACAGGCGTCTTGATGAGAGACAGAGGACTGCGCCTCTAGTCAGACGTTTAGGCACGTGCAGAGATATTGGCATGCATGTGCAGTGGACACACACACACACACAGTACAGAGACACACACACACACACGTTTGTACTGGAATATGTTGAATAAACTGAATTCAAACTTTAACCAAAAACTAAACCTACTTATAATCTTAATTCCAAATCCTATTCCCACGGTGTTTTGGAATTAAGAATAGCCAATAATGACTTCACGTTGAGTACACCCCCGTGCGACCTCCAGCAGACCACATACATGTTTAAAAGCCCTGTCGATCAGAACACACAGACTCACACAAAGTAGAGACAAAACCCAACACACACCAGCGGCAGTCTAAAATAACATGAGGAGACCCTGCCTCTCTTTAGCAGGAATGCTGAGTGGGTCATTCAGCTCTGAGTGCGTGACCGACACACCTACACACTGAGTCCACACACAGCGAAGCCTCTTTGTCTCTCTGTGGTTTGTGTCTGTGTGGGAGTTGGAGGCAGTTTTAAGGGTGTTCCTGATTATTTGTTTTCTCCACTACATTGTTTAACGCTGCTTTATGGAAAAATATGAAAAGTCCCTCTCACCATTTCTTTCTGCACTTTATTTCACCGCGACTAGCCCTCATGGCTTCCTTCCTCTCCACCTATCGCTTCCTCTCTTTATTCGCCTTTTATTTTCCAGCCTTAATCACTTCCTTCCCTTTCTGTGTTCTCTCTCATTCAGCCTCTCTTTTTCTACAGACTGAAAAATATCACTCACTTCTTCCACTCAGAGGGGCTTACAATAGTGTCGGCTCTTTTCCTCTGGACAGCCCCTGACAAACACACACACACACTCTTTGTCCGGGCACTATTTAAAGAGTCATTGTGCTCATAAAGATAAGCCTCAGCAGCCAGAGCACCACAAAGCTTCTGATAAGGTGCATTCTCCTAAATTTGCAACTGTAGAAATTGAATTTACACTGAAAAACATCCAAATGGAGACTGCAATAGATTGTCTCGGTTTTAAATCACGCCTGCTTTGAGAGAAACATTCAGTTTGTACTCTCTGTGAAAGAAAATACTGTTAGGAAACTAGAACATAACAGGTTTCTGTACTTCATATCTCCCTCAAGCAGCAGCTGCTCTGGAAAAATCAACATTGGAGTGACTGTGGGGTTGCATAGCCTGCAACTACAGTGAAAGATCTCCTACAGCTTTTAAACATTATTTTTCTGCTCCTCATTTCTGGAACAGTAGTGTGAGGTGAGGTGAGGTTTTCCTCCTCACCATCAGAAAGCTGCATGCTGGTACGCTGGTAGATGACAGATGGAGGAGACAGCGAGAGCAGCACATAGATGAACGATAAGCTCCACACCAGATAAGCCAAATACAAAGATTCATATTGCAATAACGAGGATGGGGTGAGGGAGAGAGAGAGAGAAGGAGGGGAACAAAGACAATAGGGGGAATTAAATAAGAAAGAGAACACTTAAAGGAAAAAAAAACAACACAACCACATCAGCCACAAGGACATGTTATTCTCAAAACATGCATCAAAACCCAACAGAGGAATATACTGCCGTATATTCTGTCATGTTTGGACCCAAAAAGCCACACCGACGGTAGACAACAAGGATATATAACGTTTACATCTGGCAAAGAGAGCACATGAGAGGGTGGAGTACCTATTTATGGGTGGACTGTCACTGGACGACGCGACACACTCACAGGGAGGGAGGGAAGTCCCAGTCGGGCAGCCCACCAATTGGAACAAGAGAGGGAAGAGGATTCGGTGAAAAGGGGGAGGGGGGGGGTTGAGGGTGCGAGTCGAAGGTTTAATTTGTGGGGTCATGATGTGTATAGGTCGATTTGGTAGCCAGTGACGGTGCAGCATTCACACACTCAGACACCATCACATACTAGCCATCAGGCTAGCTCGGGTGGCTACGTGGTGCTGCTGGTGGTTACAGGTCGCTTAGAAGCATCTTCGTTTATTTGAAATAGGAGTTTGTTTCAAGCTGCTTTGACTAACAGATTGGCAGTGTTTTTATGGCAGCAGGGCGGTTATCACTCTCAAGTAGAATGACTTCCTTTCCTGTTGTAGAAACTTTAAGTTTCAGGGCTTCAGTTGAGCTCAGTTTATTTTAGACACAGAGGAGAAACTTAACACCAGGCTGTAAAGCAGCGCTTCACTGCCCTCTCTGCTTGAAAGAGCCAGCAGCCAGCATCACTCAGTGGTATAGCTGGTTGTTGTCACTTTGTACTGACCACACCCTGGAGTACACGAAAACAAGATTTTAAGCTGCTTTTTAAAATGTTGAAACTAAACAAAAAAAGAAAGAGAAGATAAACTTACAAATGTCATAAAACAGCATCGTTCACAGCTTCCTGACCACGATGTAAGCACAATATTGTTCATCTTTATTAGTTTATAATAGTTAAGTAGTTCGCTCTGTAAAGGTGAAAATGGTGAAGAGCATTCGTTTTTCTTCTTCATTCCCTGTAATTACCTGGCTTAAGATCGCACATAAAATATAAGATTATGCTCATTGAGAATGAGTTCTGTTACTTTTGTTAAACCTTTTTATGGGTTAAAATGAATTCGCTTCTTTCCTTCTGCATGATGAACTTGACGAAATACCTTTTTTTGAGGTTGCTCATGTAAAGAAAAGTGACTTCACCATGCAATTAGATTTAATGGCCTGTGAAAAACATGATCTCCCTCTTCCCATCAAGGAGAAACTGATGAGGATGGTCTCCAATAGTTAGACTTATATCATAGCAAGGAAGCTACATAATCTACAATCCAGGATCTACAATGTTGAGCAACTTTCTATTTCCAACTTTTATTTTTTTGAGGCTTTCCTCTCGTGTGCCTCTTGACAACTCTCTTCCTGTGACACTGTACGATCCACCAGGATCATCTTCTTGTTGTCTGGGGACCACAACACAATCTCTGGACCACATCTGGAAACTGCAGCTTCCGTCCAACATCAACTTTCATCTCCTAAGACTTTGTCATTTGCAGTATGGTGGGTGTAGACCTGTGGGTCACTTGGATAAAGGTCTAGTGACCTCTGAGTTCACCGGCCACCTCTCCTGCTCCAATATATCCAGTAAGACCAGCAAGATTTTTCCAATGGCGCCACCTATACCGGCCTTGGGTTACAGCTGATTTGCAGCCTGCGGGTATGTGTGCCATCAGCGCTCATGTGTGCAAGTGTACCGGTGACGGAGGAGCGTCATATACTGACCGCAGTAAGAATGAGATGCAGAAAGGCCCTAATCTCCACAACTCTGCCCATGTTATCTCCCTCTTAGTCCAGGCCCCCTGCGTGCCTGGCTCAACAGCTTTTCATCTCCTTAATTTCCTCCTTGAAGTTCTTCACGTCCTCCTGGATCATGGTGCATCTGTCCCTTGTACTAGCTTTCTACCACTGCTTAAAATGCCTCGAGCCAAGGCCTTGCCCCCCAGGGCACTGAATGCCGACAATGTCGAGCAGCTTCAGAGGTGCTTGTTGCCTGGTTTAAGGCTGCATCAGGATCCTTTGAGCCTCTTGATGTTCGGAGAATCAGAATCAGAATCCATTGGGAGATTTGTCCAGTTAGGGAAATGTTTACACATTTGAATACTCAGACACTAAGCCAACCTTCTCATTCAAAGACCTTTAAGCAGTGAGAAGGTAGGCGATCTGTGACTTGCTTAAGGATAGATCAGGGAGAATGCCTCCACGGCTGCTGCTATCAGACCTATGACCTTTTGGTCCCAAAGCTTTTCTTTGACAACTAGGCAAACATGTCACTTCATGTAATAAACCAGGCTGCAAGTTAAATCAAGCGACAAAAAGCAAGCGACTGTCTCTGTGCGACCTGAGATATGTGCACATATCTGTATATGCACACACAGTTTTAAGCTATGAATAAAGTGGAAGTCTATATGCACATGTGGGCAAACACTGAGTCGTGTGTGCTGTGCAGTACGCCTGCCTCTTAACTTCACACGTGTCGGGCTCGACTCAAAAAGACTTTGCCTCAGGGAACGGAGAAACTTCATTCCATTCCAGGGGAGCTTGACTGTCTCAACAAAGATACTGACAGACATTCAGTGGTAATAGACGTCGCTACGACAGGTGGTGAGAGCTGAGTGGTGGCTTAGTAGGCAGGGTTATGATTATAGGAAGATGTTGATCTGTACAACAATCTGAACAAGCCATTCTGACATGACTGAAAAGCAATGATTTAAAAGATTTGATCATTTCGACTTCTTTTTCTGTTTACGACCTACAGACATGCTGAGAGCCTCAGTTATAAAAGAGTCCAACGCCACACAAACAGAAATGCTTTCTCAGATGAGATGAACGCACAATGTGAAGTTATAGAACTTGTAATTTATGCTTGACGATGTATCTCTGGGGTTGAATAGTCTCGTGCCATCAAACCTGCCGGTCGACATACAACAGGTGTTACGGTAGCATCCTGTAGCAGGTTTAAAGCTGGAAAGGAACGTGTGCATGTGTGCCTAAAGAAGGAATCCCTCAGTCAATGATCACGTTCAACAGTGTCAACAGGATCAAATAAACTTGTGTGTGCAGATTAGCATTGTGGTCATTTATTTCACACGTAGAAGAATCCTGTTTTTAGTCAAATTAACAGAAACTTTCACATTGTGAGGTTAAAAGAAAACACACAATTCCAATTTGAATAGTTATTATTTCCACTCTGGCTTGTGTACATGGTTGTGTTTGGTCTAATAAGGTCATGACAATGATGCATAATACATTAAACCCATATTAATCTGTGCTGCATTTCTTTATTTCAGGAGGAATCATACCATAACACTATAAATATAGGTGGCTATAACCCCCCCGCAAAAAAAACAACAACAATCAGAGAAAGTGATTCAAAGATATGAATCAGCATAGAGCGGTCTGTAGAACAAAGAGAGGCGTACCTTAAAGGCGTACTTGCGGCTGATGTGGTCCTCAGATCCCACGGGTGAAATGACATAGCTGGGCAAAGGAATACTGCCTAGGACCGATTCCTCTCTGCTGTCTGGAGGGGGGGGGGGGGGGGGAGGGGGGGGAGAGAGAGAGAGATATGGAGGAAAGGAAAGAGCAAGAGAATAAATATCACTCATCACCCACTAACTTCATCACTGCCTGCCACCAGTATCATAACACTCACACACACACTCAGTGTTGTGCCAAGCAGTAAATGACCACTCTGGTATCCCAGTGTCACAGAGCTAAAGCTGGCCGGGTCCAACTGGCAGCCAGCCGCCATTCCTGTGTCTGCCCCATCCGGTTTACATGCTCAGATCACACACACACACATAGTTGTCCTTCTATATTTGTAAGGACCCTCATTGACATAATGCAGTCCTCAACCTTAACCTGAAGTCTTAACCCTATGACAGCACTTTGAAGAAGCGAGGGCCGCTAAAAATGTCCTCACTTTCCAAAAACATCCTCACTCTCAAGGTCTAAAACATCAAATTGGTCCTCACAAAGACAGTACAAACACATACACGAATGTCCTATCTTAATTAGTTCACACATATACTAATAAATATCTGCAGAGTATTTGTTTTCCACTGAACATTGTGACAGCATGCTAGAAATGACAAATATTACCACAATGTATAATGTAGTAGTGGTATGAAAATATGTGTGCACGGCACCTGCGCACGCAAGTGGGCGTTTGGCTGAGAGGTGATAAGGCGGCGCTGTGGATTAAAGAGGTAATTGGTTAAAAATAATTCAAGGACCTTTGGAGGAGACATTCCCGAAATGGTGGGCGAGGCGGTGAGGTCTTTTTATCTGCTCTGCCCCGCCTGTCTCACACACACACACACTAACAAACACACACACACACACATTGAGCAGAGCAGGCCGTGACAAGTGAAGTTAGATAACACAACATAAACAGCACAAGAATGGGCGTTTCCTTTGTCATCCTGTAAGTGTTTTTTGGAAGTTTTTCCTCATCTGAATTGAGGTTCTAAGGATAGAAGGCGTCGCATGCTGTACAGGTTGTAAAGCTTCCCTTGAGGAAAATTTGTGATATTGGGCTATTTAAATAAAAATGACTCGACTTGACACAGGCTGTAAAAAAAGAGGGAGAAACCGAGGATGTATCCAGGATTCAGAAATACTGAGATCCTGAGTCCAAGTCCCCACAACGGACAGCCTCCTTAGGAAAACGGCAAAATGTTTTTTAATTATTTGGATTTTTCATGTTTTATTTAATCATTTTAATCTGCATATATTTAGTGTTTTGTCTATAAGATTTTTTTCTTTTTGGAAACGTTTCAGCTCTAATTTTATTATTTCCGTTAACTGTGCTTCCTGCCACGCTTCCTGTCTTATTTCCTCATTTCTTTCATTTATTTTGTGTTTATTATGTATTTCTGGCTAAATCTCATCCTTTAAAATACAATGTGTAAGTTTGTCATTTTAAAATATGAACACCAGGCTGCTACAACTCCCATATTCTCAGAAAAACAAACAAACAAAAGAAAGCAAGGACACGACCTCAACAGCCATCAAACAAATAAAGGTAATAGTAAAAAAAACAAACAAAGCCAGCGGAGGGAGGTTGGGTTGTTTGTGAGGGAATAAGTGATGCTGGAGACAGATCAAGTGTTTTCATGTTGAGAGGAGAAACCTTTGAACTGAGAGAGAAAGACAGAGAAAAAGAAATGACAGGGAATTGATTTCCTCCTCCTGTCGGGGCGAGAGAGGCGGAGGAGCGTGTCCCTAAAGGTGGGGTTAAGAATATGGAGATGAAAAAGAAAGGCGTGGAGAGGCAGATAAAGACAGCCAGAGGATGGAGACTAATGGCGAGAGAGGGATGGAGTGTGTGATGCAGCTGTGTGTTGTGTCCGTATCTTTTCATGCGTTTGAGCTGCGACCCACTGAGAAAGATCAGATTAATGCCCGCTGCGACTGAACCACCGGCTCCTTCCTCAGCTGAGTCCAATTCCAACTTGTGGACTTGTGTAGTGTGTGTTTCCCTCAATTCAGAGCCAAGAAAGAAAAGAGAAGAAATACAAAGACTTGTGTGTGATTTTGTTTCTTGTTTTTGAAAAAACAAAAACACATTTGAAGGCAACATTTCACACAGTGACAAAACAATGAAGCAAAGTCATTCGCTGTCACACTTTGAAACCGCGTCTGACTCCGTCTTCATCTGCAAGGGTAGCTTGCTCAGTTGTCATGGAGATGTAGTTGAGTTGTAGTTGTATGTAAAGGTGTTAGGGCGTAGCTATGGAGCTGACGTGCATGACGTCAGGGGCTGCACCAGCTGTGACTTGGCCGCTTGTTTTCTCTGTGTTTCTGATGCCAGTGGAGATCGTTGATGGTGACGGCCTTAACATCAACTTAAAGGTGCTTTCAGACAGCGAGCGGTTGTTGTTTTCAATGTAAACATGGCGGCGAGGAATGGGAGGGCAGCTGCCACTCTGCATCACGTCTTAAAGAGCTCATAGTACCTTATTACCGCACTGCACTCCCACAATGCAGCGTTACTTGTGGTTTGAGGCTCCAAAAGTAGAACGGGAGCCAGATCCTTCAGCTATCGAGCTCCTCTCCTGTGGAACCAGGGGGGGCAGACACCCTCCCCACCATCCCTTAGTTATGCTGCTATAGGCCTAGACTGCCAGGAGACTTCCCATGATGCACTGAGCTCCTCTCTCCTCCTCTCCCTCTCCATCTGTACGCATTCTTATCCATTAATGCATGTTACTAACTCGGCATCTCGTCTCTCCCGTAGTCCTGTGCTGTCTCGTCTCTCTGTCCTCTCGTCTCTGCCTCCGGAGAGTCTGGATCTATGATTGCAGCCACCTTCTGCCCCCATGTTCCTGCTCAGCACCCACTGCTACAATTATTATTATTATTATTACTATTATACCACTGCTATATTATTATTACTACTATTACTAAATGAATATTATTACCACTACCATTACTTTACACCGCTGTGTGAACTTCGGTCGTGACTTGGTGCTATATAAATAAAACTAAACCATCAGCTCTTGAAGGTTCACCTTTTTCAACGCTGTGTGAACACGACGACGACGACACCACAGCAAGGGAAACGGTGCAGGAGCTGATTTTACCGTGTTTGAGTTCACTGAATTATTCACGTCTTCATCAGCAGAGAACAGACAGCCGAAGGAAGAGACGCGGCATTGGGTCAACATCAGATGCAAAGTCCGATTATGAAGTCAGGGACATCAACAACGTTTCAGATATCAGTTAGCTAAACTTGCTACGTTACGCACGCCATATTGCTAACCATTTCTTCTATTGCAAGCTGCACCCCGTTTATTTAGCTGCGTGATGAGATTACGCAGGTGGATAGCAGCAGCCTGTGGTGCACACCGATGTAGCCGCTAGCTGCTTGAAAGCACATTCAGGATGTTGAAGAAAGACTCCTCACTGTGACTGCCGCTCTGCTCACCATCGTTATATCACAAAGTAAAGTTTAACAGTTATTGTCTGGAACTTGATTTGCTGATGAAGACTGTGACATGTGGTTGAAATGAAAGCTCCGAAAGTTAATAAGGGAACCTTGAGTTAAAATTATTTTGTCAAACTACTTTTCACACAGATTAGTCTTCTTGGCATTATTTATATATACACATACGAGACACCTGCAGAATACAATGCAGTCCAGTACAAAGACAATTTCAACCATTTTGTCCATGTACCAGGTCCAGCCGACTTTACGCAGAGAAAGCTTTTTCTTGAACAAAGACTCACCTTTGTAGTAGAACAGACAGAAATCAGCCAAGACGAACCACTTCCTCTTCCAAAGACGCATCCCAGAACTGTCCTGCAGAGAGAAAGAGGGACAAAGAGTGTAAGTAATGAATGAATGAATAATGAGACAGAAAGTAGCACAGATTGGAGGAGATAGCAAGAAAGAGCAGACAGATATCTTAAATAGGAGGAGAGGGGAGAGGGGGGGGGTTGGTGAGGAGGAGTAGCAGATACAGTAATGGAAGGAAAAGTGAGGTGGACATGAGCAGACATAAAGAGAGTGCACAGGAAGGAGAGGGAGGAAGGCAGAGATCATTTGTCCTCGTTCCCTGGCTGGCTGGGCCTGCCACGGCTGCTTCACTGCCCATTTTGTCTTTTATGTTCTGTGGCTGAAAATGGTGCCGTTTGAAGAGGAGAGCAGATACAGAGGAGATGAAATCACCTCCAACACAAACATGAGCTTCTTCTTTGGCTCAAAACGCATGAAGCTACAACAATGTAACCCTGTGATAGTGATAGTGTGTATCTGTGTGTGTGTGTACAAGTATGTGTATATTCATGTGCATGTGGGTTGTGTGTGTGTTTTTCTAATTAAAATATAATTGCACTGCACTAACGGACTGTATGTTCATATGAGCGTCTGTGCATTGATTGTGTGTATTTGTGTGTGGTCATTAAAATATAATTGCTTCGCAGTAACATCACTCACTTGTACTGAGGCCAAGCATTTTCCAGAGGGACGATGCCAACTACAGATATTTTAAGTATTTCTAATTTAAAATTCTAACTTCAAATACACAGAGTCTCCAGCAATCTGTGATCCACATCAGGTGCTTTATGTTGGCAAAGCAAAAAACATTCATCAAGAGAAAGTGAATGTAGGGCCACGCAGACTGAAGCTCTATAGAACAAGCTTGTTTTATTAAAACAATGTGTGTCAAATTATATATAATCCGTTAATGAAAATGACGGTTAGTTGCAGCCATCTGCAGCTCAATTAATGAAGGCACCTCTTTACGTTACATGCATGTTTTAAGTGTGTGTACCCGGGACTCCCTGGAAAGCAGTAATGATACTGAGGCGATCGTCCTGGTGAAATGAAGCGGAGTAAAAAGAAAAGCTTTGCATGTATACATTTACATTATAATACCTCGAGGTTCCCTCCTGGGTTCAACCTAAAACCTTAATCTGTGATACTGTTGTCTATCTGTGTGGTTATCTTTGCATCTCTGAGTGAAGACTTTGGTTATACAGCTGGAGCCGCACGTAGCTTTGGCCTCTTCCACATTAGAGGTGACTTCCCAGGAGTCATTTCAACGAGGCCTCAAACTGCTTTCGCCGGCTGTCCAACTGGCAACGCACCAGACCTCTGCACCGTGCCATGTGGGTGGTAGGCCCAGTTCGATTATGCTCATAGCCTATGATCACATTTCAGTAATCAGAAAACTGCCGTTTACGTAGAAGGATTTAATTCAGTCGGAGTGTTTGGAATATGGCCGTCCAGTAAACATAGTGAACGTCAGGGTGCAATTTGTTTGCATGTTAGAATGAGTGTGTTTCAGTCTGTGTGTGTGTGTGTGTCCTGACCTGTTTGTACAGCCATCCTCGGACCACCGCAGGGACGTTGGGATTCCTTTTAATGGCCTGCTCTCTCTTCCCAAAGCTGTGCACCTTTCCACTGGACCGGGAGCCCTGAAACACACACAGGCGAGTATAAAAGACATAAGTCCTAGCTGATAATGATAAGCTGATTTCACTGCATCAAAAGAACGTGGATTATCAATCAACTGTTGTGTGTTTTATTGTCAGCTTGTTAATTAATTAGCTAACCAAAACTTTGCTCTGTTAGTTTTTTACACATCAGATTTGCTCAGCAGCAAAGTTGTGTGGCTAATTGTTGCATCTCAACATGATGATCTAAGGTTTTAACAGGAACATTTATTCTCTGTAGCAGAACTGTGGTTAAAAAAAGCGAGACAGCTCTGTGTGTCACAGTAACTTATATTTGGAAACAGGCTGTGCCTCATCGGACCATTCAATCTTACTTACAACATTACTGAACGGACCTTCACCCACACCATGATTATCTTTTTATCCAGGTACCTCTCTTTTTCTGCCCCAGTTGTTACATAATTACAGCCATTATTTGATCACAGTCAATTTTCCACTGGACCTCCGTTACAGTGTCAGCCATGGTTGCCATGGCATTTGCCAGACATTGACAAAGCCTCTATAGACTATCAGGTAGGAGGTTCAAAAAGTGGGCATGTGACCTGCAGGTCAGCGGTTCGACTGCCAGACAGACACCTGCTGGAAAGCCTGCGCAGCGAAACTGAACGGCGACCATCAAAGAGAATGAGGCAATAACGTGTCAGCAGTGACAGACTGGAGGCTGCTGTGAAAGTGTGTATGCTGAAAGCTAAGCACTGCCGATGAGGTGACTTTTCCTGCATAAAAAAGTCAAGGGTTGTGATAGAAACAGCCAGTGTATGTTCTCTCTTTAGAGATGGTATTTTTGTTTCTCCAACTCTCTGTAAATTGTGTTTGATGTATGTATGTATGTATTGAGCACAAATGTACCACGTAAGCACAATTACATGGTGCATTCCTTATGAAAGAACATACGAAGGGCGTCTCTACAAGATGGGGTCTTGAGATTATGTGATAATGGAGATGTTGCAGAGACTTTGTAGCCTCTGCTGGCAGTTACAGGACGGAGGCACATTCCCTTCTGTTGATATCTGAGCTGCAAACGGGACTGCACTATTCTAACAGGAGGGAAAGGAAACATGTCTTAAAGTAAAAAGACACCTTACTTTTCATTTCACTGTTGTGACATCCCTTGTCATGCATGTCATACTGTGACCTAAAACATCTGAACCCAAAGCAGAGGAAACCCGTGCAGACACAAGAAAAGCACACAAACGTCACACAGAAAGGCTCGAGCCAGCTGGTGGATTTAGATTTATGTGACAGCACTGAATTTATGGTCTAATTGAAAAGTTCTGAACAAAAACTTGGACAGATATGTGCATGCAGATGGACTCAAACTAAATCTCTGCAGAAAAATTGTTGAATTTGTTTTTTCAGCTGGCACAGATGGCAACACAGAAAACGGACCTGTGTAACCCATTTATTTATCACTGGTGACAAACAGATCCCTGCCGCATCTTCCAGGACAGAACTAACTATTACTTATTGTTCACTGTATAAAATATCAGAAAATAGTGAAAAGGGCCTTGAAAGGGTCAGTCAATGCAATAATAGGTGAAATTATTAAGAAGCAGTTTGACTTAACCTGCCAGCTGAGGTCTATTAGCAGTGTTTAGCTCGTTGGTAGTATTTATTGCTGTTCCAGCCCATTAAGCAACAAGTCTGCCAACTGTATAAACATCTGAGACACTGACGTCAATTCATCTTTCATTACACGCATTAAAGAAATGCACGGGTGCTGCTTGTCTCTCTCTCTCTCAGCAGCACCGTGACATTCCTGCATTATTATAGTGTTTGTGTGTGCGTGCCTGCTGTATATGCAGCAAACATACTTATACACTGTGCACATATTCATGAAATCTCATTACACCATCCTCTATTCTGAAACCTCAGAAGAAAGACTACTCCCCCTGGCACAACCCCCCCCCCACACACACACACAAATACCCTGCCACCATCGTCACACTCTTATTATAATAAAAGATTCGGTGTGACGGCTGCACGAGTGTGTATATGGACGGGCAGCAGCTCTGGGAGGCATCCACAGCTGGAAAACAGCAAACACACTCGCTAATTAGAGGGAGGCTGGTCGGCCAAGCATGATGCAAAGACACAGAGCTGCTCCAATACTGTCACATTGGAGTCCCTTATCTGTAAACATACAGTATGTGTATGTCCGTGCATGTTTAATATGTTTGTCTCTGCCTGTATGTGTGTGTGTGTGATGCAGAAGTCTATTTTTAGTCCGAGGGTAATTCTGTGGAAAATGCAGTTTCTCTCTCTGCTGCAAAGTAGCACTCTGTCTTGTAGGTGAGTGACTGCAGAGCAGCTATTCGTTACAGTAATGACACACGATCAGACAACCTAAAAGTGGAAGACCTGGAGGTTGAAGAACTACCTGGGAGGGTGAGCTAATTAAACAAGAGCAGTGCTTTCTCCTCCCTTTTCTCCTCCCTTCAGAAATCTGGTTGAGGTGTACTTACACCAGACAGCTGATCCCAGTGTAGCTGAACAATGCAGCTCCCAAGAGTCAATCTGGGTTACTTTTAGTGATGAAACAAAACGCCAATTAATCGATTATGCAAATGACAGATTTTGATAATTGATTCTGATAATTGTACAAATCATATCAATGTTTTCTGCTTTTCTATATTTCATATCACTGCAAAGTGATCAGTCTGACAAAACAAGTGATTTAAAGACGTCAACAGCTAATTCAGATTTAGCAATAAAAACATTTTTTTAAACGAATTTCCCAAAAATCAGCAAAAAAACAAACAAACATGAATGAATGCGTATTTCTATCTACTACCATTATGCAAAAATTAGGAGTTGAGTGCATCGAGATAAACAGCTGTTTTCCAGTCAGGTGCCATTCAACTATGGCAGAGGACGAGGGAGAAAGAAAAGAAAATGATGTAAATGATGAAAATATGGCATTTATGTTTGTGTCATGTCTTTGGTAAATTACATCTTGTGGATATTTTACTGGATACTGTGGGTGAAAGGTTTGACTTGCTGGTGATGCCAGATGAAAAGTCAGAGAATCACCAAAGTCATTAGGATTCATCCTCTGGGCACCATGAATGTCTGTCCAAAACTGATGGCGATCCATCTGATAGGTGATATTTCAGTCCGTGGTGGACGGACACTGTCACTAGTGTGACTTAAAGGCAACTTCATTCAAGAATTTAAAGGTTGGAGTCAGGAGCGGAAAGTGATGAGCAAAGTAATATCCCTTTTCAAATGTGAGCTGCTCAACACGAATAGTCTCCTCCTGTTGATCTCCACCAGCTTTGCACTTGTCACCATGTTTTACGGTGTGAATCTACAGCGTGCTGCTAGTGGGAAAGCTCTCGCACCAAAAAATGTAAAACCAGAATAACAGAAAGACCAAAATCACCTGAAGGATTACGGTTAAACGTGTATTGTCATACTGAAGTACATTTCCTGCATTAGGAGGTAGGAGTGTTACCTGAATGGCTGAAGCTCAGGGGGAGTGTCACTCACTCAAATCAGAGACCTCTTTTAACCAATCACTGTCCAATGAAACATAGACATATCATTTGTTGTGGTATGTGTTTTGAAGTTAAAGAGCGCAGAAGGCTGAGGCAGGGAACTGATGAAGCTGCACACATTCATAACTGCAAACTAAGAAACGGCGGGGCCTCCTAAATGACACGGACTTTGATGAATCCCAAAGAAGCTGTGCAGACTGGTTATGAACAACATCACTAAATATGCATCCAGCGACAGAACACAAGTTCTCAAAGGAGAATTGTGACACATAACTCGCGGAAGAAATGCGATGATTTCTGTCACGGCGCTCCCTCTGATGTTTCGTCACAGGCGGAATGGATGCGACTCATTGGATTAATTTCTTGATGGCGGTGTGCTACGCAAGGGGGACACGAATGACTCATCTTTCCTCTGTCACGAGATTCTTCTGTTAAGAGTTTTTCTCGTCAGAATGAGGCTTCTGCTGTTGGATGGCAGGGGTGATGAGCCGGAGCACCTGGGAGGGCCGCATGCCAGGAAAACACGGGGTGTGGAGCTGGTGACGGGCCGTGGTGATGGATGCCCTGTCATCTCTGTTCCGCACCCCACGACACGTGTTCAATCTTAGCCCTACGGCACCTGTTGATGGGGCAGGATGAGATTTCACACCGCTGTGGAGCTGTGTATGTGCATGCGAGGAAGGAAAGGGAGTGAAAGAAATAAAAGCGACCGTGAGAGTGAGAGAGAGTGAGGCCAGGAAAAGGAGAGAAAATGAATAACCAAGACAGAAAGAGCGGCTTTCCAAGTTCCTATCTGTTGCACAAAAGCAGATCACAAAGAATGTAACCTACATGAGATCTGCATTTGGAAGCAGCATTGCTGATGCTGAATCGCTTCGAGGATAATTCTGGCGGCTGCAGCACGTTGCCTGAGCCAATGACAGCTTGAAGGACAACCAGGAGGGAAAAGAAGTACGGGCTCCAAAACAAATTTAATTGTGTCTTGTTTTATTGTCACTCTTCACACGTCTCTCCGACATCACTACCAGCTGATATTGGCGTGTGTGTGGGTTGTTTTTCCAGAGTAGATGTGAGCAAATCTGACATGAACAGCATTTTAGATGTGAATGCAGCCAGAAAAGCCCACGGATACACAAACAAGGCCAGAAAAGAAGTAAAAAAGAGGAACAGAGATGGAGGATTTTCCCTTTTATTCTAATGCAGTTCATTAAAACCATCATTAATGTGGTACACAGCCAGAGTCTAGAGCCATGCTAGCGGCTCTGTGAGGCTGTACTGAAGCACACTGGTGCTTGGAGCTAAATGCTAACATCAGCATGCTCACACGTTGATGTTTAGCAGGTATACTTTTTTGCATGTTAGCATGCTAACATTTGCTAATAAGCACTGATAACACAGAACAGCTGAGGCTGTTGGGAATGTCGACAGCAATAGGTGAAATGTTAATGTAACTGGCACGAGTCAGCAAAACACTGCTGCTAACCAGGTCAGTCAGTGGCCACTACTACTACTACTACTACTACTACTACTACTACTACTACTACTACTACTACTACATTCATATACTGTAGATCTCATCTGAACACGGAAAAGAGTAGGAAAAGATAGTTGGACGTAATAATTTAAGCATATTGTGGTTAAACAAAAGCAAAACAAAGACATAAATGTTAAAAGTGCATGTTAAGTCACTACTTTAAAGGAGACGGTGTTTGCCGGCCTAAAGGCCTCAGCAGACTATGAAGCACCTGTCAGCTTCAGGACAGAGACTGTCAGAGTCCGAAGACGAGGCTGCGCTCCGGCTCATGTGTTTGACAGTTTGCCATCAGTTACTGCATTAGTCTATTTAACTTCACACATCAAAACGATGAATGTCAGCCAACAAGTCAGTCCGTGTTTTGAAGTTTGCATTGTGTGTATTTGTTCTCCTGGAAGGACATTTCTTTATGGAGGCAAACAGGCAGAAGAAGCTGATCTATCAAAGACAGACCTAAAGGTTTCAGACGTTTTCATGGCCAGGGGTGGACAAAGTGAAAAAGAAGAACTCTGTTTAAAAGAAAATTAACTTCCCTCTGCTCTATTCTGTCTTTTTAAACCAAGACTGAACACTTTTCATCTTTATATCCAGCTCAACAGCTTTGTTTGTGATTTTCTATCGTACATTATTCTCTAGAGACAGATACGACTCTAATCTCTGCACTCCTGCTTGGAGGTGGAGGAATTTAAACTTGTTCTGCTCTAGCTGACTTGGGTATCGAGCAACGACGACTACGTGACAGTGTGGAAAAGTGGTGGACCTGACAGGATCATAGAGAAGAGTTTTCTAGTAGAATAATACGTTGTAATTTAAACTAGCGAGTAACACTCACTGTGTTTTACTCATGTGAGTACAGTTCTACAACACTGATTTAACAGAACTTTATCAAAATGTGCACATTTCCACATGCAGGCAGACACACACACACACACACACCAACCCTGCAGAAAAAAAGACACTGAAGCACACACACACATACACACTGACCCACCTTGGAGGCAGAGGTGGTGTCCACGGTGGAGGAGGTGACGGCGGTGGAGGCCTCGCTGACGGTGGTGCTGGAGAGCTGCTCACCCGCGTGTTTGGACATCATGCGAGCACCCTGCGGCCTGGACAAGAACACACACACACACACACACACACACACACACACACACACACACACACACACACACACACACACACACACACACACACACACACACACACACACACACACACACACACACACACACAGGTAAACACACCTGATATAGTGTTGATGAGGAGGTTTCACTGGTCCGAACATTGTCTCACACTTTCTTAGGCTTATTATGCAGCACGACAGCCACTCAGGGTGTGGTGTCTCTGATCTTTGCCTTCACTCTGCTTTATTGGACTAGTCTATTTTCAAGAAACAGCTCATCATCATCATCATCATCAGCTAAAAAACTCAAGTAAAGTAACTAAGAATGCAAAATAAATAAGACATTGAGGAGGTGTGCTGAAGTGAAGAGGAGGAGGAATCTGGATAGATCATTTTTCCTGGAGGTGCTAGAGGCCTAGTACAGGTCGTGTGTGTGTGTGTGTGTGTGTGTGTGTGTGTGTGTGTGTGTGTGTGTGTGTGTGTGTGTGTGTGTGTGTGTGTGTGTGTGTGTGTAAACCAGCCAACATCTGACACTGAGGCAGCTGAATGACCCAAAGACAGGATGTCCTACATTTTCTCCCCCCCTCCCCACCCAATAAACTCCCTCCTCTCTCTCTATGTGTGTGTGTGTGTGTGTGTGTGTGTGTGTGTGTGTGTGTGTGTGTGTGTGTGTGTGTGTGTGTGTGTGTGTGTGTGTGTGTGTGTGTGTGTGTGTGTGTGTGTGCGTGCATACATACAACATCTATTTTCCCTTTGTACCCTCTGGTTAGCACAGATTTATTACCTTACATGACACAGTTTCACAACAGGAAGCTACAAACCAGCTTCAGAGCAGAAGAATAAAAGTGCACACAGCAGCAGATTATGTTACGTAACTGTGTACTTCAAGAAGATAAATTACCACCAGTCTTTAATCCCGATGTAAACTACACAACACAGATTTTGATGGGAAGCTTTTTGTACCTCAGAGAGAGAGAAACAGAAACTATGGCGAGATACAGGGAGGGCTGACATGTGACAAGAGCCTGGGCTCAAACCAGACACCGGAGAGTGTGTGATTAACTAATTCAGAAGTGAACCTTCATCATCAGTCCAGACCAGGAGGAACAAAGAGCTGCAGACCTACTTCATCTTTGATAAGAGGACTATGAATGAATGAGTCTCTGACATCCAGACTTTTCTGAAAACATTCAGTACAATGGTTTAATGACTCACGCTGAAGCAGAAAAAACACGACAATTTAAGACACTAAAGAACCTGGTTTTGCGTCATACATGTGATACTAAACACAGGTCTGAGTTCAGGTTTTGAATCTTTCTCTTCAGGGTTTCGACTGTATCTCAACAGGTGCTCCACATACATGCATTGATTTATTTGCACAGCTCACGGCGGCATCAACAGACTAACCTGCTACAGTAGAACACAAACAGATCTTCTTGTCTGCAGTCTTTTTCCATGATTATTAAGCCGTTGTTTCGCCATCATTTTCAAAAAGAAGAAAAGCAGCACTCACTGGAGATCTTATTTATTGTTCCAGACAGGCAGCATGTTTTATCCGTTGCCAAGGATACAGATACCGCATGAGGTCAAGTATCATCCTTCCCGTGACCACAGCTCCACAGCTTCCACAACTGCACAGTGTTGCTCATGTTTGTTAGTCAATAAGACACAATATTTCACGTGCTGACTTTTGTTTGGTCATTTTGATATCATTTAAATCTCTGAGGTACGGTGTTTTCTCACAGCTTCAACAGCAAGTTACCAATAATCAATCACTTCTTTCTGCTGAGTTCGGTAAAACCAGAGTGCGCGACCCCCTTAATGTGAGTTGTGTGTTAACTCGTTTCTGATAATTGGAATAAATGTCCATGTGTTTGAGTTTATGGACTCAGAGTTTGTTCGTCCGTCAAGTAAGCGCATCAACAATATCAACTGAAATGACAAATATATGTCTTATGAGTGCAGCTACACTCAACTGATGAGTCGAGTTTCTCCATCTTCACTTCTTTATTTGATGGGTCTGTATTTTCCTAATAATTTCCTCCGAAAACTATTCAAATTAGTACTAATAACACAAAATAGACACAATGTTTGATTCATTTTCCATTGATTTCAAATGAATGTCAATGAAAACACAAATAATATGCGGTTTAACTGGAGCAGTTGTTTCAAGTAGATTCCTATTTTCTCTATAATTAGTGGCACACTAGAAAGTTCCTTTCAGAAAGCTTATTGGGATATTGGGACGTGATCAGGAAAATACAGACCTCTGAAGTAAAGCAGCTTACCGTGTTTTTCGTTAAGTGTCTGACTTGACAGATCATTTTCTCAAGCTTACCTTTGGTGTGTTCTGCCCTTTGCTTGTTTGATTTATGCTGCGTGGATTTTAAATTGCTGCTCATTTTTATTTTTTATTTTTATTTGTTTCTATATGTAACCCTGGAACGCCAGCAACAAGTTTGTAGAAGCTAATGAGGATCCAAACAAAGAATAATGAAGAATATGCTGCAGCGCTACCAGTTTACTGTGAGTGACATCTAAATATCACATCTGACGGTTGACATTTTGCAGTGCAGGTTTAAAAAAAAAAACAGACTACACACACAACGTGACTGCCTGCTTGCCGGCTACACTGTCTTTGCACGATGACAGCCCCGTTATGGCTGCTGTCTTGCTGCGGTGAGACAGATGAGACGTTCCACGCTGGATGTTTTATTGTCATCGGGCTGACACCAGCCAGAGTGTGTGTGTGTGTAAATCTGTCTGATTAGTTTCAGAAGGGAAAACACTGGCAGTGTGATGCATCCTTCCATCCAAGAATCCAACCTAATTACCCAGCGCTATATTCCTCTCTGACATACACCCCTCTGTCTTTGTGCAATAAATCCATACATTTCTATTTCTGTGTGTCTTGGAGGCTTCGCTGCAACTGAGAGCTGCTCATTTCCAGAACAAATGATGCCGTGATTTGTTTGATTTTCATATATTTCTGGAATTAGTCAAAGCATTGGTCTCCTTCCACTTTTTCTTTCTCTGTCTTTGTCTCTCTTTGTTTTTCTGTTGTTGCCATCCTCTCTCACACAAACCGACCCACCGAATGCACTCTCATCTCAGCGCTCCATATCACTGCACTGTGACGCACCAACACAGCCACCAGATTCAGTACATTACCAACTTCTGTCCACAGATGCAGAATGTAAATCTCTCGAATGTGATGTGGGTGGGTTGAGAGAGAGAGAGAGAGAGAGAGAGAGACATTAGCTCTGTTTTCATTCTGCTGTCAAGAGAATTTCATGCAAACTTTTGAAAGGTCAGGAACTATAAAAATGTAAATTAGTTGCATTTTCATCAAAGCCAAAGTCAAAATGTATTCACTGGAAAGATTATACATAGAACAGATTTTTAAAAAAAAGATTGGTATCAGGGAAAGTCATTGTTCTTTGATTAAGAGCTAATGTTGGTTATAATTTAAGCTCTCAGAGATGAAAACATGGACAGCACTTTGTGGCTTTTTGTGCAATAAAACTGAACCACTCCACTGGCCAATAACAACACGTTCAGTGTATAATTACTTTACCAAAACATCTTTCTTTTGGGGGATTTTGTGCAATTTTGTCATTTTATTCAGCTTTTTGCTATGCCACCATCTGAAAGAGGCTGCTGAAAGGTAAAAGCAACTGAAGACCAAGAGAACAACAAGAGTGTTTATGACCTTGTTGAACGAGAAAAGAAATCAGCAGAGAGAAGTAAAAGAGCGCTTGATTTCTTCACAGAAATATTCAAAAACCAGACAAATGAAACCATAACTTTCTCTGCGGTGAAGTACTCAAGGCTCAATCCGTCTATCCGCCATAAAGGACACAGATTCTACGGATTTCTACAGAAGTTCAGTCGACTTCACTCAAGATGAAACAGATCAGGGAGAAGCTCCTGAGACTCGAGTCTTAAGGGACGCAATTTGGCATTTGAGTGTAGGCTAGGAGAAAGGTTTGACCTCTCTTTTCTGTGAATTAATCCATACGTAACAAAGCTCCTGGAGGTCCCAGGGAACACAACCCACTTATTTACTTCAAATGCCCAGAGAGGACGAGGTCGCCGGTGGTAATCTGTTTACGTCTCTGCAGCAAACGGAGAAGTAAAAGGCACAAAAAGGGTCTGAGAGAAAGCTATAAGGCAGAGAGGGAAAGCTAAATAACATTAGATATTTCATCTGCTTGTAGTTCATTACCTACATTTTACGGTCTTTGCAGTCTACTTGCTGGTTTTAAAACTGTTCAGGATTCTCGCCAAGCCAAAGAGCCTCTTTGAATCGAACTGAGCTAATTTAATCGAGAGGACGGAGAAAAAGAGAAAACAGGGGAAAGATGAAGAGACGGAGTACTTCTCGAGAGACCACATGAAAGGAGACTGTCGCACTCCACTGAACATGTTGTGCTGCAGCTCCATCAGGATGGTGTCACTGTTCTGGCTGTTCCATTGAGTGCTTTTATTATGAAAGAGGAGCAGATAGAAAAGAAGTGTTCATCTCACTATTGATTTATGGTGATGATTTCATATATTTGTACTGTGACATTTTAGATGAAATCTGTCGCTGGACATCAGTCGTATTTGGATTAAATGGCTACGTTGCCAACAGCAACATCAGAAGCGTAACCTATTACCATTTACACCTGTCAAAGTACTTCTTATTCCGCAGTGTCTCTTCCTGTCTACTGATAGATGTAGACAAACTACTTTAAATGTTATCTGTTCTTTGTATATGATTTCAAACTGTTTGTGTGCTGTGTCCAAATGTGATGAAATAATTATTTCACATCCGAACTTAAGTTGATTGTCATTACACTTACACATTTTTAGGCTCCCTTACAGATAACAGTATCAGTTTAATTTCTTACCAGTTCAGTCCACACATACTGTTCGAGCTACGTCCATGTACTAACATACGCCCCAACAAGCTTGCGGTTACACTGTAAGACATAATTCAATCAGACAAGTGCTTTGCTCATGGGCACGCTGATTTCAGTAGCTGAGGGGGCCAAAGCTTTATTCGCTTCATTTCCCAGTTGGTCTTTTTACTCAATCTATCAAACCATTACGATCCAACTATTCTGACCTTTAGGCTATTCGCACAACCGCACAAGTTAAGGCCAGTTTAAACGGACTGCTTGACCTGTGAATGATTGACCTGTTTCTATCTACTGTATGTCTACATGTCACATGGTAAAAATAAATCGGCATGCTGAGTCACTGGTTCTTCTGTTTAGAGATCAACAACATGTTTAAAACTTAGATTTGCAGCAGCAGTCTGTTACTCCAGAATAAAACACCTCTGGCTAATCAGAATTAAGGGCGTCGACAAAGCTGCGTAATGAACAAAAAATAATCACGAAGATCAGCAATTACAAACGAAACCTACCAATCTTTGAGCGTGGATGCGACTGCCGATGAGAGAGAGACAAACAGTGACGTAGATTTCATTGCGTTCCACCTCTGGCTGGTGACTGACGGCAGGAGGAGAGCACATCTGCTCACCACTGATTTTACACTTTGTTCAGTTTGCTCATCACAAGGAGTACTTACCCAAAACCTAGTACATAAACTTCATCAAATATGCTGAACTGCTTCTTGTATCTTCTGGCTCTGGAGGAGCTTTCCTAATTCGAAAGATGATTTCATCAGGGTTATCTCAGTTTGGGCTTGAGACTTATAATTCCTAACCCCACACCTCCAATCTGTAATGCAAACTGGAGGTAATGAAAGATGCTAATGAGTTGTCATCCTTCAGTGAAGCGTTATTAAAAGGGTTCTCTAGTAATTTAGCATTGCACTTCAATACAGATGGGGGATTAATAACAAATCAAAATCTATATCTCAGCCTCTGCTGCTTCAATTTTGACTTATTCTTTTTTCATCTGTCTCTTGTCCCCCATTTTATGGAGGTGCAATACTGAATCACTGGATCACTCTTTTAATAACACTTCCCTTTCCACCAATGGAAGGAGGTGATGTAGAGATGGAATCACTTCAGAGAAATCAACTCATCTACCCAAAATGCACTGGGCTGTTGTTTCACCCCCAACCCAAAGACAATCCTTTGAAGTGACTTCAAAAGCTTCAAAAATAAACCGTGCAAGCCTCTTACTCACAGCCCATCATTAAAAACTACATCAATCATGGGACCAAATATCACTAATGATGACTCAAACACAAACACGTCGTTCAGATTCTGTGAAATCTGTCAGGGAATGCAAACACGCCATTTTCCTTCTGGCCTCGCTGGAAATGTACACGGCTCTTCTCCATCTCGGACGCAAATTACTGTGCGGAGAAAAAAAAGGCGACTAAATAACCTTCAAGGACCAACACTTAAGACGGGCACTTAGTGGCCCAGTGAGCGTATGACAGGGCAGGAACCCAGATTTAAAAATGGTGCATATTTATCTCACTGCATGAGTCAAGAGTGAAACTACAGTATGGGTTGGAGGGCATTTATTGGCTGCTCATCAGTAGGAAAGCGGTTCGCCTCCTCTTTTTATATCTGTGGGAGGAAAAGGCAGCCATGTTGTGAACAAAGAGGCCAAGAAGGAGATTTAATCACACAGGAAAAGTAATTGTCGGAAGGATTCTGACATTTTACCACAAAACGTTTCCTGTATTTTAATGACACCTCTCATGAAAAAACAAGAAAAAGTCACTTAAGACACTTGGCAAACTCCCACAACCACAGCTACACATAAAACACACATACAACTGCAACAAAATATGTCAGAAACCAGCAGCGCTGGCAGCCCACACAGGCACGGCTGGCTTTTAAAGGCAGACAGACTCTCATCAAACAGCCTGAATTCTGCACAACTAAATATTCAGAAATGTTACAAAAAATTATCTGAGAGAAAAACACAGCAACTCGGTCCTCAAACAGAGAATGGAGATTATTATTTTAGCACTGACACATTGTTAAACCCAATTTCCTCCCAATTTTATGTCAAGACAAAGCTAAAAACTTTCTTCTAAACATGTTGAGAAGAACAGCTCACGTCCATCTGCATCTCCATTTTCCATCTTAAACGTTGTTTCTCCAAAATTCAGTCAATTCATTCAACGTGATCCTCCTCTGTGATGTTGATGGGGCTAAATTGTCTCATGCTGTATGATATAAAGTCTTCTTCTTTTTTGCTTGTTAGTTTTGTTTGTCAATTGTTTTGGCAGCACGAAGACCTCCACATAGCTGGAAACTCTGTGTCTGAAGTAAAGGGTGGATGAATAAAGTGTATATACAGTTACAGCATTCGACTCCGCCCAATATTACAAATTGACATTTCTATTTATGTATAGGTAAAAAAAACATATTATTAGGTACACCTGTACAATAATAACTGCCATAAATTCTACCTTTATGAAGTTTATAATGTTCCCTTTTTGTTGACATTGTTGGAATAGCGTAAATTGAATGATACGTTTATTACTGAGGTCACAGTTGAAGGTGGTGTTGTACTGGACGACACTATACTGTGAGGTGTTTCAAACACCTCTATGACAACGTATGAAAAACAAAAAGTGAACTAGATTGTACAATGAGCCAGCTTTAGACGTGTTTGTAGGCATTTTCTGTTTGTTTTTTAATGGACAGAGCATGGCTAGCAGTTTCCCCCCGCTTCTAGTCTTCATGCTAAGCTAGGCTAAACACACACAGACTCCCCCCTTTCATTTCACTCTCAGAAAGACCAAATAAATAAACCATTTGTCCTAAAATGATTAACCATTTATTGAAGGTGTTGTGATGGTGGGAAATAAGCGTACTTATGAACCAAATGTAAGATTATCAAAAAAAACAAGCGGCTAAATCAATCAAGTTTAAATCTCCTGACCGTGTTTTGAATACTCTTTGCCCATCCACACTTCCATCCACAACTGTGTCCCACTGTTTCAATTCCACACTGCTGCCATGGCAACAGTCAACCAAAGCATTGCCATGCTGCACCCCTGGCGAAGCACCATGTGTGCACTCATCACATTGCTGCCATAGCTTCCCTTAAACCACCAGATCCCATATCAATGAGCAGGGGAAGAGACAAAAGAAAACACGTGGACAACAAGAGAAAAATCAGAAGAGGTTTCTGAAGAACATGAAGAGGGACAGGGAGGAAACACATGTGACAACGGGAAAGACACGACAGCCAGGAATTCTTCTGAAAGGTCGACAAAAGTTGACCCAAAAGATGAGTCTTATTCCCCAGATACAGTACATGCACGTTAAATCAGTTCTGAACTTCTACCAGAAAAATGGGAGAGCTTAAAGAGCAAAAACGACCATGGATGGGTTAAACAATACGAACGTTTACGAGAAAATAGGATTTTGCTCTAAAATTGGTCTTGAAATCTAGACTAGTTTATGACAAACAGGAGATAATGCCATGCAACAACAAAGGAAATGAAAAAGTCGGGGTAAATGTCTTGATTAGGATTATCAGTAAAGTCTGGGAACACACTGAAGACATGTCAATTTGTTTTCTTAAACTATTAAAACACAACCTTTTCATTCCAATAGTTTCCAGGTTTGCCATCACCCCTAGAGCTGATGACAAGAGGGAAGACAGAAAGACGTGGTGCGAATAGACTCAGACACACTTCAGATGTAGACAGATACTGAGAACCCAGACAGCAGCAGCCAAGGAAGTTATTCCATCTCTCCTGCTGCCAAAATAAGAGCCGATAAGGTACTCCTAGGAGCTGTAAAGTCCTGACACTTCAGCCACTTTAATCCGCGATAACTCCTGGTGAGCAGGCCCGCTGACGCCGGCCTCCAAACACACACACACACACACACACCCTGCTGCTAATAACGCTCTCAGATGGAGTTTCAACTCTGCTTTGATGGCCTGTGAGCTGATGCCTCCATCAAAGTTGACATTGACATTAAAAAAAAGAAAAAAAAAGCCTTGCTGATGCAGGTGACAGATATATACCAGAGTCTGAGCTCCAATGAACTCCACAACTAGCGTGCCAGCATGTGGCGTTGACAGGGTGGCAGTAATCTAAAAGGTCAGCTCTGCTCCAGCTGAGAGGCTCGGTGGCCGACAGTATAAGGTATGAATGTGTGTGTCAGTATATGAATGTGAAACACGGTGATGCTGGAAAAAGACCAGCTGAGATGAGCAAAACTCCATCCTTGGATGAATATAAAGGTTTACAAAAGAGCTTTGGCCTCAGCGAGAACCTCGGGTGCCTCGTGCGGCCTCATAAAAAGCCTTAAATAGCGGCACAGGAGATGCTTTGGATAGTGCCCGGGGCAGCAGCTGAAATAGTTTTCCTTGTATTGTTCACAGCGGTGCGATGGTAATTGGATAATTAGGCTTCACAGCTAACAGAAGGTGGGTATATAATCCCAGCCTACATACATAAATGGTATTTACATGATCTTTGTCTTGAACTGGACATTGCAACTAGATGAGAGGAATTTCAACCAAACATGTAACTCATAATACTAACATTATCATTCGATGAGGATGATTACTGCATCAGAAAAGGAAAAAAGGAATATTTTTTGATGGTGAAGGGCAATTAGAAATATTAAACTAAAACCAAATAGCAATAACACACCAAAGGTCATTGGATTTAACGATTACTGGCACAGATGTGCAGTGATTAAAAGAAGTAGTCTCGAGCAATCCCACTTATTTAACTGAATGAAGGCCCCTGATGTGTTTACAATCCATGCTGTTGACTCAAATACTACAAATCAGTAACTCCTCTATGAGCGAATCAAGGCCAACAGTCTTATTTACAAAACAGCACTCCATTCACATTTCATCTTAAAAGAAATAGTTTGCCGCTTTCTTGCAGAGAGTTAGATGAGAATATCAACATCACTCTTATGTTCATGCATTAACTATGGAGCTAGAGTCAGGAGGCAATTAGCTTAGCTTAGCACAAAGACTGGAAACAGGGGGCGACAGCTAGCCTCCTAACTCTAAAGTAAAAACATCTGCCTACCTCTAAAGCGCACTCATTAACATATGTATCTTGTTTGTTAAATCTGTACACAAACAGAAATATAAAAAACTAAACTAAAAAACAAAGTTTTACAGGGATTTTTAAGTAACTTTCATCTGCATAAAAATATTTTGTTAAATTTATACATCAGTTTGGACATACTGTTAATGTGCCATTAACTTAGCGAGTGCACTTTCAGTTCATTCGAGGTTTACAGAATACTTCACAGACAAAACTAGGCTTCTTAAAAACAAGCTTACGCAACTGTTTTGGTATCTTCTATGAATCAAAGACAACCATACCATGGGAAAAGATTTTAAGATTCTGTTCAAAAATAAAACCAAGAGAACTTTAAAACGCATAAAAGTGCAGTTGTTACTCAAGTTAGCCCAAAGGTTTTAGTTAAAAAAGCATTGATTTTTGAAAAAGTACCCCAAGACAGTTCAACATCTTCATTAAACATCTTTGAATGCATATATATATATACATATATACATATATACATATATAAAACAAAAGAATAACAGGATCCAATTAAATATAGAACAGGTGCTATATTTTCAGCCAATGAGTCTGATCAATTAGAATTTTTCAGTCGCTTTGCGAGTGACCAGGGGATTATTTAATCTTTAATCTGGAACTTTTTTCATGAAACTTCTTCAGTCAATATGTGTATGTGTGTGTATATGTGTGTATGTGTGTGTATGTGTGTGTGTGTGTGTGCAACTGGTGTGTCTGTATTACCCTCAAGGACGTTCTTTACTGTGAGTATGGAGTTGGTACTTCGGCGCTGCTGATGGTACTCGGCTGTGCACATCCTATAAACCACTGATTCCTACTATCCCGAGCAGAATCCATCTATTTTCATAACCACACATACACACACAAATGACTGAAGTGTGTGTGTGTGTGTGTGTGTGTGCTGCACTGGCACATTATCATAGTGGCTTGGACAGGCCTGCTTCACGCCCACGCAGCTGCTAATAAGACAGATCCATCAGAACACAGCAAGGAAAATGTAACCTGGTCCCTTCCTCGTCTAGAATGGAGAGATGGATTAAAATGAGGGAGAGAGAGAGACACATAATGAGGGGGAGTGGGGGAGAAAGAGGGGAAGGAAAAAGAAAGGAAAGCAAGAATGGTGAGTGGCAGAGAGAAAGTGCAGAGGCATCAGAAAAACCAGTGGGAGTGAGACTGGGAGAGATGAGGAAGCTCAGTGAGCGACTACTGTAGAATACAGCAGGATATAAAAGACATGACGACACGAGCAGGCGTGCATCTGCGGACAGTGTCAGACAGAAACACACCTCCTGCCCACATGTGAGGAACAATCTTCACTGAAAATAAAAAACTTATGCTAGCATTGCCCCTGTGGCAGCCAGACACAATGGAGTCGGCAACAAAATGAGAAATTATTACACTTGAGTATCCATCTTAAACCTTTCTGCGACTTCATTTGCATAATTCACTGCTTTTCGATCAATTGAAAGCCCGAAGTAAAAACTGCATCCACGTGTCATCTTTAATGTTCGCCTCCAACACTAGCTGCATCCATCCTTCATCACTAGCTGCATCCATCCTTCATCGATTCTCTGGAGGGACAAGTCCACATTTTGTATCAGTCAAGTACCGTGTACATCAAAATGAAAAGAACATTGAATTAAATTGAACTTATTTGTGTTCATTGAACTAAATGGATAAAATATATACAAAAATGTACAAAAAACAAAGATGCAGGTGTAAAGAAAGAAGAGGTAACGGAGTGAAAACGGGGGAAAGGAAAAAGTCAGAAGATGAGATAAGAGAAAAATAAAATGGAACAGAGCGAAAGAGAAGAAGAGAATAAGGAAGCAAAGTTCTGAGAAAAGAACCGTGATAGAAAATATGAAGAACGAGAGAGGCAGACAAAGATGGATGGATGGAAATAGAGAGAACAGGAAATGGAAAACAGTGAGACGGTGACAGAAATGGAGCCTGTGCAGCGAAACGTCACTGAACTTCACTGAATTAGTCAAATTTGTGCAGGAAAAATGTTATTTGGGGGCTCTAAATAAGTTACGTGCTTTCATGGCAGCTTGCATTCAATGTATTTAAGTGAAACTATCAAACGAACATATCGCTAACGTTTTCTCGCTGAGGCTGTAACTGGGAGGAGGCCTGCTTTGCGGTGGAGCCGGTGAGTGAATATATTTATTGCTTAATATGTACTTATTTGTATAATGAGTAATACTGTATCTACTATAATCTGAATGCAGTTCCAAGTGTTATCCTGCTATGACCTAAAAAAACAATCATTGTACTATGACGACAAGGCGCAGCTTGGGAAATACACCATTTTGCTGTTGTTATTTTTGTATTATAGAAATTAGAGATTATTGTCACGGCGCTCTGACCCCTCCATTCCCAGTGTCAAATGGTCAATAGCACCATGACTGCTGCAAAGGAATGAATTCAATTGAAGGTTTTATGCTTTCACCAAATGTATTCTGCAAGCTGACATTCAAATTCAACTTCATCCCCCGGGGGCATATGCAGTTAGATTTGAATAACTGAAAGAAATGGAAGCAGGGCTGCAAAATACGTAGCTGCAGTCTGCTTCAGACAGTGGATCATAGCAGTGAAACAAATAACTGAAAACATGGGAAACCTGTCAAATATATATATCTGCATTTTGAGTTGTATTCCACCCAAACTGGTTCCCAGAAGAGTGCCAGGAGCAAGGTGTGGAGTTATTTTCCTTATACAGCAGACAAAGTCACACCCTCCCAGAACAAAGCCACCCCACTGAGCGAGTTCCTAAAAAGCTCTCCAAGTGAAGCTGCACCTTTGCTTTTTTTCGTGTTTGTTTTCAAATCGTAGTAGTGAGTGGCCCATCTCTTGTAACCGAGACCTTAGAGAGTCTCTTCATTGTGGGGAGAGTCTGGTGTCGGGTTTAGTCAAATAAAGCTCTTAAAGTGCAACACATACTGTGTCCTAAACAGCCGTGAGTAAGCGCTCCGACTTGTTTATTCCAGAGAGACCTGCACTCACCAGGTCTCTGAAAGTGACAAAGCGTCATGGACGGACAAACGACGGTGAACATCAGCGTGCTGAGAGCAGTTCACTGATGTTAGGTTATATGTGAGAATTCAAAGTTGATATTTCTGTGAACACATTACCTCTCAAAGCCCCAGTTGCACTCAAAATGAGACATCTGGAACTAAAATAAAAATTGTCAATATTTTCCACTTACTTAGTTTCCAATACTTCCACTTAGCGACACAGATTGAACCCTCACATCTAGCATTGGTAACAGAAAAACACCCTCCAGGTTAGGATTAAAGGAATAGTTCCACATTTTGGCAAATACATTCCTTGCTTTCTTGTCTCTTGAGACAGATGAGAAGATCTCTGACTGTCCGCTGAATATGAAGCTACAGCTAGCAGCCAATGAGCTGGAGACAGGAGGAAACAGCTAGCCTGGCTCTGTCCAAAGGTAAACAAATCGGACTACCAGCACCTGTGAAGCTCACAAGTTCACATGTTATAACTTGTTCGTTCAATCCAAAAACAATGAAGCGCAAAAGCGACATGTTTTTGGGGGTTTTTTTGCTAATGTGCAGGACTATTTCTTGGCCAGGAGTAGTGACGACCTGTTTCATTTCTACATTTGGACAGAGCAAGGCTAGCGCTTTTCTGCTGTGTCCAGTCTTTATGCTAAGCTAAGCCAAGCTAACGAGCTGCCTGCTGTAGCTTCATATTTAACAGACAGACGTGTGAGTGAGTTCTTATCGAACTCTGTGCAAGGAAGTGAAAGAGAAAAACAGATGCAAGTAAAAGTACATTTAGTTGCACTTTCCAACTCTAGTGGTCCAAACAGGAAAGAGAGAGAAACATTTTACTGAGTCCTGCTATATGTGAGAACACTCCAACAGCACTACATGTCCTTGACAAATCCACCAACATTTTCTCCTTTCACTTCTGAAATGAAAGGCCCACATCTTCACTTAAAACAAAGCTCAACGTCTCTTGAAAGCTGCCATCTACCCACTCAACAAAGACGAATAACCTGCTAAACTTTAGAAAAAAATATGTAAATGACAACTTAAAGGCATGTTTAATGTTTTCAAAGTCACTGTCAAATAGAAGGTCAGGCAACTTTAAAAGACGCTACAACAAGTCAGAACTACGAGAGCAGATTTTCATCATTTTCAGTTTCATTTCATCACTTTAAAGAAAGCGATAATATAAACAGCTTGGCATTCAGCACATAGATGGAAACAGAAAAAACACTGGAGTCAATATTAGTGTTGCTACATCTCAAAACAGCTGGAGAAAGTCAATGTGGCCCAAAGCATCTGATACAAGATCATTTTTTTTACTTCAACCACCAAGATTATTTTGTATTGCTTGCGTGGGTGGGGCTGCAGAGGAGAAAAACTCAATGACTCACTGTTCTTGGAGGATAAAATCCACGTTCTCAGGAGAAATCTGTCCGGTCACGGGATGGCGAAAGGCTGTGGTCCTCTGGTTATGACTGAAGTGACAGAGGGAGGAGAGAGAGGAGACAGAATTAGCAACCTCGGTCGCGGTGTAAACTCTGTGAGGACATCACCCTGGATTTTCACCCCCACTGTGTTCACAAGTACAGCAGACACGAGCCGATCATTCCCCAGAGGAGAAGTGGGCTTAGAGGCTCTGTCCAACCTCTCCACCCCGACGGGCCTTCGTCCCTGACTTTCCCAGTCCTGTGTAGAATGTGAAGGGAGGCTGCAGGGCGCCCACCCCACCCGACACGTCCTGTACAGCCTGTGTGGACCAAAATGTTGGGCTCAGCACAAAATGCTGGACAGTGCAGCCTGGGCCTCCATCAGTTATAGACACAGTCAGTCATTCTAAGCCTCAACCAGAGTGTAAAAGCATTCGACAGGGTAAACAACACGGGGTGGCATGGAGGGTCACAGTGTGTGTGTGTGTGTGTGTGTGTGTGTGTGTGTTCACACTAGAGAGTTGACGAATGCTGCTGTGGTATATTGATGTTTATACTGTCGTTTCAACAGCTGAAGTCAATGAGCAAATAGGTTATTGGTCTTTTTACAAGTTACAAGTTCATCTCTAATAAAAGGACAACTAGTCCTACAAATTGAGTGACAACATATAATTAAAACTAAACACACAACATTTTAAAAAGGAATAACAGGTCTGAATCCTTGTCTGACAACATGGTGACGCAGGAAATACTGAAACAAGACCTGAAAGAATATATATACATATATATATATTATATATGTTTAATCGTCATTTATCATGCAAAATGCCAAACATCAGCTGTTTTTCTCGATTATACAGCTTCACTTACATTTTCTTTGGGCTTTGGACTGTTGTTTGAAAAAAACAAGCAATCTGAAGACGTCACTTCTTAGAAACTTTCACATTTTTCACTATTTTCTGAGATTCTATCCACTAAACAAGTAACTGATTCATCAGAAAAATAAAAAAACAATAGAAGATCACATAAATACAGAATAAACCAGGTAAACCATTAGCACTTCTCCTGCCAGTTCAGTAAATACACCCTCTTTAGGTTTTAGATATAACCTGATGTCTTCGCACGGTTTGATATGCAGGGACAACAGAGCCTCACAAACACACAAGAATGGTTTCAGTGCTGCATGCAGTTAGTCACAGAATCACTGGTGACACAAAACAACGAACTCCAGTCGGGCTGCTGAGCAGTCACCAACCGAAGCAGCACACTGATGAGAAACACCGTGCACACTCAGCAAACAAACCCCATGTGTGTAAAGGTCCAGAAACCTTTCCCATCTCTAACAACAATCAATACGTAGTAACACTGTTTTCCATTCACCAGCAGCTCACATTACTCATGCTGTACAGATTGCTGCTCCGTGTAGCAGAAGATCAAATCCTACAGGACAACAAGGTTTCCCAGGAGACCCGGCGACACGGCGGCAGCAGGCTCCACAACAGAGACTTACAATGCCATTATTAGCTCACAGCACGAGCACCTAAACACAACACGTCACATCTAAATGCACTGCTTGTAGACACTTTCTTCTCAGCTCATATTGATGTCTGTTAAAGTGTTCTCTGCTGTCAGGCTCAGCCACCTCTACCACCACCTCCAGTATTACTATCACTACTAGCAGTAACACCAGCAGAGGCCGTAGAAAAACACTCAGTAAAGGGATACCTGGCCTTGGTATGAATTCATCGCTTGCTACTATCTTGGTGTCTTTCCCAAATTCGGATGTTTGGTTTCAGTAAGTGACAGTGAAGCCCAGAAGGAGCTGAAGTGGGCGTAATACGCTGACATACTAGTCAATCAAATAACCAAGCGTAGCCCTCTCTAGGCCCCATAAAGTTTGAACCATCTATAATCAATATGCAGTTTTGGGTTTCAGCACGTTTTCTTGCCGCCTGCATCTAGCAGCTCAACACTTCTGCACTCGGTCCAAGATGGTTTGTTGTATGGATGCTAATATAAATATCAGAAGAACACCTCAGAAAAACAGCAGAAATGTGTTAGGTTTAAACTAACACAACCGATGTGATTTGCCAGCAGTTAGTGAGTGTACTGGGTGAGTTCGTACTTTTCTCCTACTGCTGGCTGCATGACGTTAGCTATGTGCTCAGTTGTCAGGTACTAAGCAAAAAAAGAACATCCAGAACATAATGCAAAGAATTTATAGCCTTCGGCGGTTCACAGGGGACACTACTCACATTTACAAATGAATGTTTGACAGTCGGCCATAAAAAATCTCGACAGAGTGAAATGTAAAAAGGGGTGTTGAGGAGCATGAAGAACCTTTGCTCCCAATTCACAGGGAAGGAGAGCAGCACAGTACGGGAGATGGTGTCAGTCACGCTGCCAGAGTGTGTCTCACAGGAGTGCTCCAGGTAGTAGCATGCTCAGGAGGATACGCTCACTGTTTCAATACAACAAGCAGCCCGATCTAAGAATTAATAATTGTCTGAATAGGCTGGAATTATAATTGATCAGCTGTAGCATGAAAAAGAAAACAGACTGTCCTGACAGGCCTCTGACCTGTGAGTTATGACACTTTCCTTGCAAAGCTGCGACAAATTCAACACAGATGCTGAACGGCAGCCGCGGCGTGTCAGCGCCGGGTTCGTGCAGGTGAGGTCGTGTATGTTCATCATCACGGTTACAGATGTGGAGGAAGTCCTTACAACTTGTTAAAGGTAAACCACTGAAGCAAAAACACTCAGTTAATACCGTAACAAAAGAAGCCCCACCACTGATTGTCATAACTTTTATTTTTTCTTTCTTCAGAAATGGCCGAATTCTTTGGGCTTTCAAAATCAAAACTTAAAATAATAAGAAAACAGAACAATTTTACACAAATCTATCTCTCTACTTCTATTTTTTTGGCTCTGGTGATACACTTTTAAAAAGGTATGAATATGTATGGAAGAGGTTGTCTAAATGGATTACATTAAAAACATTTCTGAATTCCATTGGCAGGAAAATGTTAGATAAAAGGGGACTTACATTACATTAGTAGGAAAGTATGCTAACAGGATTAATACACCATTAACATCATTATTACATTAATGGTTTATTATGTTAATGTCAATCCATTCCACTAAAAGCAGTGCTATTCAGCGAGGCTCTTCTTTTACACTGCTCCAGAGGACAGCGATAATCTACTACTTCCAAATGTGAACGTGTAAAGCCGGGCATGCCCAGACACCTTTGTCTTAATAACTATTAAACAAAACGCTGTGACGTCAGAACATAAATCAACACATGATATAATAATGTTCATTATGCCGTGATGACAGCCGTGAGACCATCTCTCATTCACACAAATGTGTAAGAACTGACAGATGCGTGCAGAATTCATAGTCACCATATGAAATTAAATGCAATATGTTAAACCTATTAACTCTGATCTCGTTGCCAGACTGTTAAACGGTAAAGACGTATTTATGGCCGCTGAGGACACAGTCACCTCAAATCCTCTCAGTGAGCCCAGCAGTGAATTCGGATATCGATTGCACACATTCAAACAAAAGGCTTGTTTATTCCTGAGCCCATGTGTGAAGTACTTCTCCCGGGAAACTGATAAATCCATGTCTGATTGCTCACAGAATATGAATGGGAACAGCATGTCAGTGTCCTGAGAGGTTGTTTATCTGCAGCTGTGATTTCATTCTGCAGCAAGGTTCGAAATAGTACGAGATATAATAGACATGATAGTGTCATTTCAGAAGAGCTGAGGCAACGACGACCTGAGCTGTAAAGAAAGAAATGTTGAAAGTAGCGCTAAAAGCTTTATATAGCACCCTTTTAAAAATGCCCTTCAACACTGGTAATAAAAGACCTGTTCACAATGTACCCAACATCTCTGGGTACATTTGCCATTTGGTATATTCTGTGTATTTTTCTTATTCTCACAGCGAGATGCGTCCAGTGCAGCTTCAGTAGATAACGTAAAGCGATCAGTGTCTAAAACATTGAATGGTAAATGTCACATTTTCGTGTCAGTTGCTCAGACTGAAGGAGAAAGCGCCACCTGGAGTGACCATTTTGTGTTAAGCAGTCAGAACTAAGACCAAGAGTAACATCAAGAGATCAGAACGCCACCCAGACACAAGACATGTATGAAAAAAGTTGCCTTTGCCATCTTCTCTGGGAATCTGTGACTAACTGAAGTAGAATTAGAGGAGAGGCAAACCCAAAAAGTTTCAGCATCTTTCAGCTCATTGTTTGGTTTTTTCGGTCAGCAAATGTACCGATTCAGTCTCAGCGCTCTCATCAGCCCCATTTCCAGCCACAGCAGGCAGCTGTTTTCAGCTAAATAAGTTCTGACACACCCTTTGTGTGGTTGTCAGGTTGTCAGTAACATGTTGCTCTCCATGTCTGCTGGATGTGTAAACAGGGCAATACTTTGCTAACATGTTAGCTACATCAATAAGGAGGCCATAATATGTCAAACAGCTGTGGATGCTGCTTCCAAGAGGCCAAAAAAAAGATCAGTGCAGCTTTAATAACAGCATTAAGTAAGGAATACAATACATTATCCCGCTTATACCATGACCACATGTCATCAAAATAAAATATCTGCTCTTCATTTACTTAAGAAAATAATTTTTTATCTCCGTTTTAAATATTATGAAATACAGTTCGGGTACATGAGAATTCTTGTTGCTGCATTACTACAGTTGTACACCAAACAGCTGATAGCAGGTTACGTTTCACAAGGCTGCGCTGGGAGTTTTATAATCCTGACCAATTCTGAAATAAGGTTTCATCAAACACAGAAAGACAAATGTCCCGACCATCTGCTAGAGAGCTGTGATAAGTGGTGGAGATGAACTCATTGTACACAAACAAAAACTGTCAAACAGACATTGTAAATGTAGTCTGTGTGTGTCCGATGAGAACGTAAGTGCTATGTGTATGTACTGTGTATGATATCTCACATTATTTTACTGTAGCTCACACAGCATCAGTTAAAAGCATTCAGTGCAGCTGTAAAAATGTATTCCACTCATCCAAACATTTCTGTTGTCCCACAAACTTTAATCTCCAAGGACAACTGGGGCACTACTCTTCCTTCCCCTGCGAGCTCTCCAGCTATGAGAGACTTACATAACAGCCATATCATTAAAAGAGCTACCTCTCAAAAAAGCCCAAAGCCCACTGATTAAAATAGCCTACTTGATTGCTGACGCTGTGCATGCAGCTCTCCATGTAAGGTGTGGTGTCTACCTGCAGGGCGGCAGCGACGACACCACAATATAGATTGGTTGAGTCAGAGGAGGCACAGTATGCACGAGGCCGGGCATTCTTTAATGTTCAATACCAGAGCTGATACATACGAGTTTTGTGCCAATATCAAAACAATACTTATACTTAACATTTTTCTAAAATGGTTAAAAGGTTCTCAAATTGTAAAGATATGATATAATTCAACGTTTGCATGAAATAAACCCTGTTTTTTTATACTGTTTATCTTAGGACATTTTTTTCATCATTACACTCAGTGATTACCTCTATATGAATAGGCTAGTTTTTATTATTTCACAAGAAACAATGCAGCAATTTAGCGTTTGTAATTTTATCCCAGTGATATCAGCCTCCCTCTCGACAGCCGTGTCAGAGATGTTACTGTTAGTACAAACCCCACATTTCCACCTGCAGCTACTTCACATTAAAAGCATTCAACTGGCAAAGCACGGGGTGGGTTTTATTGTGAAGCAGTCACAGGAAGCACACTGTGTTTGTCACAGAGCACTGACCACAATCATTCATCAAAAACCTTTTTCTGAGTTCTGGGTTTCTTGACAGCGGATCAGTTTTAAATACTGCACTCTTATTACTGTTCTCTGGTGTTCCAACTGTGTGCAGTATGAACTCATATATTATACCAACATGGGTTTGTTTGGCTGCACTGCAAACAGAAACACCAGTTGCTCTTCTTGTATTTCTGACAGCTGTCGAAGCTGCTCAAGCGACCTGGAACCTGTACTATTAAACCGGACTTTCTGTTACCAACAGGAACCACAGGTGTCGCATATTCAACCAGAACTGAAGCCCCACTGGCTGCATGCTGCCGAACTACTGAAGTCAGAAAGGTGTGTTCATGTTACTTTTCCCCATAATGAATTAAACTTGATTTATTTGGATAGTTCAATGTTAAATTAACCACAAGTATTTTGTTATAAATCAAATCAACTGGAACTTTTTTAAACTGCTAAGGGTTGGTGATGGTGAACACACGGGTTCACATAAGGCTAAAATCAGTCACTGCCATGAGCATGTGCTATGTATGTAGCTCATGTGATTCACATGCAAGTGATTTAGACTAAACGAGATGTGCACAGACTTTCATTCATAAAAAGCTGTCAAGCTTGATGCACTAAAACATGTTAGCATTAAGCATTTCCTCAGACAGACAACATATCAATGCAACAAATTAATCAAACTGGCCGAGTCCTCCCTCTCTACTATTAGTGTCGGTTTGAATTCTCAAATCTGAAGCCAAATATGTCAAAACTAATTCAGCTCCATCTGCTTGAGCAGCGTTTCTCGGATGCAAACAACAGAAGACGGATTTCACCAATGAGCTGAGCTCAGGCGAACTGCAGCTGCCATCAGAGTCAGTTATACAGTTTAACTTCATTTAATCATTTTGAGTTGAATAGAAGAACAAGTTACATGTTAATACAATCATATTTTTTGATAATTAACATAAATATAATTAGGAACATACACATAAGAACCTACATCTAAAAGGACCTGTCTAATATGTCCACAGTGGAACCAAAGCTATTAGCTTTGAAAGGGAGGATGATGTTTTGTTCCTGAAGATTTGAATTAAATAAAGACTCTTTAAGTTTCCTTTCTTACTCCCCTATGCAAAGTAATCTCTAAGTTTCTGCATTATGCTCATAGCTTTTGGATATGCTAATGGGCTAGCTAACGGCTGATATGCTAGCAGAGCTCACATGATAGCAACGTGATAACCAACCTAAGTTTCAGTGAATACTCAGCAAGCTAATAATCTGCAAATTCAACATTTTACAGCCTTCGATGTTAATGGTTTATGCAAGCTATATTTTGTGTTTGTGAGATATTTGTTTTGATGGCTGTTCTCTCTGAGAACGCTGTGTATTGCAGTGTTATGATTTTGTGTATTTTATTTTGTCTAGATCTCACCGCATCAATGTGCAAAATAAATGCCCGTAACCAAAAGAATGCCTTGTGTTCCTGATTTAAACTGGAGGGGAACAACACATACTGAATATGCTTCTTTTTTGTGACTCTGGCACCTGTTTCAGCGCTGATCCCAGCAGGGAACACATGCCTCGATCACAATCATCACATTCATCACTGTTTCCCATCTGTGCACCTGAGACGTAGACAGAAAAGTCAAAAAGAAGTTTTACTTAAACTACCCAAAGACAGAATCCACTTTGCTGTTTGAGAAAAGCACCAACGACATCTCGTTCATTTGGAGTTTTGTGACATGAGACTGAAATTTAAAAGAAGATATATAACTATTGCTTTCACGCCGTGTAATTCTTGACCAAACACAGATACCCAAACAAGCAGTTCAGACAAAATGGCCCATTACTTTGTCATCTGAGAACAAGCAAAGATCCAAAGACCACTCTGCCTTTCATGCCAGTGACGTACTTTAATTTTGTTTTAATTTTCTGTTGATCTCCATTTATCGCCGCAGGCCTGCAGCTGAAGCAGACTCTGCTTGCAGGCATCAAACTGAAACTTCTCCACCACTGAACTGCCGTCAGCTGGTACGCTCTGTGCCTCTGCGTTTGACTTTTTTGCCCCCGTCGATATCCACATGACATTTATGACGGACGGACGGTGAACCTCCGGGGTTACGTAAACACACAGCGCTGTCCGTGACGGCGCTCGCACAACACATCACGCCTCTCATGCAAACACACATGATCACACATGATCTCTCTCACTGTGCACACACTGCACCTGCTGGGTCATGTGACTTGGGTGTCACCCTGTTTGTCGAGGAACTCTAGTTACCCGTTTGTCCTTATAGCAAAAGTTACAGGATAACCAGGACGCTGCTGAAATGATTCATCGACTGACTGAAAAGCAATCACCAACAAATCTGATTATTTATTAACTGTTTAAGTCATTTATCAAGGAAAACTGCTGGTTCAAGTTAGTCCAATAATCATGCAGATCAGACAAAACAAGCAGCTTGAAGACATCACCTTGGTTTCTGGGGAATTGGGACATTTTCAATATTTTCTTACATTTTATACACTAAAAACACTAATCAGAGAAATACTCAACAGATTAATCATTACCAAACAAATTAATTAAAGTCTAGTTTGGGTCTTCCTGTTCTCTTGCCAAAAAGAGTTGGCACATCTTCATAATCAATGTCCCTTCAGAGCCTGTGTGAAACTGTGCCAATACCTATAACTGTCACTGAGGGACTCGTCATTCACTCTGTCACTCGTCCACACCGAGTCATGACTGATCTTTGTAGATGCCCATTGATAACCTGACTAACATCAGAAGCAAAGATATGGATCTTTTCCCTTTGACTTCTGTCTTTGGTGAAGCGCCGGAAGAGACACAATCATCGGCAAACCAGGTAGAGGCCGTAGCTTTCACCACAATACCGGCTGAACGACCGATTCTTTGAAGTTGAACAGAGGCGGCGCCGCGGTCTCATACACGCTGGGTTTGACTTGAGCTCCTCAAATAAACCATCCGCGGCCTCTCGAAGGTTCTACGAGGTCTGGCAACCGTTTCTAGTTTATTCTGCTAGTGTAGTATAACCAGGAACCTTAACCCTTTCCCTTTCTTTCTCATCTTCTTAGTCATTTATTTTGTATTATTATTCTTGTTCTTTATTTAATGTACACACAGACTGAGAAACAGCAGGAAGACTCTCATATTACCTGCCGCATTCTCAAAATAAATAAGTAGGTCAGCATATTAACAATTCAATAATAGTCTGCTTAACATAAATATTACTAGATGTTGCAAATGTGCACTTTGCATAGCGTGCAGAATGAAAGCCGGTGAAAGCTCCTGATGACGGTGAACATTCATTGGAGCAAAGTAAACTAACTCAAGATCCAAACGAGGTCAAGTTAATATTATGTTTTGTTTCCAGCCGATTATATTATTTAAGACAAAGTGAAAAGAAGCTTCTCAGCTGCACTCTTGTTCCGTGTTATTACTCTGCCAAGGCTGAACTTAATGTAATGATTTGCCAAAGTTAAAATGCTACACATGACATTTATTTTTATTGATGACGGACTGATCAATGTGTCCCCATCACAGATAAGCCGCCCTCCACCCAGCTGTGACGGATGTTTCAAAAAGCAGAGCTGCTGGTTTTGACCGCGACGTTTATCTCCGATAAATAGCAGGAATTTGTCTTCGTAGCGTTCCACCCTGCCTGCGTTTCACAGATGTGTGGCAGACAGTGTGTTTCTCAGTCAAAGGTCACGTCTATTTAAAGGGTTTTTCCAGATGAAATGTGTTTGAAGTGCAGCGAGGGAGGGCGGGGAGGAGTTGGTGCAGTATGGGGAAACACAGCAAGGTCATTCCCATTCAGAGCACACTGTTAAAACAAAGTGAGTGAGTGAGTGAATGTGTGTGTGTGTGTGTGAGAGAGAGAGAGTCCAGAGAGTGTGTGTATCCTAGTCAAGTACAAGTACAGTGTTAATGTAGTTTTAGTGTCGGTGAACAAACATCACCAGTGTTAAAATATTTGGCTAATTTAAAATGCACTCACAGTAGAAGTTATGTTGAACACTGTGGCTACATGTGACCTGAAGCCTTAATTGGAAAAAGATTACAACGAAAAGCCAAATGACTCTTCTCTCTGCAAACTGCCGGTTTAAGTCGGCTGCAGTTCACGTGGAGCTCTCTGTAAAGAATGTAATTCAAAACATGTTGGTGAGCTCACAGACCAACACCAGGCACTTCCTGTCACTAATAATAATAGACTCACACACACACACACACACACCTCTGCCAAAAACTAAATGACACTAATGATTAAATAAGATCACCTAATTGAGTCGCACAATGCCACATCTGCAAAAGGAGTCCTGATTGGGCCACAGCACAGAAGTAGGTTAAAACATCATCACGGTGGATTTTCGTCAGAGTGGGCCGCTGGCACCGCAGCTCGGGTTATTTAACAACCACTGAAAGTCCGAAGAGCTCCCTGACGATGCTGTCAGCCTCCAGCTCTCACCAACCGCAAGCAAGGAAACAGTGAAGATCCTCAAAGCACAGCCTTAACGTATTTGTGCTAAACAACTAATTGATGCATTGATTAGTTCATTAACAAAAAGTAACCGAATGCCAAACATTTGCTCACAGTTATACAGAATGTGACTAATTGCTTGCTATTCTCACGTTATTGTAAAGTGAATGTGTTTGTGTACACTTTCTACTACATACAGTAGTGAATGTATTGTCTAATAATCATTTACATCACATCACAGCCTAAATGCAAACTATAATAATAAGAATAATATAATGCACCAGACAGCATAGTGCACTATATTAATTATTAGTCTGATCAGTCCATGAAAACTAATAATCTTTTTTACACAAAAAGACACATCACAGATATGAAGATTTGGACATTTCAATTCACCAATGCCGTTTAATCGTTTCAAAATGTTCAGGCATACTTCCCAAAACGAAAACAAAACTAACTATACTTTTCGGTACAGTGAAAACTCAGATGTAGTCATTTTATGGAGCCAGTGTTGGGTCAGAGGAGGGCAGCAGGAAACTAATGCTTTACCAGAAGAAACATTCGTGCCCTGTTCTACATAAAAGTGACAGAAAGACGTGTGTGATTTGGTGAGAAGCTCGTCATTTAGCTGCTGCAGTGCAGGTCGCATGCTGTTTTAAAGTCTGCTGGAGTCATTAACAAATCAACAAATCATACTATTTTAAAGGTTATTTTAAATCCACTTATCATCCGACTCTGACCAGAAGGTTAAACAGCACTATAAGAGGGGATCGTCTCTGGCTTCCTTCAGTGGCGTTTGGCTCTGGAGGACCACGATGCTATGGCAAACTGAAGAGCTCACTATCCTGACCAAAGCAAAGCTGGGCTGCATAAATACAGAGAGATACAATATCATATAAACTTACATTTGCCATCAAGCGTGCTACCTAATATCAGTGCAGGAAACGAGACACTTGGTGCTGCTCTGTTAGTGGCCGGCAGTAGAGACACAGCAGCTCTGCCAGCAGCTCAGTGCTGCTGCCGTCACATTAGAGCTCACTTCCACCTTGTTCAGCCTCTGGCACGACAAAAATAAAAGTGTGAAAAGATGCAGGAAGCTTCCTCAGCATAATGAAAAGCAGAAAAACAGAAAGGCCGGACTGTGTTCTCCACTTTTTACCTGTGTCCGTACGGTCACTGCTGTGGCTTCATTACTTTGGTTCCCCTCCAAGCTTGTGAATGTGGGCGAGGGCTGCATGAACTGCGTGCTCTTCCTGTCTGTAACAAGGAGGGGGGAGCACCAGCACGCTAGCTCAGTCCTATAACTGGCCGGGGGGTAAAGAGATGGAATACAATCTGACCACTACAAACACACACACACACACACTCGGTCACCCTGCTGAATTCCTAGCAGGCCGCTGTTGCCAGTAAATTCCTTCCTTGGCCCAGTGAGCATGAGGCAGTGACACATTTGGTTCAGCTCCATGCTGCTGCCACCATCTCTTGTTCAGGTTTCACAGCCATCAGCTACCACCTACCCACCCACACATCCAGCACACATCACAAACACAAACAGCCTCTTTCATTTGATTTTCTCACAGTCCATCTCTCTCTCTCACGCTCTCACCATCATTCCTCACTCCCACTCAGGCTGGCAAGCATTCAGAATTGCCCCATTGTTTGATTAAATGAAGGTGTATAAGCGGCCACTGAGGTTTTGTCAGGTTAAGTGGTAAAACCAGACATATCTGCCGGTGTGGCAGAGCGTGAGCTGAATGCTACCAGTGTGCCCACTGGCACGAAAATGTAACAGTAATGAGTCATTACACATCTCTTATGTCACACCTCAGCCAATCGGGCTGATAAACAAGACCTATCGTAATACCCATAATGCTAGTCTTTTGTGCCTCGAATGTGTTGGACACATTTCCTTTTCAGTGGTGACGGCTAAGCTTTTAGGCTGCTTTATCACAAATTGTGCAAGGCTCTCAAAGAGTTAGGCTGGAGGATTGTGTCAATGTAGGCTACAGTGCATCATCTGTCCATATACAACAGGATTCAGTATTTCAACACAAAGAGGACAACCAAGAGGTGCATCTAGAGCTTGCATAATGCAGCTCGCTCTTTAGCTCATCACTGACTGAACCCCTGCCTCATCTCCCACTCACCTAGCTCCCTTTGTCGCACCCATTGTTTATTGTTCAGACAGGAAGTGTAGGTGAAGCAGCACTGCTACATCCCAGTGTGTGACCTCAAGGCCTCAGGAGCTGCATCATTTTGCTCATTACATCACATCGCTTTTATGCTGCCCGGCAGCTCCCACATCTCTGGTTTCGATGTGACCCAGCAAAATAAAGAGCATCTCTAGCAGCACTGGGGGGGGATGAGGTGGGACTGACAGAGCCAGGTCAGTCGCTCAGCACTGCTGGCAGACGGAGAACAACTCGGTGCCAGTAATAACTGAGGCAGACACGGGCATCACTGACATCACTGGCATGGAGACCCTGCAGCCACAGCCCAGATGGACGTAAGATCCACCCGCCCACCCGTACCATCTACAAAACTGCATTATACTGCATGATTACAGAGCATTTAAATGGGATATGGCCTCGTGACAAGACACAGGTGAGTGAGTGAACCCCAAAAGGGGCAGAGGTTAATTACTGGCATCATGTTTGAAGCACTGAAGAGAAAAAAATAAGACAAAAGTTGAGTTACAAATATAAAGTCACTTTTTGTTGGTCACATTTAAATTGCCCAAAAAGTGAATTGGCTATAGATTCAGTCATATTGAGACACTGATAACTGCAAAACTAGTGTTGGAAGGATATTGGTCCCAGCATCTGCAGCTATGAAGAAATGATTATGTGTATAGGCTCAAAGAAGAGGACACAAGTGGTTTCAAATTACATCTGGAAAGCAGAATAACAGTAATAACATAACATATTAGAGCCGTAAATCTCGTGAAAATTAGTTCAATTTTAGGGCAGTTGTTCAATATTTGGCAATATTTCAAATGTTATTGCAATGCCATGCAATATGATTTCTCTTACACTGGTAATAATTCATCAGATCAATATACATTCTGATTTAATTTTTAATAAACGTAAAATGAGATTGGCCATAAACATTTGTTAGTGTTATCAAATGTTTAGTCATTATTTACAATAAGTCCTGAAAAACAAAGAAAATAAGCAGCTGTTGACTTAAAATCAAGCCTCCAAAACAAAACCAGCTGATCATTCTCAGACATCCACCTGCATTCATACGAGATGGATCCATGAGACAGAAAACGTCATAATAACCATCATTACTCCATGATAATAATATTAAACCAGTGCATACCTTAATACAGAGATCTGTAGTTACATTTTTAACGCTGATAGTGTCTAAACTTGGCAACAGCTAAAGTCAAACACTCCCCTGAACAGCCCTCAGCCCTGTGTTGTGGTTGCAGCACTTGTCTCACAACATCAACACTTCACCAATGCGTCATTTGTCTGTGTTAAAGCCCACAAAAGGTAAAGACTTCACAGTGCTGCGGTAAGAGAAGCCCAGCAGGCCTTTCAACAACACCACAAACGCAACTCCAACGCATCATATGGTGGCAAAATGAGTCCTGGCACTTTATGAAGGGAGGTGCATGTTTTTAATGGTGCTGCTGTGCTAACATAAGCTATGTGCTGACATGGTATGGGTATTTGTTGGAGCGATTTACTGCACGCTAAACAGTTTGCATATGCTAAACCCTTTTCTAGCAGAATCAATGACACATTACTAAACAGCAGATCAAACTGTAGATGAAGCAGACAAATTAAACAAGTTGTCAGAGTTTGAAATAATACTCAATAGTTTTAATGTTCTGATAAATATGAGGGAAAACATATTTCCATTTGCCCCAAAATGGATTTGGAGAATGATCAGCATTCATTATTAAAAACCTGTCAACCTGCAATGTGTGAACGAGCTTGGAGCGAGCAGCGCTTCTTCCTTTGAGTGAGAAATGTTAACAAGCCAGTTTCAGTACTGTGCTGATGCATTTATGTTACTACACCTGCTGCTCATTCTTCAATATACATTGTACTTTGAGAATAAACCCACTTGAATCATCCAGACCACTTGCAGGAGCATTTCCTGACAGCTCTACGGAAATCAGATCTTGTTCAACACTTGTCCACATTCAAATCAGCTGTGACGTTTTGGCCCCCTGCCTCAGCGCCTGACTAACTCTAATTATAGCCACTCTGCATCGGGCTGAGAAGCAGAGTGCTTATTAAACGTCTTATAGCAGAGATAATGAAAATATTTTGCATTAGCATAAATACGAATGGCAGTGGAATGGAGCCCTGTGATTGGAAAGAGCGTGTAGAAGAGTGAATAATGCTTAGGCTCATTACGGAAGAGCCTGCACTGACTAAAAATTACACCGCAGTTTGTGCCTTCACAGCAAATAAGACTCATTGTGAGCACATGGAGAAGCTGCTTGGGAGAGAGACGATTTTAAGAAGCAATTTCTATGGATTTTATACTCACAAATGAACTGCATGAGTCAAACATTCTCTAAGTTTTGTAGACAATAAGGCCATCAGTTACTGGACGAGAGGACTGTATAGTAATAGAGGACAAGAAAGTAGGACATGAGTGTAAACTTAACATAATCAGCATAGTAACAAGGCATCCCATCTGCAGGCGGCTCTTCAGCTGTGAAGGCTGCGTGGGCGCCGGTCAACATCAAGAGGAAAAGTGGAGGAAAAATGTGTCACTGGTGTAACTCACGCGGCTGTTCTGAGCCTCAAAGCTGCAGGATTTCTGCCTACAGTACACTACAGCACACAGGGTTAATAACATAATGTGATACTTTATTGACCCCAGTTGGCAAATTCTCTTTTTGTTTGGACACCTACAGAAGAGTTCAGCTCCTGTGGGTTGGGATTCAGGGATCTGTTGAAGGGCACGTCAATACGATAATGCTTGCAATAAAATTTAATGAAAGTGAAACTTGAGAATCAATGCTTAAGACAAACAAGTCCTATTCTTGTTTCCTGCGTCACTGCAGAAAGGATGATCATGTGTCCCCCCGTATAAATGAAGATAAAGAGTCTGTAGCCATGCTAGCAGCTCTGTGAGGCTGAGACCCAACAGTGCTTTGAGCTAAACGCTAATGTCAGCATGCTAATATGCTCACAAAGACTATGCTAACACGCTGATGTTTAGTACGTACAGGAAAAATCAGGGGCTCACCAAGAACATCTGTACAACATTTCATGGCAATCCATCCAATAGCTGTGGTGATACATCACCAAAAAACAAAAATGTCAACCTCATGGTGGCACTAGAGGAAAGGTCAGGGGACCACAAAGTCAGTGTAGTATTGTTCTATTGTTCTTACAGCTAATTATTGATTGAAGGAATACTTACTGCTGGCACACAGTAGGACTGAAGAGAAGTCAATCAGAATAAAAATAAAATAAGTTATACACCAAGTGTATTTAAAAAACATTACCATCATTAAAAGTGAAGAGCAGTTTGTCCTGACTTTGATCACTCTCAAGTGATGACCCGCGACTAACAGCTTGTTAAGAACAGAATCTGTGGACCACAGAGCCATCAATCCCCCTGACAACAGCAGAGCGACGGGTGGCAGTTGTTCTGTACAGTATCTACTTCCACCATCTCTTATCCTGTCTGTCCTGACAGCGTGCGGACACGGAAGAATTCCTCTGTTCACACAAACACGAGGGCTCGGAGTAAACAGAGCGGGACCGCTGGAGCTGAAAGCAAACATACCGACAACAACAACAACAACAAAGAAAACTGTAGATAATATGACTGAAGCGGTACAGAAGATGGCCTACATCTGATAACTGGAATACGTCCCACAATATCATCCCAGTGAGACGTGTATGTTGAGAAGAGTCAGCGGCATTAACTGCCAAACTAAGATGAAAATGGTAAATAAATGAATAATTCAATAAGGAGATTCAAATATTTATAATCGGATAAACAAAGAGAGAGATGCATATTTAGTATAGGGAATATTCAGGGACTCTTACTGTGTATGTTTTCTTATGTAGTTCAACAGATGTGAGTATTCCACGGAGAAATGTGTTTTTAGAAATGTTCACTTATAAATAACAGATATGGAAACTTTTTCACTTCCATACGGGTGAAAAGAAACAAACTTCATTCTTGATCTTGGAAACAAAACCAATAAACTGCAAACTCAAGTCAACATCGGTGAGAGGGCCTCGAGGTGCCAACAACCATGGGAACGTCTGAACGTCTATTTCCACGGCAACTGAGCAAACCTAGTCCTCCGATGAAGACTGCACCATAGAGTGGAAAGCTCCGGAGCAAGCGAGTCAGCTATCAATTAAAGGCAAAAATGCTACATCAATTAAAAACAAGTAAACATATTGCAGAGCTTCTGTGGCTCTAATGAAATGAAACAACAACTTGAGTTCACTCCGGGGGTCTGGAACAGGAGCAGGACAGGTGTCCTCTAAAACCACATTCATTAAATCTCCTGTGCCACGTGAGTCACTGTTGTTGTCCTTGTCTTTGAGGTGATCTTATTTTCATTGATTCCAGGAAAATCAACCTCTGTGTCCCTCAAAAGTATGTATGTATGTATGTACAGGACTATCTGTGGCAGGCTAAACCCCACACCACCTCACAGCCATGACTCCAGCTCATGACCTTTCTTGTCCTGTCATACCTCGTGTCTCCTCTCTATCAGAAACTGAATTTCATCACTGATGCTCTCTCCCACTCCTTTCCTTTCCTTTCCTTTCCTTTCCTTTCCTTTTCTCTGTTGGTCTGAGGACACTTTATGTTTTACATCCTGCTTTTACAAAACACAATTTGTTTTGAATGTAAACTGCTGCCATTGATTCCATCTTCATCATTTCTATATTTTTTTTTTGGGATGCTGTCCCAGCTAATGTCCCGTCGCAACAGCTGTCTCCCGACCCCCCCCACCCCCACCTCCCACCATGACGTCCCCCAGACGGACACGCGGGTTATAAAGCGACCCTGACAGTTAATTGCGGCTCCATCAAGTAGCAGGATTGGGATTCTTCAGCCCTGATGAGCCGTTCTGTCTTGATTGTCCCTGTATTTCGGGAGGGTGGGGTGAAGGGAGGGTGGGGTGGTTGGTGGTGTAATAGAGATGTCCATCACAACCAATCAGAAGCAGCAGCCGGAGTGGCGTCCACCTCTGTTGCTACTGGTGATGCCACAAGGCAGAGGCAAAGCCCCCTCAGCCCTCAAGAGACTGCTTCGGGACATTTTGTTGCTATGGCAACCAAGAGATGAGGCCATCTTTGGCTTCAAATAAGCCCCCACTCTTGTCCATAGCAATAAATATTGCCAAATAGGGGGTGGGATTTTATGGTAAGCTTTTGCAAAAAAAGGAGATTAGAGTGTTTACTGCAAGCAACACCTCTTCTGAAAGTGTGTGTGTGTGTGTGTGTGTGTGTGTGTGTGTGTGTGTGTGGACGACAGGAGAGCAGCTTTTAGCTGGACAGCGAGGGACTCTGCATGGAGACTGACAGCCTGGCATGCTAATGGAAGACAAGTCTACGCTGCATTCACATTCAAAACACTTCACAGTGTCCTGACGGGCCCGTCTCAGAGTGGGGAAGGGATTGTGTGTGTGTGTGTGTGTGTGTGTGTGTGTGTGTGTGTGTGTGTGTGTGTGTGTGTGTGTGTGTACGTGTAACAATGTGTGCGAGTAACAATGATTCAAAGCCGGCAAGAAAGAAAGAAAGAAAGAACAAAAGAAGATAGAAAACTGTTCATTTAATGAAATGAACTAAAGAAAAAATGGAATACAGGAAATGTGGTGCCAAAACATTCCCGAAAGAGAGAAAGAGTTGCTGTTCATGAGAGTTTGAAGGGGCACTATGGCTGTCATTGTCATCGTTGTTCGTGTTCCTGGAGTTTCAACAGGATCTATGAGGTCTGTTGCATGTTCGGCCCGATGACCTCTGAATGACACCAGCGGTACTCTCAGACAGGCAGATGAAGAAATGGAGGGATGATGGCAGAGGCAGCGCTTGATTCATGTGTTTTACCAGATTCTCTACAAGTCATTAGACAAATAAATGTGGAAGAGAAACACATAGATTACACGGCTTAAGATGCAATGACAAAGTGGTAGAGAGAGAGAGAGGATGAGTGAGACAGAGATAAAAAGCAGTCCAGTCACAAGGAGACACGACCACGCCCACACAAACACAGACGGTAGACTTATTGATTCAGATGAGAAAATGCTTGTAAATGCCATGCAGCGGTACCAAACTGCACCCTGATCCGACACCGCAGGACCCTCTGACATTTAATACGACTAAATCAAACCACTGGCCTCCATGTTTAATTGAGGTAATACACTGCACCTCTCCAGGTGATTAAAAGCGGTAACACCACATCTCTGAGCATGAACAAATCCAATACACCCCCCGGTCCTTGAGCATAATAAGACATGCTCCAACTCGCTGAGAACGGTCAAGCCGTTATGTGAATGCACAGCGTAGAGTTAGCGTCTAGACTCTGACCTCGTCACCCCCCCACAGCGCGAAGTTAAACGTGTTTGTAGAGTGATGATAATAAATCTCAATCCCTTCGAGAGAAAGAATCAGAGCCTGAAGTGGATGCCTGGGTGGATCCGCGCTGATTAAATGTTACATGTGAGCAGCAGTGATGATAGCGATGCAGCAGAAGCTTAAACCGGGCAGACACTGTTCGGATCAAGCCTGATTTTAACGCCAGATTGGTCGCCCCCGACGACTTAAAACAACAGGCTGCATTGTCGTGCAGTTTGTCACCTAGAAGTTTAGCAGCACAACTCCACTTCTCTGCCTGAACCGGCTGGTACGCTTCACTCCACTGATCTTCCGAAGCACACCTGAACCCCAAATAGCTCCCGATTTTCAGGCCAGATAATAGCACTATATAAATGCAGCCATTTCATTTTTTTTATTTATTTATATTTATAAGAACAATGCACATTAATCAATCAATTTCTGCAAATGTGCCAGTGCTGGCCAGCTGGCTCATTCTTCACTGCAGTCCATTGTGGAGATGTTTGGAAACAGCTGCCACTACCTGTGCTTCACCCATGTTTTCTGTACACAACTGCAAACCAAAGCATCTATTTCCACTTGAAGCCCTTCACTGTGTATTGAGCCGTAACCTCTGTCACTGCTTCTGAATGCAGAGCAGCACTGTGGCCAAACAGATCCAGACACTGACGAAGGCGTCTAGACTCACTCAGGTGGTGAGTTATAGGCTACAACCCAAATTTGAACCATCAGATTATTTCAGAGAGGTATAAACCCCTAAATAAATCCACGTTTCAATAAAATCTCCAAAGGAAAACTAACTCAGAAATTCATACTTTTATCAGTGCTGGATTTGCATTGCTGGGGCCGGCCACTATGGCAGCATCGCTGAAACTTGGCTTCAAAGGCGTCAACACTTTCTCCCCCACGAGGGATACGCAGATCTGCAGTAGCATTTTTTTTTACCCAAGAAGCAAATGTGCCTGTAAACCTAAAAGTTTCAGAACACAGCAGAGAAATGCAGGCGCTAAAAAATAATATCCACTGATTCTCAAGTTGCACACGTGCTCCTTTTTTAATATACAATGGCCTATTTTTAGGAGCAACTGCTGCTGAAATATTAAAAGTATAGACCTCTGTGGCCAAACTCAGGTATAAATTGGCACTTTATGCCTCATTAGGAATTCGTTCTACCCACTGACACAGAGGAGAACCACTCCGGTCCTGCTCCGGCCCACGCTTCCCTCGCTGAGTCCACCGAGACTGACGCGAGACAGAGTTTCTTCTTGTTTGGAGTCGTCAATGTGGGTAGTGAAAAACATGCGATGGAAATGTATTTGCGTTGTCCAATTTGTCCTGACAGTTTCCCTCTGCAGTTTTTTGCACTTACTACAAACATACGACACTGGGCTTCCAAAACACACAGCTTGTAAAATTCATCCTTAAACCTGCATTCATCAATATTTTTTATATTAACATTGAATTAAATCACTTGGTTTTACATCATGCACATTTACTGCATGGTTGATTGTGAGCTGCCGTCATCAAACCCCAGTAAACGGCAGTTAATGCTAATGTTGCTCCATGTCTGATGGATGTGGAAGCAGGCAGCTGCTGGTTAACAAGTTATTCAGCTCCGGGCATATTTTCCACGTTGGACAGAGAGCAGCTAGCCGTTTCCCTTTACCTTTTATGCTAACTAGGCTAAACACATCCAAACACACATCTTGAAAGCCGGTGCGATGGTGGTGGCTGTGCTAAAAACATTCATTGAACAGTACACTGGGGAGCACCAACTTTCAAATGAGCTTTAAAGTAAATGTGATCAAGACAGCCAGTTGGTGGGTTTGTCTCTGTGATCTCCACCCACTGAGTCAATCTCCATCTAGAAGATCTAGAGTCTCAAATGTCTACATGCATAATAGACAAACATTTGAATTCCTACGACAGGGTATCTTTAAATACACACTACGTGATTATTTATTGGACTACCAAATCTTTGGTTATGCAACTAATCTCTCCTGGCTGATACTATTGCAAAGTTATTACTTCCGTTGAAGGATAAAAAGCCAACATTATAGAAAAACCTCAAAGATTAAACGTGTCAAAGTAAACACAGGAGACAAAAACTTTGTGTTTTGATGGAAAACATATAGTGTGTAACCTGTATGTCTGTGTTTTGTCATGCACAGTCCCGCCTCTTCATGCATGTACAGTGGATTCTTTTAACAGCGAACTGTCTCAGATTAGGCAGGGATTAGAGCCGTGCTGCCCACACGGATGTGAGACCTGAGAGACTGGCAAGTTCACAACGTTTCAGTGACAAACAGATGGAGAATAGGGAGCAGGTTGATACCATAATCCTGCACGTCCAACTCTGGAATAGAAGTAAAGCGTTGTTTCTCTCCCAGAACGCATCACTGCTACAACTGCTACTTCAGATCTGCTGAGGCTGAAGACCCTGTGGACTCCATCTATATGAACAGCGTATGCTAAAGACCATTCACTCTTTAATAAGATAATTACAAGCCGGTCTAATTTCACCTGAGTGCAGAAACCCATTATCATCCTAATATCAAGAATTAGTGCTTAATATCACGATGAAGCACCGATCAAATACATAACAAGCGCTCAGCATCTCTGCTCCTCTCCAATTCAGCCAAAATCAACAAGGTGAAGCCTTTGAAGTCAGCAGCCTTCGAGAGGAGCTCTAGGCTGCGGTCCGTCCACCTGCACCCAGGAGTTTAGGTGTAATTTCACGGGACGGTTGAGATATCTTTGCATCTTGCTGTAATTCAAACTGCTCGTGTCCACAGCTGCCTGCTGTCCTCTCACTGCTGCCACAGCACACACATCAAATAGAGTATTTGATGAAACCAACGGTACAAAAAGAAAAAACATACAAGATTGCGCTCGTTTGGATTTAGCCGCCAAACCTTCAGTGAACTCTCTATGTTCCTGCTACATAGAGAAAAACAGCTTTGCTTGTTTTTATTTCCTCCCACTTCTCATGAATTGGACAGGTTGAGACGAGGACAAATCTAGAATTATAAGAAGGGTGACATTTGGACAGTGTCCCATCTAAGAATGTGAAATGAGCTTGAAAGGTTGGACATCATACTAATTTACTATCCTGGCCGAGCAGAACGTACTGTAGATACGCCGAGTTAATCCGGCTAATGAGCACAGGGGAAATGCTGCCATTCGAAAAATGTCAGGAATGTCTTTTATATTTTAATTTGAATTCTCAGTTTGCATCGTTCCCCTATAGGCTGAGACAGTTGGCCCTTTGACTCATATGAAGAACGATGGTATCTAAGGTCAAACAAACAAGGCTGTCACTGGAGATGCAAGCTTTTCATCCAACAACAACACTATGATACCATTCAACTAAATTCACCATCCGATAATATGCTGATCAAAGCCTTCAGATTCTTTCCATGATGTGCCTCGATGATACGGTTGGCATCAATATCAAGATGTTTGAAGACAAAACTCTTCAAACATGTCATAACAACTTCACTAAACATTTTTGTTCCAATGTCTACATTCATAACAAACATTTGAATTCCCGAAGAAACCTAAATTTACTGTTTTCTGTGGTTTCTGACTTCTGTAATGAAAACTGACCGACATGATCAGTTAACCCACATCAGCACTGAAACCACAGCGTCAAAGAAACCACAGCTCTCCGTCTCTCTTTAGTGCGGCCCCATCCAAATCTGCTGCTGTGACAGCCCGGCACTCTGTGACATGAGGGCGCCCTCCCCGAGAGTGACTTGTAGGGAATTCATTTTGTCAAAGTGTCAGTCGCATCCAACATCCAGCCGCAGCGGCGTGTCAACACTCAGTGGGAGAGAGGACAGCTATGGAGACTGAATGACAGATTTGGATGGAGACTCCCGCGATAAGATGCCGGGTCAGATGCTCGTACTGTACTGTGCCCTTTTCTTTGCATGTGTCCTGTGCAATTCTCTGTTTTAATGAGAAAACACAAGAGGCATTCAAGTGTGTGTGTGTACCAGGATGGTAAATCAAATTTTGGACACATTTAATCAGATTTTTGGTTCATTTTAGCATCTGAGATTTGTTTTATCTTGTTTCCTGGTACTGGAAGCTGGAGGCAGGGCCATTTCCCCTTGCATTGTCCAAAAATAGCCTATATCCAACCCTCAATTGTCTTTTTTTCAGTTTATGCTGGTTGGTGATGTGAAGTTGGCACACTCCCTAATGCCTGGCTGCATGGTGCCAACGTTTATGCTGCTTCAGGCTATGTATTCAGTCGTTCTGTTATTAAAAACTATGCCATGAACACACGGGGAAAGAATATCTCATGAATCACCTACTGTACAGTACAGTGACCTGTGATAAAGATCAGTTGCATTCATACGATAATTGTTGGTAGTTCACTGAGGACAAATGCGATGAGGCTGAAATGTGAAAAAAAGAGTTCTCCGTATTATCAGGAGCATCAAATTTAATTTCACAAGACATTTTACAAACAGTCAGCAGCTTTTTCTTCCACAGTCTCAATTAAGAGTTTTGCCTCAGGACAGCAGTCTCTTCGCTTCTCACTCATCTTCACGGTTATTCTCCATCACACTCTCCTCACTGTTATTTCTGCTTTGACTTTAGATGAAGTTTAACACTAAAGGTTCATCTTCATTCCTTCACAAGCAAATGCGAGTCCTTTTCACGACCTAAAGATAACGGGGGCCGCTCCACTGTAATAGATTTTCTTCTTGCGGCGTTTCATTTGTCACACACATTATTCAGCCCACGTTTAGAGATTAGCAGGCAATCACACACACACACACACACACACACACACACACACACACACACACACACACACACACACACACACACTCTCTAAATATTTGAGAGAAGTTAAGGTGGCTCTTAAGTTAAACCGAAGTCAATTGTAATTTGTTGGAAGTTCCATTATGAAATTATTGTGTCTGTGTATGTTTATGAGAAGGAGCAAGCGTGGTAGAGCACTGTGTGTGTGTGTGTGTGAGTGTGTGTGTGTGTGTGAGTGTGTGAGTGTGAGTGTGAGTGTGTGTGTGGGGAGGAGGCAAAGGCTTCCAGACAATCTGCTCCATTCACCCCCTACTGGGCCACAAGCCCAAATCCATTTACATCTCTGAGCCTTGTGAGGCTGACAGCCCTGCACGCACACACACACACACACACACACACACACACACACACACACACACACACACACACACACACACACACACACACACACAGTACAGTATATATACAAAGTCAAATCCTGACATACAGGTTAATGTTACCTCTGTGTTTGAATCTGTGTCATGATCTTTGTCACACGTCACGCCCCGTCTACTCTATTTATTCTGGTTCTAATAATTCGAATACTCTCTGCACAATATGATGCAACATAAATTAACATAAACACCGTCTAACTTTCTCTGAAATAATATCCCAATGAAGAATTTATTGCGCTGTTCAGCATATCGACACCTTTCATCAACACAGTAGATTGGCCCACTCAGAAAACACGCCACGTGAACACTCAATGACCCCCCCCCACCCCCCCGCCGCACACAAATACAATCAATACTCAAACACACGCAGGCCCTCATTAAGCTTCACGCTCACCTCAAGCCTCCACGGTTGACTGACGCTGCTGGCTTATGCTGGATTAGCGAACCAAACAACGGAGTCTGGCTGAGGACTTCCTCAAACAGCGAGTGAACACCTTGTCATTTGAATGGGGAAAGGGGGCGGAGTCTGGCAGTGTCAATGATGTGCCTGTTGACAGGTGAGGGAATCATTAACTAGAGATCTCTGAACTTTTACCGAGTCCACAGAAGGAGCCGATGCTTCTACCTCTAACATTTATCTTTAGTCTTTATTATTAAAAAAGCAGATTTAATTACATAAGCAGCGGTTCGTCAGTTTAGAAAGAGGCTCATAAATAAAACGATTTGAACACTTTATAATTCTATTGGAGTGACAAGTGCAATATTGAAGCCTTATCGCTTCTTCCTCCAAGAAAAACAAAGATTTCATTTTGGTGCTGTCTGCTTCCTCGTATCCTATAAAATGTTACCTTCACTGTAAACTAAAAAGCATTTTCCCCATTTTGTCAGTGAGATGTAGGTGTTAACTTCAATATTTTACTCAGCAGTCAATCTTCCAATATGGAGGCATGTGCAGGTGAAGAGAAAATCCCTCAGAGGACTGTAAATCCAAAAAGAGGATTAAATAAAACAAGATGAGACGATGGGAAACAGAGCAGAAATGACATTGAAGCAACAAGGAGGACACCGATTGGTTGACAGAAACAGAGAAAAAGAAGAGAAACCGTTAGTAAATAGTTCATCTCCTGCAGCTATCCAGTTTGTTTCTACTGCATCTTAAGCATGTCGAGCGTTGCCTTTTTGCAGCAAAATGTCAAATCTGACTTGAATCCTTGAGCTGATTGGGCTACAGGTGGAACATTCACAGTGTGAGTCAGAGTACTTCACCATAAGAGACTAGAGTGGGAGTGAATAGTGATGGTTAGTTTGTTTTGGAGCTCAGGGCTATTTCCTGGATTCCTGTGTGCTCTCTCCCTCTCTCTCTCCGCCATGAGCAGGCTGCTCTGACAGGTCATTGACCTGCCCAGTGGTCTGAGGTATGACTCACTCATCAGCTAAATCCCTCTGCCCCCCCGGTGCAGACCACTCCTCCTGCTGGTGCACTAGACAATTAACATGAACGATGTGCACAGCATGGACAGAAAAAGACCAGAAATATACAACTATATAAACTTGTAATGCACGAGCACTCGCACAGGCGCACAGTTAGCGTGTTTATGATTTATCATCCTATTCATTTTTAAACTATGTCCTCATTATGCTCAACCACACTGGGATTTTATAAATAACTAGTAATGTTGAATCAGTATTCTGGTGATTGAGCTCAAGCAGCCTTTAGAGGTTGGAGACTATTACAGTATCCGACAGCAAAAGAGGCGTAGGCAGGGGTCTGTTCTCCCCTCAGGGAACGAGGATTGATGGTGTTCATTGAGAATGGGTCCTATCTGAAACCTTGTGATAAATGTAATGATGTCATTACTGCTGCGGGAGGGGGGACCAGGGACATAATGGAAGAGGACCAGTACAATCTTATGTAATCTGTTTTAATCCAGTGTTTCATCGCCATTCACTCAAATACAGTACGGCTAATAAACTCAACAACCTTACTGCAGCTGTGTTTTAGGTGACATGAGAACAGCACTGCTGTTATTGTCACACTGACCAACAATTCAATTCCGTGCAGGTAAAACCAGTTTCCTGGTTGTGTTAAACCTAGGTGCCAAAAAACATTCCAGACAAACCAGTTTGGTCACAACTTCTGCTTTGGAAAAGGCTGAAACCTCCAACACAATGTCTTACTTTACAATGAACAAGGATGCATTAAATCAGACTCAGTGGATCAACAATTGTCCTTAAACCACGGGCCAAGCATTGACCCCTGAGGGACTCCAGACATTAAAGTGATCAGAATCTCTTGAAAAAACAATTACAACTTTACGAGACCTCAAAGCAAAAAGCAAGCGACTTCAACAAGTTACTGTAACTGCACGGAAAGCTCAAGCAGGGTTTGGGTACACGTCGGGGTTGTGATAGCGTACCTGCAGGGTGCATGGTAGAAGGGATATCCGGGGTGGGGTATGTGATTGCAGTATCCAGACTGATTCCACATGGTGCTTCTCTTGCTCTACGCGATGACAGTTCACAAGTGCCGCCGCTGTTTCTTTCTGCTTTCTATTTCTGGTCCTGTGGAATCAGACGCAGGCTGCTGGGAGTCACATTAATCAGCGTCTCTTCTCTCGCCTCTTGAGTGGCTCCATGGGGAGGAGACGAGGGGTGGTGGTGGGTTTGAGAGCAGGGATTACCGAGAAGATGAGGTGAGAAAATGAGCTAAGGGGCTGAGCCCAAAATAAGAAGCGATGATGTCAGGTGAGTCAAGTCTGGTGTGGTTTACACACCTGGAAATGAAGTCTGCTCCTGCCGCCGCCCCCCCTCGACAACGCCACAACTACTCAGCAGAGTCTCAGACAACTGCCCCAGGTGAAGTCTGACATCACAGGCTACTCCTTTAATCCTGCCTCCAGCCGGTCATTTCCCCTCGCGCTCTCAGGTGTAATCAGGTGTAACAGATGTCTGAGGTTAACCTTGCTCAGCTGTATCTTCTGCCTGTTAAATAACGCGTGATACGTGTCTCCACCTTACATCTCAATCTTCCAGGGTTTTCGACCTCTCAGGCGCAGATCTACATCAGACAGTGTTCACGAGAAGCAGCAGATTTCAGAGACCTCCGTTTCTCCAGCCGTCCCTGATGCCAAAAAGGAGCCGTTTATGTCTTTTACACGTGCAGTGCATTCTCTCCAAAGTTCACAGGCGCCACAAATCCATCTCTTTTTGACATGAGCGGGTTAAAATCCACAGCCCCCGCCTCCCTCCGCTGCATCCAGAGTGTCTCTGAGGTAGCCGGCTCCGGCACAAGCGCTTCTTTCCCCAATCACAGGCTTCCCAGCGGCTCTCCAGCCTCACGAAACAACAGCAGAGCACAGAGCTGAATGACTGAGCATACTCACAGACAGAGGGGGGGGGGGGGGGAGGAGAGAGAGAGAGTGAATGTATCAGGAGTGAGAGAGCGAGGAAGAGGTAAACAGAGCGGAGCTGCATTCCTTTTCCCGCCTCATGCTCGTCTGGTAGGATACACACCGCTGAGAGGACGAGAGAGAGAGAGAGAGAGAGAGAGAGGGAGAGAGAGAGAGAGAGGGGGGGGGGGGGGGGGGACGAGAGACAAAGCAAAAGAGAGGAAATAGGAAGAGACTGTGACGCTGTTTACATGCACACAAAACATGCGATTACAGTGTAATTTAAGACCTGAATGCGAAGCTGGCAGAGCCCGTGTAAACACCTTTACTTCACCTTTGCCAGGACAATTAGGATTGTAGCCAGCTGTGGTTGTGTCATCTCAGTGGAGTATGCAGAGTACTCTGGTTTTGTGAACAGAGGCCAGAGAGAATATGTATACTGCATTTCTTCAGGTACTGTATGAACAATGTGTGCAGGTGTAGGTGCAGACAGAGAGCACGTTCTATCAGGACGGAGATTATGTCACTATGTGTGAGTATAACTCCGTGTCGCTGTTCAACGTCTTTCAATAGAATCATATTTGAGTTTTGTCTGATATATATATATATATATATATTATTATTATGCTTATTATTTTCTCAACTAATCAATGAATCACTTTGTCAATAAAATGTCAGAATTGGCCATCACAATTCCTAAAAGCCACAGACGACGTCGTCAGTTTGCTTGATTTGTCCAACCAACAGTCCAAAATGCAAAGATATTTATTTCACTGACACTGAGGCGAATTCTCACAACTGAATATTTGCCACAGGCACATTATTGAGTGCACGTAAACACTGAAAAATGTAAAGATGTGAGAGGAACAGGAACAGAAAGCACTAAAGGGACGAGAAGCCAGACAGATAAACAGAAAGGAGAGCTAAAAGCAGACGGTCTGTGTTAGCCAACAGCAGGTTATTCACAGCAGCCCAGAGCCTCCAAACCTCCCAATCAGCACATGAAGCCTGCAGGTGAGAGGTCACCTCTGTGCAGCTAAACAGAGATGTGCTGTCTCCCCAGAGAGGTGGACTACTCCAGTGCCCTACTAAGCAGAGCACTGCCGTGACCCTGCTGCAAGGACGACTCGGCTGCACCTGGGGAGAGGCTGGTGACACAGACGCGAAGCTGGCAAACTGACAGCTTCACTCACTGGGGGTCAAAGTCCAGACGTGTAATCTGATATAAAGAGAGCTCACACGGGGACGTAGTGGCTTGAAAAGGTAAAACCACGAAGTCACAAGATTATCTCGTGAATGTTTTCTTTCTGTAGTCACTGGAGGGATTTTCACTTCACAACCCTGAGAACCTGATAATGAAAGTTGTTAATTGGTGCAGATCACACTCTTATCAGATGACACATGGAAAAGCGAATGTTTGCTGGTTGGGCTTTTCCCTTTGAGCAGGTATACTCAGTGATTTATGACATCTTACACCCTCTTATGACACTCTTACTATCATCTTGCATCACTGTCCCGTGTGAAGAGAAAAATCTCTCTCTCTCCCTAATGAGAGTCGGGTCTCCTTTCAGGAGCCTGTGGCACTCACATTGGCAAGAAACAGTTTGTGATCAGCCACGGAAAAACACAGACACAGCCGGGGAGTGTTTGGTCATGTTTGGTCATGGCATTCATCATCCACTGAACAAACCTGCCCCGTTATCAAAAACCATCATGCAGTTCTTATAAGTGTTCACTCCGGGCAGAATGCAGCTCATTTAATCTAATAAACACTTAAAAATAAACACAATTAACCCTGAGAACAGGATTGTGGCTTCTAATCACAAGATGATTAACAGGTTAAGGAAGAACAAATGCTTTCCTGACTTTTCTTTAATCGGAGCTTTTTAGTCACAGAGACATCGCTTCTGGAGCTGAAGAAGCAAAAACCTTTTCTACCTTCTCAAAGACGCTTCTCCTTTTCCAAAGATAGTAAACAGAACATATTTGACTACTGACTGTTGATCAGACAAAACTAGTAATTTGAAAATGTCATGTTGGGTTCTTGGAAATGATAATGACTTAAGGGCATTTTTAGATTCATCAATTAATTGAGAAAATTATCAGCAGATTAATAAAACTAATTGTGAGTTACAGCCCTAATTCTTACACTAAATTACACATAACATTTAAGGTAAAGCCTGGCACCTGCACTACATCAGGCCCGGTGACCTCTGACATCATACAGACTGAATTCATTCACACAGCCTGAAGGAACACCGTCATCTGTGGTGTCATTGGCTGCTTACATCAGACCTCTTTGCTGTGGTGAGAGCGCAGACAGAGGAAGGAAAAGAGAGGACGGAGGCTGGGAAGCAAAAGCAGGGAGGGGTAGAAAAAGAGGGAGGTGATGAGGGATTGGGAGGGATGAAAAGAACAGCAGAGGTGGGAGGGAAGGAGGTGGGACTGCTCGTCTCCCGCTGTTTATTTCTGTTGTGAAATTTAATTCCAGTACAATCTAACCAGGGTGGGGAAACACAGGGGACCCTGCTCCTTCCTTTCCTCCATCCTCCTCTGTCTCTGTCTTTACTCTCCCTGTTTGAAGAGGCAGGTGGACTCCACCTCTGCTCGCCTGTCTATCCACCCCCGCACCAACACACACACACACACACAAACATGAGAGGTGGACTGTCGGCTGCACAGCCTCACAGATGTAAAGGTACACGTAGAAAGACATTCACACGTGTACGTTCATGCATATGTCCACGTGCAAACAGACGAGAGAGCCATAATGTAAATACACAAACATATATATATATATATATATATATATATATATATATATGGACGTACAGCACATCACACACAGCACACATACAGCGGTTGTCGTCTTGCAGACAGTTGCCAGCTGTGTTGAATCATTATGTCAGTGGGTGAGATGGCAGGAGTGTGATTGGGCCTGCGGTTCGGCTTATCAGGCTTTTACAGCCTAAACCCCTTCATAGCCCCCACACAGACACAGACACACACACACCTAAGACACCTCCACCTCCCTTTGCCCGCTGTCAAGGTCACATCTGAGCCCATATTTCTGAAAAATCCTTCAACTGCATCCTTTCCATCTTTCTCTGAGTGCAAACGACCGCCCAACAGCACGAACACAATACACCTAGCCGTTGATCAACACCACTCTTTTAGTCATAACTTGAGATTTCTGCCTTTAAAATGTGTTTTGGAAGTAAAACCTCCAGGACCTGACATTTCCACCTCAAAGATGACGCTGTATATTTGCCAGTTTCCCTCCAGAAATCACAGAAAACCTTTTCTAAACACAGGAAGTGACACATTAAAATACAAAACTGTACAGAGCACTATTACTATATACCAAGAAGCAGCCAAGAATTTTTAAATTTTGCATATAATTTCTCCCCACCATCTTAAAAAGTTGCCAAGTACAATTCACACACACACACACACACTTCCTCTCGTTCTAAAACGAGACACACTCTCACAATCTCTAGCTCCCTCATTTCCTCCACCTCGCCTGTGTTCAGTCACTGCCTCGTGGGGACATATTAGTTTTCTCAGGAGACCCTGATCAATCACACAGCTGGTCAGAACTCAGGGAGAAACGGCCAATAGCACGAGCTGCATGTCCCTCCGTGAAAAATGGACAGATCAGATCAGAACAAAATCAGTCAAAACAAAGTCCATTTATGAGTTCATAGAGGGACAGTGGAAACAGGAGCTTTGTATGCCCATATATGTGTGGAAGGATGGGGGGGGGGGGGGGGGGGGTTACATGTGTTGTAACTGAGAAAGCTGAATAGACTCCTCTGGTGGATATACAATTATCTGGCTCATATAATTCAAAAACGTGCTCGTCTGTCCTGGGAGAAGCTTTGCTAGCTTGAATGATGCAATAACTTCTGTGTGTGTGTGTGTGTGTGTGTGTGTGTGTGTGTGTGTGTGTGTGTGTGTGTGTGTGTGTGTGTGTGTGTGTGTGTGTGTGTGTGTGTGTGTGTGTGTGTGTGTGTGTGTGTCAATATCCCCGGGGATCTTTTGATCCAGATTCTTCAATCTCACACACTCACTCACAAGACACAGTCCTACTATTAATACTCCTCCTCCGAGCTCTTTCCTTTCATCGTGCCTCGAGGCTTCACATCTCCATCTCACAAGCTACAATATGACACCACAATTAGAAAGAAATCCTTTATACGCTACGATCAGATGTGGAGTTACGAGGAAAGCAAAGACACTTTCTTCAAAAGATTGGGATTTACTGGATTTGATCGTCTCCGTGTATCTGATTAGCGAGGCGTGCTTTGGTGCTGAACAACACCCTGAGGCATCTATACATTATCAAATCAAACAGTGAAAGAATAAAGAGGAAATGAGAAAACCGTCTGTTGGTGATATTTTAGCAGCCGCCATGAACGAACCAGTAGAGCTGAATGGTTGAAGGAATTTAAATTATAATTATTTTCTATTATCTAAAACATCCAGACGTGTATCTTTGGTCTAAATAATATTAAACAAGATGAGTGTGTCCCCATCATAATAACCAACCTAACCTACTTTCTACATAATCATAATAACGCAGTGGCACTTCAAATTAAACTTTGCTACTTTTCATGTCACACATTATTACATTACATTCAATACTTTTCAACAGATAAAAATAATGTTTGAATGCGGCTGCATACTTGATAACGATGGCAACCTGTCGTTGTTTTGACATGTGACAGCTGACAGCTCGATACTTTGGCTGCTTGAGATCATGTTGTAATTCCTCACAGACTGACGGGACAGGCGTCCTTCAAAAGGAACTACTTCAGAGCTTAAAACTGTAACAGTAACTGTAACCACACTCTCTGTCAGCTCTGCCTCATTTAGTCAAACTTGACAAGTACCGAGCTAGCTAGCTGCTAACTGGTTACCTGATTCCAGACAACGGTGTGCATCAAGCATACGAACCTTTCAAGTTTCATTTTGTAGTTTGACCAACTCGGAACAGAAATCATTTCCCTGCCATCGAAAACTTTCACCAGCGTGTTAAAACACTGTTAATAATGTAAGCGATGATTTAAATCAGAATTTTGATCTTGTAATTTTAGTTCAGAAAATATTTCTTGTTCAGCTCTAGATTGCAAAGGAAACGCAGCTCAGATATTTAGCTTTTTAAAGTTGCTCTGTCTCTATAATGATTCTGCGTTACTATATTATTCATGACTGGCAGAACTGACTACAGGCTCTTCGCTCACATACACACACTGAAAAGCCCTATTGGTATGCAAGGCATGCATAATCCACAAAGACGGAATGAAACTGTAATGATCCTGTTGAGAATTGAGCTGTTGCAGCAGTAAATAGTAATCAGCTACAACAAGAGAAATAGAATATAAACAGCAGCGTATCATCCTGTGGGTTATGTAAACAGATACAAAGGATGACTGTATCACTGACGCTGCAACACGTATGTAAAGTTATGGTTTATTGGATATGGACCATCGTAATGAGATCAGCTGCCGGCACAAATAGCAGGCTAATGTGCATCATTTTTATCCAGTCCAACACACAACACTTCACTCTGTGCATTGAGGATCTAACACACAAAGGAAGGAGGCAGCATGACTCCTCTTTTGTAAATCAAAGCACATAAGCTCATTCTCCCTCTACAAAGAGGCTCAGGTTCAAAGTCAAGCAGTTCTTACAGCCACACAGACAGACCACAGGATTTCACTTTTTTTTTAAAGACAGGAAAAAAAAAAACTTTAAAGATATTTTCATTACACTGTGAAACTTTAGTAACAAAGGTCCGGTCAGGACGCTCAGAGCTCGCCTGATTGGTCCGACTTTGAAATGACAGGTCGCTAACTGCACGTCACAGGATCCTGATCAGCTCAGTCTGTTCCTGCAGCTACAATACAAAACCTAAAGTAAAAAACCTGAGAAAATAACATGAGAAAAACACTGTAACGCCGCATTGATCCTTGTATGAAACCTCTGCAGCTTGTGAGGAGCCGATAGTGACTTTTAGACGATGCCAGCGGACACAGCAAACTAATCCTGTTGGAGAAGCATCTCTCAAACTCTTACATCACCTTAAAAGCACCATTTCTGTCAACTTATCTTATAAAAATAAGTATGTGCCACATGTATGAATCAGACTATGGAAGCTATCAATTAATCCCTTTCAGAATTTGATTGAATTTGAAATATTATTTAAACTGAATTCAATAAAAAGCAGTTTGTCGATCCTAATCCCGCTTGCTGGGTCTGGGTGACAGCAGTGATCAGGTGAGCACGGCTGAACATTAACCAAGAACATCCAAGATAACGACGACCAGGGTCACGCAGACAGTATCCGCTGGTTTGGACTCATCTGTATCTGATCTGTGACTGTGTGGAGCCACTTTCTATCTTCAACCTCATCTCTTCAGGCACCTCACGTCACCCTGCGCCTCCCAAATCATTTTCACTCCCTCATTTCGCTCCTCCATTACCTGTAATATGATTTTATCTTAAAGGAAAAAAATATCTTCAACCACTTACTGTGTCGTAGCACCTATTTCTAAAAATTAATTTACCAGCACTGGCTGGCATAATAATTCCAGTCATACTGTCAGGGCAATGCAGCTCTACTACGTGTCCTGTAATCGTCGTGATATTACTGAAATTAAAGTTAGTCTTACTCTATAGGCACTATTGTATGGTGCACTGCCTCTGAGTGTCATCTCATAACTGGAATATGAAAAATCACCCTTCAAAAAAGGAGAGCAGGCATCCAAATCAGGCTTTTCAAATTATTAACACTACCGCTGCTTCTCTCACAACACTGAATATTGTCTCAGAAGGCAAATGGAGAGAATTAAAACAGGAAATGATTCATTAGCTCTCACAATGCTCATAGGCTCTGCAGCGGTATCTGGAAATCATGCCCTCCAGTGCGTTTGATCTGCTTTAGATAAGAGCATCCCAAATTGATATAAATGGCAATCCATTAACTTTGCCTCTGAACCAACACTATAAAATGTTTTACATCATATGCATCTACTTTATTCTGGTTTCTGAACCGGCATCACTTGGACTGATTGAAATGGTAATGACCGCTCCCTTGCTGCTTCTCTGTGACTGAGCTCAACCTCCCCACCCAAAAGTGACCCCCTTTCAGTTTCAGCCTTCAAAGGGCCTCGACAGTGAATGCCCCGACAGTCGCTGCCAGGAGGAGAAGAAGAGCTCACTGTCGGTCCATCACTGCCGGTGGTGACGCGTGAGGAAATTCAAGGTCTCACTTTACCGTTTCCGCTTCGGAGTGAGGACGCGTCACTGAAGAGGTCAGAGACAGACCGACATGTAGAGGTGTCATCGGCAGAATAATAAAACAGGACGACTGAGATAAAAAAAAACAAAGCAGGAGAGAGACAAACACTTAAAACGAACCGAGCAGAAGCATTACAGAATAACAAAATGTACACTCCTGTTGACAACTCAGACGTGTCTCAGACAAATGTGTCTTAGCCTTTCGTTTCTGTTGATTAAACTGCACCTAGCATCTGTTAAGTAGTCCCAGTTCTTACAGCCACTGAGTGTGTGCTATAATGAGCCTGTTTTGGATGGTGGCTGTTGTAATGAGGCATTCAAAATTACACTACTGTAAGAGACGGCAGGGAGAATTACGCCTGAACAAAGGGTAGGAGTGTTTTTAAGGCCGTTCAGGCTAAAAAAAAAGCTTCTTGCTCTGAGGGCAAATCAGGAAATTCTCCACATGCTCATCTCTCTGCCTCGCTTTCCCATTGTTTGGAAATGTCACATGGTCATTCAGTGAAGGTCAATAGTTTACTTTTAATCAAAGGTAAATTGAAAGAGCAGAACTGCTGAGTGGAGAAGTCTCGTGCATTGCTTTAAACTGTCTTTCTGTTATAATGCCAAGGACGGGGACAACCGCATATCTGTGACACGCAGTTCATAGTGATAATATATTCTTTTTACTGTACTCAATAGTCAAATATCACATAGCACACCACATACATAAAATCCTGTATGCTGCTAAGACCTTTAGCAGTAAAATCACAGCTCACAGCAAAAGATAAGTAACATTTAACTTTGACTTCTCAGAAATTTCTTCAGGACAAGTTAATTGTGTCATATAACATGGGTGTAATATCCGCTGGGGATGGGGTGGGGGCACACAACCCTCACTTTTCAAAATCCTATTTTCGTCTCACTCACTTTTATTGTTTCAGGTTGATCCGAACATTGTTCTCTGACTGCAAGTCCACATGAGAGACGATGGGAGTTGAGGTTGTTGGGGTTGTATGCAGCCTAAAGCCTGAAGGAATACCTGCAGACATTACTCAGGGCTAAATAAAAGCAAATAGAAACTTCCTTTTTCGGTTATTATTTTTATCTACAGCAAGTGGAACATCAGTCCAAGACGTGACAGTAAGCACAGTGCTCTTAGAGGAAAAGATGCAAATACAACGTTATCTATCAGAAAGCTTAAAAATGGCTAAAAAATGTAGGTTATTATACTTTTTAGTTATATTACAATTACTACTGAAAGCACAATACGGAGAGAGAGACTATGATTATTCATACCATATCAAAGCCTCTAATGTTGCAGAGTCCAGATTTCTTTGCATAAATTACTCACTGCTCACTGCTGGTGGGAAGTCTTTTGTTTCTCGATTACGTTTATAATTCGCACCCTCCTGTGGGTGAAGAAGTGGCCATAACAGACAAGGTGGCTTAATTAAGACAAACTGAGTAACTCTCCAGCACCTCAATCAGGGAAACGGGATGTTTATCTCAGTTTAGGGTGAAAATAAAAATTTAAAACTGGTGTAGTTTTATATAAAAGTTCGGTGCAACAACAACAAATGATGGACAACAAACTAATATAAAAGAGTTTCCCTACTCGTCTGAAAAAGAAGTTTAATTCAGGTTTGCATGTGAATGGATTTCATGTGCACCAGTTTAAGCCATTGTGTGCTATGAAATGCTAATAAACATCTGGTCTCAAAATGCAGCAACTGCAACAATTTGCATTTATAATTATGTTTTGGCTGTATAACAACCAGTTAAGCAGACACATTATGTGGAGACTCGATACCAGACTCCCTGTGTGGAGATGGCGCGACTGCAGTCTGTCAAAGTGAAGAGAAAACACACCTCACATGTGAACGCTGATGACTCAGCAGCGTAGTTAAACATCAATCCCGAAACAACAACTTTAGTAAAGTGCAGTACAGCAGTGGTTCACCGTGTCCACGGCGTCCTGCTGTCCAAACCCTCCAGCTGGGGTGTGCACGTCTCATCTTAAACGATTAACGTTGTGATGAAGAGAAGAGCAGGCTGGTGTGAGCTTCTCCAATGTGACGATTCGCTGCTTTTCTTCGTTTCATATCAGTGTAAACTGAATTTCTTTGGACTGCCACCTTGAACTCTTCACAATTTTCTGACATTTTATAGGCCGAACGATTGATTCAATTAATCTGCACTTTAATCGATAATGAAAATAATTGTTAGTTGCAGCCCTACATTGTACACTAAGTACACGTTCAGGGGTGGCGGTATAAGTAATTGTTCTGTAAATCAAATTTTGAAATGGTTTAAAAAATAACCACACCGTACTTCATTCTCTGTATGTTTTGTCGTCACTCTCTTCTTCTGCTGTGGTTTTTAAACCGGCTCAGAGGTGCCGCCACCAACTGTAAGCTGAAGGTTAGCAGTCCTGCCGCCCAAAGCGCGTTACCTTGCGAGGCAGCTGAATTTGTGAGATCACAGAGCAGAGACAGTATTGCCAAATCTCCACCGTGGCACTGTATATGCCGTCCTATCACCCGACTCTAACTGCATTATGTTAACTTAAAAGTCGACAGCCAATCGCATATATAAAATACACTGTGCGATATAACTTAGTGCATTTCAGTGGTTACTCATATTGCACAACTACTGCTTTGATATCTTCATGGCGTCTTATTATCCGTCTTGTGGTTTCTGGGGTGTAAAATTATTCACAAAACAGAATTGGGGGAAAAAAACAGGAGATTTTTCTATTCAACTGCCTCCTGCCACAGCGTGTGGTTTATCATTACAATACCCCAGGGGATTAGACAAAAGCAGCCCTTTTACTAATGGACTGCTTTTTACTGCTAACCTGATTCAGTCAAACACACAGTGCTTGGCGGCAACCAAACAGCCAATTCACTACCTGAATACCAAACAGGCTGGCCAATGAGTAGACAGCCTGTCAGGCCAAAACACTGACAGAAAAGTGGGACTAAACGTGTCCCCGTGGCTTGGCAGACTATTTTGAACTCCATACATGGATTGAACGGACGGGGTGCCACCAAAAAAATAAGTCCACCATTCTTTGTCAACACTGCAACAACACTGAAACTTCCTCTGCAGATTATTGCGACAAATGTAAAAGTGATAAAACACTAATCTGTTTATCTTAGACAGTGCTAACAGCAGGGTTAGGGGTCTACGTTCCTTACGAATATCCGCTGTGTGGTAAAGACTCTAAATCTGAAGTTACTGCATGATCTTGGTGTAACAATGGAATCAGATCTAAACTCTAAACAGCCACATCAAACAATAACAAAGTCTGTCTGCTGTGATCGAATCCATGACAGCTGAGCTTCCTCTCACTGAACTTATTGGCTGGTTTAGCTGCTAGCAGCCTGCTGCGTGTTGCCTGAACCTCACAGAACATCAAGGAGCAGCGTTTACTTATGAAACACAGCTGGAATTAACATCTGGAGGATAAACGACTTGATCACCTTTAAAAGCCACTTCCCCGCCCTGCACATGCACTCTGCCCTCGTCTGTTTATGTATTATCTCTCTTTCTTTATTTCTTCTATCTGTTTAAATGTATGTTGTGAAAGTCTTATGCTGCATTTTTTTATATTTCCATCTTTTATGCAGTGCGTCACCTTGTCTTTGCGTACGCTTTGTGTTGTATAAATAAATTTGCCTTTTGAGTAATTAGAGACTGAGCCAGTGAAGTCTTGATCTTCCACAGGAATTCACCAGCACCCACGCATGAGACAGGCTACAGGAGGGACTTTGTTCAGACCCCGGAGCGACTGCATAAACAAATCTGACATCTCACCAGGTTAAACCCTTCAGGGAGACTTAGTGACAACCGTTTCCCATTCCTGTCATGATTAAATCAATATTATTACCGCGGGTGAGTCAGAGAGCTTTACAAGAGGGCACCGAGGGTGGGGGAATGCGAGGAATCGAACGGCAGCTCCTTCCCACTTTGATTTTGCGGTAAGCATCGACGGCGTCACATCAAGAGAGCATTAAGCAGCTAATTCCTCCTCCTGAATAACTGACTACATCTCCAGACACAAAAGCAACAGCCCTCCGCCCATGACAGACATTCAAGCTGACAGAATTAGATGCCTCCAGAGAGCTACTCCCACCACCGGTGCAGGGAGCAACGCACAGAGAACACAGTGTTTCCAGTGTCAAACATGAAACCATCTTGTTCTGTGGTGTCGGCAACGGCTGCCTTATAAAACGCTCAGTGCGGCTGCTTTACCCCAATATTTCTGCTTTCATGCAATTCCACAATGAAAGCAGAGAACTTCAGGGCAGTGCCAGGCCGACGGCTGGAGCACAATGTTTAGCCAAAATAATAACATATTTTCAAGTATTCAGCTTTGTGTACTATCAAAGATCTGCAAGGAGTTTCTGTGGACAGCCTCTGTCCGCTGAACTCCTACAACATAAACAGGGTTTGTGTGTGTTTGTACAGATTGAGTGTTCTTGAAACACCTGGATGATGCCTCTCTTCTGCACTAAACGTTTCTTTCTGTATTTGAGTTCCTCTGAGCTTGTGAAAACGCTTGGACAAGGTCCTCTGTGGCTCTGAAGGGAGCTTGGTCGAGTCTGAGCAAATCTCTCTTTGGGCTCAGAGACTATCTTTGCATTCAAGTGCCCTCTTGCGTGAGCCTCTAGCGTGACCACAACTGTTCCCAGACCTTGACCGTGTGGTTATTACAGTAACCATGACGATGAATCCCCCTAACCTTGACGAAGACGTCATTTTAACCCAAACCACTGAGTTTCCCAAACCAGGTCATTTGTGTGCCTAAACCTAACCAAACCTTAACCGTAGTGCTCTCTCGCCCGTAGTTCCTGTCACTCTCCGAGCTACATCACGATCAAATAAAGGCAAAAAATAACTTTAAAATTCAGATTCAGAAATACAGATTGAGCATCTGATGTCATATTCTCTGAAAAGGTCTTAGTTTTACGAAACACTGCTTGTGAATAGTGAACCACCATCCCCTCCACACCACCCTTTTTTCTTAAAGTGAATTGACATGAATCTTACCTTTCATATCCGGATAAGAGAAAACATTTCTTACAGCAGCAGCTCTCCACCACACTTTCATTTCCAGCCACTGCGTCTGATTAAGAATAAATAAACCTTACACTCGAGACGGGTCATCAAGCCTGCTGGCATATTTACCATGTTCAGCTCTCTAAATGTAAAATAGTGGTACTTGGGTTTGATGCAAATCCTCACACAGGTGGTTTGAAATTCAAATTGTTTCTGGGGGCACATGTGGATATTCAGTTTTTGAGATTCCATCTGGACCACTTTTGTTTCTCACATTGTGGAGCAAACAGCAGCAGAGAAAAGCTTCTGTTTGAAAACAGTGAAGTGCAATTTAGCAGATAGAAGTCAAAACTCTGTCTGCAACACGATGAGAGATTAATGTAGGAATAGTGGATCACTTGGAGGACAATAGTCCTCCTCTGTCATCCCTGTTTCCTGAGCCTTGTCCGTGTCCCACAGCAGGAGGCAATCCACCTTCTTTATGGTCTGAGCAGCTGAGTGAGGCTGAGCGCGCCACTAAAGCTGTCGTACCGCTCTCGTCAAGCTGAAATAATCTTGTGTTTGCATTCAGCTGGCATTCGGGGATCAGCGTGAGTGTGTGTTTGTGTTTACAGTAAAACCTCACAGTGCCACACACAGCCCCAACTGGTTCTCAGTGTGTGTGTCTACTTTTATGTCTCTTACGTCCCATTACAATCCCATAAAGCTGACACACTACGCCACACACAACTTGTTTTATTACGTGCCGGCAGGGCGACGCACTGTACCGAGGGGAACTGTGTTTCTCTTGGAAACAAAGAAGCTAACGGGCTGTAATCCACGTCATGCTCCTCGAGCACAGCACAGAAAACTCCCACCGCCTTAAAGAATCTACAGACGGGATCAAACCGACAGTTCGCGTCCACAGAGGTCAACGCTGAGCGGTGCTAAGACGCAGTATTTCGTGACGGGCTTACCTTGCGTCAGACGTCAGATCCCATGTGGAGAATTCATGATCATTAAGGAGGTTAGTGACCACCTTGGCTGCCCCCGGCCAGGCGGCGTGACGTTTGATGGGAACCAGCTCGTGCCCAGCCTCCCGTGTGGGGTCACGGCTGCAGCAGGTACCCATCCTCCCACAACAAAGGACCTCTTTGCTGGATGATTAGAGACTTTATCTCTCTGAAGCCTCACTTGTAGTTGCTGGGCACTTTTGACTTAGAGGGCAGGAGCGAAGCAGATCATTGCAGACATGTTGAGACCCCGTCTTTCACTGTTTTCAGACGTTTAAACATCATCTCTTCTCTTCACGCTCTTCTCTCAGTCCATCGCTTGCCACTGTCCCAACCGGTGTCACCCCTTCTCCCCCTGTCCTCTCCGTCTCCGACCTCTCCGGCGCTCCTCATGTGATTTCTCTCTCACCAAGCTGCATTGCTAATGTTTTGGTGGCCCGGCCCTGGAAGCCTCGCCCTCCTCCTTCCACTGACAGAAGTGTTACTGTCTCCTACGACCAGCCAGACTTTAGGAGCCACAACATTGTATTAACCATCTTGTTGTTTATCTCCCTCGCTGTTTGCATCTGTGCCCTTCAATCCCTCCTTTGTGTCTGTCCTCCTTTGCTCAGTGTTGAACACAGATGGACCCCCCCACACACTCTCCACTCCCAAGCTTTGTCCACAGACAACAGTCATGTAGAGAAGAGCGAGACGGGCTGATCCTACGCTGTAGAGACGTGTGGGCTCGTCATGTGGAGAAATTCAACAAGAGCCGCAAGCTTCTGGAGCATGTTTCCATTTGTAGGCTCTACATTTCATGCATTTTTCTATATCTCAAGTTTTTTTTGTTTTAATAGCACGTCATGTGCTGCTATCCCACCTGTGCAGAATACTATGATCCGGTACACCGCTGTCCACATCTAAAACAGCGTCTTTGCAAGATGGAAGTTTTTGATCCTGTGTTGTATTTCAATTTCAGAATTTAATTAGTTTGCACTTTAATGCGTCAGTGCCTGTTTTCTGGTTGTATAGACTGACGACACTGTGCCGTTTCTAGATATTTTGATTCATCCATGCGTCTTTGATTGCACACATCATGTTGAATTGTTTACCGCCACACTTCCTTCATGAACTGTGAGCACGTCTCACGCTCATCGCTCATAGCGTGACTTGCATTCACAAGTGTTGCGTAACTGCTATGAGAACAAGATAAAACAGAGGTGACTTCGATCCCTGAGAGAGGTTGCAACAATTGTTCAAGGCCACGGGAAGTAAAGCTGAAGAGACAAAGCACACCTGGCTGGAGGAGGGGAAATAAAACATGCACGTTATATGAACTAAAATACCGGTTATCATCACTGTAACACTACAGCATCTCAAACAATAAACTCTCTGCTCAAAACATCTTTACCAGACAACAGTCCAAACAGATGTGGAGGAAGACAATCCCATCGTCCGGAGATGGTTTTAGCGCCCGGTCACACCTTCGCATTGAGCAGAGTGATGCGTCGATGCCAATGTGATCCAATTTCTCATCACTGTCTCTTGGACTCTGTTGAACTTCATGTCCTGTCTGCCATTATTATCATCAGCAGCAGGAAAATTAAATGAACTAAACTACAACCTAAAGTGACCAAACGTGACAAAGAGATGATGCTGATTTAAAGAAAACACAAAAAAAAAAAAAGCTGATTGTATTACGACGGTTTTGAGGCAGGTGTAACCACAGCAACCAAACAGTAGAGCAGGTATATAGACGGGAGGTAAACCTTTAATAAAACAAAAAAAGCTCCATCCTTTCAGGTGTGATTTGTACTCGTGAACAAAAGAACAAGTTTGCTTTTAGTATTGTGAACGCGGCTCTGTCTGAACCCTTTTACAATTTAAATAAAATACTAAGACTGACAGTGTGCAGACGTGCAGACGTGCAGCAGTGAGTGGTTAATGTTCTCTGAAATGTAAAATAGCAGTTGATAATATACACTGAGGGGAAATAACATGCATAACTCCACTTTCTCCCTTAACATGCAGGAAATCAATTGCAGCTGTTCCCACTCCAACAGAAACCTTGTCGAGCGCACAAATCTGCCGTTTTTATGACATTTTAATAGACATACTGTACATGTGAGCGAGAAACTTCTCTTTGTATGTGGACGTGCAGGAGTGACATTTATTTGAAGAACAATTTGTCACAGAAACTTTCACAGAGATTTAAAAGTGGCCTACCTTTTTTTTTTTTTTTTTTTTTAATTTTAATGAGAGAAAGAAGCCGCTCAGCTTTTGAACTCTGAACTATTAAAACACTAATTATGACAAAGAAAAGAGGGACGAGTCAGAAGGGCAAGTGTGTTCAGAACAAAGCAAAATGTTCCTTCGATGATCACAACAGGATAACGACACGATCAAGACTGAAGTTTTGCCACTTAGTTAACCAAAAGTAATAATTTGTTGTCATGTTGTGGTATTAGTCTTTTTATAGGAGTAGTTGTGTCTTTGTGGACTTGTCAATTTCAGACTGTGCACATGCACAAATAATTTTGTTGTTTCTTTTCAATAATGCATTCATAAGCTCTCGGATGAGGCCGGAGGGCTCTTAATTATTTTCTGATTTGGATTTGATTTGGATGCGCGTGGCTGTTTGTCTTGTACCAAACAACTTCCCCTGTTGATCTATTTGTTCATGAATAGAAGCAAACAGATCGCTGCACAGCACCTTAACATGCAGTCTGTCGCCCTGCGTCGTCTGTGCTTCCAATGCTTCATATTCCCAAACAGCATCATGACAAACCACATATCAGCCTGACAGATCTGTGCTGTACTCTGATCCTCCGTGAGAGTCTGTGGATTAATACTGCAGCCGCGGGACAAAGTTAAATATTCAAGACATCCATTTTCAGACTAACTTCAAAGATGGTATTGAACACACACACACACGCACGCACACATGCATGTGGTGTACTGAAATGACCCCAAAGAGTAATCTGTGTATCTATAACAGCGTGATGAGACGAAGAGGAAGAGGAAGACAAGAGGGGGAGATGTCCCCAAAAAGAACGCCTCAGTTTGAAGAGGATTAGAAGAACAAATGCTCATTGCTCCTGTAAGTATATAGAACGAGTGCAGGAGTCAGGTCAGCAAAAGCCTCCTCAATTATTTCTATATCAGCATATTTCCACGTCCACAAACTCAAATAAAACTGCAATCATTAAATCAGTCTTTCCATCTTTGAAAAAGACAGAACAGACTTCATCGTTGAGTATTTACAGCAACCACAGAAAATAAATAGAAGTTATAACCCCAAAGGAAGTGAAAAACTGGATTCTCCAGTGTTTTACAGAACTAGTATAGAAGAATGTGAAGCAGATGTTTCCACGTCCACCAACAAAAATGAAACATCTGCAACCTACATCAACTGAAAAGAAGCTCAGACTTAACTATAACTTTATATACCACATCACTTACAGCGCTGAGCTGAAAAAACAGCAGCCAACCAGAGAAAGAAATGAATTGCGGTTAAGAGGAAGAGTCACTGACACAACCGACAGACCAACAGCTCCATCATCACCACTCCTACTCAGGAGGGAGTCATTGTGCTCGAGTGGAGCTTTTTGGGGTTTGACATTAGAAAAGAGAGAAATTCATTCCTAACTCACAAATGTGATTCCTTGTGTACCACGTGAGTTGGTTTGACAGAAGACCAAATCCTCATTTACAGAAAAGGTTCAGTTATCTCTTTCCTGTCTGTCACCAGAACACAGTTATTGTCCCATCCTGTCATTGTACTTTACAATCCAGTACACAACACGTTACCACACTGCTTGTTTATCCGTCTGTGCCGCAACACCACCGAGACATTTACACTCACAAACACCAGGAACAGAATAATCGAATGGCTGTCATGTAAACTGAACACCCCGTCACAGACGTTTCTTAATAGCACGACTGATGGTGAAAAAACTGCAGCCCTATACAGTATTTGCGAGTACACTGTCGCTGAAATACACGCTACAGTCCAGCTGGCATTTCGAGATTATTGGTTATATTAAAGTGTGAAACAATAAGAGAGATGTTGTATGCAAGTTTTACTTTAGATGAAACTGGTAATGAGATGTGTTGAATGAGTGTTTGGGGTCAGCTCTCAAAGACGGAGAGAGAACAAGAGAAGCCTCTCAAGGCGAGTATTTTCTCTTTTATCAGACTTTGTCCGGTACTACGAAACCATGAACGAAGAATGTGTTTAAGCACACACACACACACACACACACACTGAGCTGCTGATAAATCATTAGCCGGCGGTGATGCTGACTGAGTCTCTGTGAGGTTTCAGTATGAATACAGTGAGTCAGGCATAAACACTGACTCACTGCTCTCGTCTCACTGGTTACCATCACTCCCTGATACCTGCAGCTGCGGCTCACAGCTTTAAATTCAAATTTGTGATCCTTTTCTCCTTTAAGCTTTTTAGATCAGAAACTTTTTCAAAACTTCACTCGTACTTCTGAAACATTAATGGCAGAAAATCAAACGAACAACAACAGGAGTTCAGCTTACTTTGCGATCTTGTTATGAAAAACCCGGCCGTTCGGGGCGACAACAGTGTCCCACTGGTATCAGGTGAGGTCATCAGTGATTTTGAATTTTGAATAATATTGCCAGTATCGATTCCCCATCTGATACCAGTGCTCTCTTTTCAGGAAATTTAAAATCTGTATACCTCACTGCGTGGCATCATTGGCATCATTTTTATGCAAGGTTACTCAAAATCAGCCGAATTGACGAAGAATCTCTATTATCGATCCGATGTTTCAGATCAGTTCCTCCCCTCTTCCCACTCATGAGAGCTCCTGGACGAGCAGCAGGCATCACCTGTGTTGAGTCACTGCACCCCAACGTTACATTTTACTATGGCTTTGTGTAAAGATCATGAAAAATACACATCACAAGTTCCCAGAGCGCGCAGCGACGTCCTGTTTTTAATTAAAACGTGCCACAAAACTCTTCTCGCTAACTTGCCTGTCATGGCAACACTTTTATCATCACAAGTTAAAAATGTAATTCATGACACGGAGCTGTAAATTAAAACCTTAATCACGGCTTTCAGAACTGACTGGAAGACGGACTCTCCAACGTTGTCTTGACCTCTCAGACAGAAACAGACGAAAGAAATGAGAAAGAGAGCAGAGGTCAGGAGGCGAAGGTACAGCGAGAGACAGAAAACTGCAGAGAACGAGTGAAGGAACATGACCGGTCAAGAGAGAGAGAGACGCTGCCTCAGCAGATGTTATCTCACGGGAAGGATTTGATGAAAATGTACTCATCTTATTTCCAAAGTCATTCACTACAAAAAAAAAGCCCCTCGTCTTCGAAAAACGACTTCTTTCTCTCACCTTCTGAGGCGAGCAGACATCAAATATTCACTCCCCTCAGGAGCCGACATTCCTGCAGGGGGGGTGTTTATTCTTTTGGTTTTCTGCAGACCGACCAAGTTATAACAGCATCAATACACAGCTGAGATTCCTCAACTCACTAAAACGTCTGAAGTGTGTTCGATTAAGCATACCTGACATTCCAGCTATACAGCCGGTGACACTTCAAAACCTTCAAACTCTATCGAGTCATATTTGATCCGTTTAAAAAAAGGAATTTCTGCCGAGGACAAAGCGTACCGTCAAATACCAGCTTTGAACAGAGTGGGGAAATGATTTACCTCCGACACCTTTGGAAGATACTAATTCACCCTCGCCATCTAAAGTGAGTGACAGTCAAAGAGGCAAAAGCATGTTTCGCAGAAAACGTAATACAATCCTGGTATACGTTGCTGAAGTGAGTCTTTTGTAGAGAAGCAGGTGTTGGAAGCAAATATCTGGAGGGATCATCGTGAGGTTCGAAAGCAGCCGGTTGGATATAAACGCTGTCCTTGGGCTGACATTTACAAGCAATAATCTTTAACTTTCCTGCTGTTCCGAAAGCAAACACAGAAACTGGTTAGCACCTTCAACCAATGAAAACAACAGAAGAGCTATTGTTGACCAAGCTTTCTCTTCCAGCCTTTATTTGTCTGCCAGGGAACGGCTGGTTCTTTGGTTTAGCCACGGCTCCGAGGCAAAACAAAGCCTCTTTTTCATTTGAGCACAAAGAGCGTTAGAAGGCGGGCACAGACCAACCCTATGTTCTTACGCCTTTAATATGATCCATCGCTTTTATTAGCAGGTTCACAAATACTTTCCATCAAGATGGAAAACAACTGCTTTTCCTGGGAACCTAGTGCAGGAAGTTGTCTTTTCTGCGCGAGCAAACGACCTCAGGTGGATTCACTCAGATGCAGCGTGGCCTTCTCTGCGCGTCTATATTTAGGTCCATTCAGAGTTGTGTTCACCTACAGACCAAACACTCAACTGAAAGCCAGATTTAAGAAAAGAAAAAGAGCCTTTAATGCGTCGCCCGGCTCACATCCGTCGCACAGCATCTTTCCAGGGACGCAGGAATATTTTCTGATTCATCAGTGATTTAACTCTTCTTATTGTGAGGTTTGTGATGCAGTAATTCAGGGTTATTCTACTGTGCACTGAGAAAGAGTGACAATCAGCGACTGTATCTGATCTGTATTTTTAACCAAATCTACGTTCATGCTGGGCGGTTTGAAGGACTGTACGTGTGTGTCACTGTGAGCCCACACTCTGCTGACAAAGAGGTTTAACAAAGTCATTTATAAAAACATTAGAGGACAGAAACTACTCCAGTGGTCTCGGTGGCATCTGCAGTCAGTCTGACACAGAGCCTTAAAGGGTTTAAGTCTCGCAAGGCCATACTCCTGACATTATTGTAAGCTGCTTTGAGATAAGCCTCGGTCACGGCTTCGTGATACCATCACTGTGCTTACGCTGCCAATCATGCAGTGCTCAAATCACTGCACAACCAATTCCAGGTTTCTGCCAGGAGCGTCACCTCTGCACAGCTGCAAAGCCCCGAGTCATCCAGTGTCATCCACAATAAGCCTCAACGAGCTGCAAGAATATTATCTGTTAAATTATAATAAAGAATTGAAGGCAAGCGGATCTACGGTCGCCGGACATTTTAGGATGTGACCATGAATGTTATCAGTTTTATAATTCTATTTATCTATTTACACCCTGAATGTGTATTGTTATTGTATTGTTATTTTACTAATCATACATAATCTTTTTAATCTTCCATCTTTTGTGATCCCTGATTATTGTCTTCATGTTTTATATAATGAACTATAACTATCACATGTTTTGTGACTAATTTCTCAGTGAGGCCATTTTCTGATCATATTCAGCACAAAAGTGGTGTTGTAGCACGTGGACAGTGAAACTAAAATAATCTAAAAATATATATATATATATATATATATATATATATATATATAAAAATATATATGATTAGTCAGCTTTGTCTTGCCCATAGAGACGCTTAGACGTTCTTCCAGTAGAACCTTAACTCTCCACCAGTCACAGTCCATCGTACACAGATTAAAGTCACCTCCTCTGAGCATTAAGGTATTTATGTGGCTGCTATCTCATCTGCAGCAGCTACAACAGCTAAATGACAGTTTGGACACTGAGGTCACAAAGACTGTTTTCCGATCTTTAATATGGGATCAACTGAATAAGTTCACTTCTGCACTTGGCTGGGGTTTTTTTCATTTCCGCTTGATGAATGTCTTAAACTACTTTTCAGTTAATAAAATATTTAAAATAGTACTAATCGATTAATTGACTAATCTACAAAACTGAAGTGTAGTCTGATCTAATGTAAATGAAACGGTACTGTTAGCGGTACTGTTAGTGGTTCTGTTAGTGGTACTGTTAGTGGTTCTGTTAGTGGTTCTGTTAGTGGTACTGCTAGTGGTACTGCTAGTGGTACTGTTAGTGGTACTGTTAGTGGTACGGTTAGTGGTACTGCTAGTGGTTCTGTTAGTGGTACTGCTAGTGGTACTGCTAGTGGTACTGTTAGTGGTACTGTTAGTGGTTCTGTTAGTGGTACTGTTAGTGGTTCTGTTAGTGGTACTGTTAGTGGTACTGCTAGTGGTACTGTTAGTGGTTCTGTTAGTGGTACTGTTAGCGGTACTGTTAGCGGTACTGTTAGCGGTACTGCTAGCGGTACTGTTAGTGGTACGGTTAGTGGTACTGCTAGTGGTTCTGTTAGTGGTACTGTTAGTGGTACTGCTAGTGGTACTGTTAGTGGTACTGTTAGCGGTACTGTTAGTGGTATTGTTAGTGGTACTGTTAGCGGTACTGCTAGTGGTACTGTTAGTGGTACTGTTAGCGGTACTGTTAGCGGTACTGTTAGTGGTTCTGTTAGTGGTTCTGTTAGCGGTACTGTTAGCGGTACGGTTAGTGGTACTGCTAGTGGTTCTGTTAGTGGTACTGTTAGTGGTACTGCTAGTGGTACTGTTAGTGGTACTGCTAGTGGTACTGTTAGTGGTACTGTTAGTGGTACTGTTAGCGGTACTGTTAGCGGTACTGTTAGTGGTACGGTTAGTGGTACTGCTAGTGGTTCTGTTAGTGGTACTGTTAGTGGTATGGTTAGTGGTACTGTTAGTGGTACTGCTAGTGGTACTGCTAGTGGTACTGTTAGTGGTACTGTTAGCGGTATTGTTAGCGGTACGGTTAGTGGTTCTGTTAGTGGTACTGTTAGCGGTACGGTTAGCGGTACAGTTAGCGGTTCTGTTAGTGGTTCTGTTAGCAGTGACCGTGGTCCTCACACTTCTCTAGATTACTGGAGCTCCAGGATCACGACTCAGGACGAGGCTGAGGGCAACAGGGCTGAAGCAGCTGTCTCCTGCTACCAACAGGCATCGCTGACATCTCTGGCTCTCAGGTTGGCTGTCTTACCGTGTGTGTGTGTGTGTGTGTGTGTGTGTGTGTGTGTGTGTGTGTGCCTGCCTTAAATCCCCTTCAGAGAAGCCAGTCATGCAGACGTACCTGCAGGAGGTTTATCCCTCCATGCATCTGATCGCCCCCCCCCCCTCCCTGTACCAGGAGCCCCCTGCTGGGAGAGGCTGCAGGACAGGGAGGAGGAAGAGGATCACGCATCATGTCTGTTTGTGTGTGAAGAACAAACACGAGACAGAGGCACAAAGTTGGAACATTCTTACGCAAACAAACGTCTGAACGCACACTGAGAAGCACTAGTGACGGTATGTGAGAGTGGGTTTAGCCCGCGGAGGTGGAAGTCGTCAAACAAACTAAACTCATACTTACGTCCTACTTGTCCATAGGGGGACATAAGGCGGGGGGGGGGGGGGGGATTATTAAAGCAAGCCCAGGCAAAGAGTGTGAGCGTTGGGGACGGACCGGAGCGAAGTAGAAAACAGCCGGAGGCAGACAAACAACACGACTGCTGATGCTGCTGCTACGTCTACAATGAGCTCATCAACACTTCAGACCTTCAACCAAACAATTTTACAACTAAAAGATTTTCATGCTGTGATTCCAAAATTATCCTTGCACGGCATATTGAGACGCCAGATTGCGATTACAAATGTAGCACAACTTTTAACCAAATCCGAAGCTCAAACTGCGGAAAACACGATCACAACATGGCATTTATGTTTGTTTCATGTATCAATTAGAGGAACATTACAGTCTCCTCGTCAAATAATCAAAAACAAAAGTGATCAGCGCGGTGAAACTTTAACAATACATCAGAGATGAACTCGTGTTTCTAAAGGGCCCCCGACTGATCTGACAGAGGGCGATACGAGCTTCTGAGGGATCTCCAGTCCACCGTAAAACACAACATCTTTAACAGATACTGTCGTGTTTAAGAGCGAGAGTGCTTCTTTTCTCAGAGTAAGTTGACACCGAGAACTCTGTGAGCGAAGACGCTGAAAAACACGCAGAGACACAGAGAGAGCCGTGTTGTTCTTTTTGCTCATAATAAAAACATGAAAAACATTTTTGGGATAGAAGAGGCTCCAGAACAGACAGTGGTGGAGCCCCCGGGGGCCTGTTATATAAACATGGCCTCTAGATAAATAGTCCCCCTCTGAAGTGAATAGGATATTGGATTTCAAGGTTGTTATTACTTCACCTTGTTATTTCTGTTCAAGAAGTGCCGTTCATGAGCCAAGTCCAAGTTTGGACAGAAAGTCAGAAAATAAACAAAGTCGATTCCTTAAAAATGACTTTCAGTTCATCGATGAAGCTTTTATTGGCCTTTCAGGAAACAAAATGTCTGGAAACAGTGAAAAATGCCCCTGTTGTGTCTTTCTGCAACGATTAAGTGATGAATCAATTAGTCTATCAACAGAAAATCAATCAGCAACTATTTCAAAAAATATTTCAGCAAAAACAACAAACATTTGTTCCAGCTTCTCAAATAAAGAGAACTTGATGTGAACTGAATATATTCGGGTTTTGAACTGTTATATGTTATAAGGAGTATTCTTCACTACTGTCGGCAGATTAATCAAACCAACACGAAACTTGATGTACGAGATATAAAACAGAAAAGAATCCTCACATTTGAGAAGCTTGAACCAGCGAACGTTTGGCATTTTCCTGGATAAATGCTTCGAATTATTAAATCGGTAAATGGAAATGCAAATGGTGAGCGTGAACATGACGATGTTCCCCTGAACGCACCACGAAAGAGTCGCTCATCAGTCGCTGCGACGTCGCTTCATTCAGGTCTGGCTACCGACCAGGTAACAGGAGCAGGGTTTGTTTACATGGTAACCAGTGACATCTCCAGTGTTGGGAACTTCATTAAGCCTGTCAGTAGAGGGCTGGTGTCACATGTCATACTAGTGGTCGGGAATAAAAGAACATTCCTTGACATCAAAGTGGGAAGTGGAATAACAGGATGGACTCTACAAGGACGTACAGTGCAGCACCTGGTCGGTCCACCTTTAAAGCAGCAAGGCTGCAAGTTTAAATACAGAGCTACAGCTCTCCAGCCCAACACGCCACACGTCTGACACACAAACAAGTGACAACAGTTTGACAGCCAATTAAACTCCTGAATGCGTTTGAGTTTCATGATGTTACTGTGGCATAAATTAAAGGTTTCATTTAAACCAGAAATTCAAAAAAAACACAGTAATTGCCAGTTTCATGTATTTTTCAATGACTCTGTTCAGGATTATTTTTAGAGAGTGGCAGCAAAAAGACACACACACACACACACACAAACACACACTCACAAACACAATATCTGAGTCTGAGTCACACATCACACTGATTCACATGAATTTTAATTAACGTCTAACACAACAAGAGATTTTGCAGTAAATTCTGACAAGCAGTTACTCAAAACCTAAAACAGCTTTCACCGAAAACAAAAACAAAAACCTGTTTGTACCGAAGCAATTAACATCTACAGCGACATGAATGACCTTTGACCTCCATTATCTGCAATGACACTTTAATCCTGAATCCCACTGAGGGTCCTACAGGACCCTCAACACAGCTGGTTACTGACCGCCTGAGTTGACACGTCTCAAATGTTCATTTTCCATCTTACAGGCGCTTTAGAAGACGTACTTTCTGTTTATGAATATTCAACAAGCGGAGAAATCTATTATCCACCGAGGAGTTTTACAAACCCCCACACGGAAAAACATGAGCGCCAACTGTGCCCCGTGTCCCCGTGTCTCCTCTCTGCTGCGAGACACTTCAGTAACATACACATATATATATATATATATATATACACACACAGACATATATAATAATTTATGGTAGTAATTATTAGCCAAATATCGACGAAACAGTTAACTTTTTACAGTTGGTATAAAAACCTTTTCAGACTCTAGTATTGAGAGATAACGGGGACTTTACCCTTTACCCTCGACTTTCAGCCTGTTGTTTGTTGGTTTATTCTTCTAAGGAGTGCAGACAATAGGCCACACCAAGAAAAGGCATGACGTGTTCCCACCGCAGCCATAAAGCAGGTGATTAGTCACTTTCTTCACTGATATAAAACATCAGCGTCAAAGAGCAAAGCCTTCTTTGCCTCCACAAGGAAACTTCACCACGGAGGAGGCGGAGAGATGAACTGCAGCTTCAACAGACAACAGAAGCCCTTTCAGTCATCTGATTTCAAACACAACAAAGATCACGCTTCTGATGTTGACTTAGTGAAATTGTTTTACCTCATTGTTGCCGGGGATTTGCAGTCAAGATACTTTATTTACTGAAGTGACAGAATGACACGGCACTTGTTCTGTCGCCTGGACGGGAGCGAACAAACAAACCTGCTCAAACAGCAAGTTCAACAACAGCAGATCTTCTTGTCTCCATCTACACACTTTATGTAGTGTTGTTGTGTACGTTTATCAAGTACGCCATCGCTAAGACTAATGCACTCTCATACAACAATGTTCAGTTTTATGTTTTATAATTACACAGTTACAGAGAGTGTTTCTAAGTACTTCTGGGATATGAAGGAAACCACAGAAAAACAACCTACATCTCAGTATCACAGAGGAACTCAACACCCAAACAACCTGCATCACTGCAAGACATCACTGAGAGAAAAAAAACACATGTATGTGCTAAAAAAGGCAGAACATGAGAAACATGAGGTCATTCGAGGGTCAGCAGGTTGGTGCCAGTCACATTTAAATCCACTGTCCCTGCGGTAATTAGAGCTGCTGGTGGCTGAGAATTAGGAGCCATGTTAAGCTGCACGGTGAGTTTAAGCAAAGCGCAGGTGAGCGCAGCGACGCTGCGGGCGGACAGGTGGTCAGGAGGTACTTACTTTATGAAGTAACTGGCCCCTTCGCTCGTAAAACCTTCCTCCCATCCCCGAAGTAGGTCTGAAATGAAACCACAGACTTGTTCGTGACACCTGAAAGTTTCCCAACCCCCCCCCCCCCTCCTCGGGCCAGGCCCAAAATGAACGGTGTGAAGTTGGCAGCGAAGACAAACACAGTAAAGTCAACATAAAGCAGACAGGTGAACCGGCGTTAGCTTAGCTAGCTTACCTGAGCGGATCATGTGTCCGGAGTTCACAGGCTCACCGGAGCGCGGATGGAGCCAGGTGGTGGTCTGCGTCTCATCGCTGCCGCACAGACAGAGAGAGGAGGGAAAAAAAACACCTGTTACACCAACCGGGAAGGAAACAACCGACAGACCCCGCCAACTCCCGTCAAACCGGGAGACGCGGTGCGATGAAGCGCTCATTATCCCACTCACTTGATGAAGAAGACCCTGCCGTCCCCGCACACACCGTAAGACCAGTATTCAGGTAAGGCGTCCCGCCCGAGAGGCGCCGCCATGATCCGGTCTGAAGTCCTATTTCATGTCGTTCCCTCTCCGCGGAGTCTCCCGGGAGCTCGGTGATCACCGCTAGGGCCGGCGCTGCCTTCAGGGACGCCCCTGAAAGCTCGTACATCCGAGAACCGCGAGCTGCAACACGCTCTGACGCTGAAAACAGAGAAGGAAGACCAGATTTAAGTTCAGAGAGTTTTTCTTTTTACTGCGGACTGCATTCATTTTCAAACAGCATTTTGTCACATTAACTGCCAACAAGACTTTATCAGAAAGGCAACTTTGAAACTGAGGGTCACGTCCTCAGTAAGTTTACACATATTACACATGCTGATTCTAATATGACTAAACTGCGTTGTTTTATAGGCCACTAAGTAATGTCCCACCAGAATCACACACCTGGTACCAGACAAATAAAAATATGAAAGAATATAACATAATATATAAATACTACGTTTAGTTGGTGGCTGGTCAGTCATGTCTTACAGGGGGTGAGCTTCTGCCAGGGGCATTTGGGCTCGTCCTGGCTACAGTTATGTGAGGCAAACTTGATTAAGAGGCAATCAAATTTAGCTTCAGCTTCCCTGGTTCAAGTCCAGCCAAGGATCTTTGTTGCATGTCATCTCCCATCTGTCTCTTCCCTCATCTCCTGTCAGCTCGTGACTGTCCTTGACCTAATAAAGGCAAACCTTTTTAAGATGTGTATGGGCGTAGAAATGTTGTAATAGGTGGGATAATGTGTGGAGATGAAACTGGAAACAAAATCAGATTCACCGTCTGTGCACGACCCCACATTGCTTCAGAAATGTGTAAGTTGCTTTGGACAAAAGCATCTGCCAAATGAATTTAATGTAAAATCTGACTCAATACATCACTTAATCTTCCAAGGACAAGTGGAACAATAACAGCTGCTATTACAAAATATATGTTTAAGACCAAATGAGCGAATAGGAGACGTTCTCTTTCATCTGATGGAAAATGTTTTTCATGGCTGAATTTGCTTGCTCTGTCGTCACGTGATTAAAAATACAAAAGTCCGTTTTCGCACCTTGTCACACCTGCCTGACCTGGTTTTGACACTTTATGATTTGCATAGTCGCTATGTCTCAACACAGGAAAGTGTGGGCTACAGTGCGTACACGTAGTTGACACAATGCTTGAGGGGTTTTATATCCATCAGTGAAACACGGTAACACATTATATCAAAGTTCACTACCTTATCATCACATCTCATCTGTCATGTGTCATATTTCAGGGGGTTATTAATGTGAGTCATTCATAGTTACGACAATTTTGTCAGTACTTAAAGGCATCACCACAGCCGGTTCCCACAGTGAGATAAGAGAGCTGCTCTGCCCCCCCCCCCCCCACTGTAACTGGGGGGAAAAGTGCTGATTTTGGGCTCTTCAAACATGTGCCACCTTAGTACTTCAGATCAGATTAAAGACTCCCTCTAACTAGTTCGGATTCTCATTAAGAAAAGCTTTGATTTGATTTACTCTGCACACGTTAATTCTCATCCTAATCAGCCTGCATTTTGTTGGACACTTTATTAGCTGCACCATTAGGACTAAGCCCTTTTATATATATATATGCAGAATAATGGGTCTCTTTTATTTTACAGCACTCACTGTAACTTTTATGAGGCTTTAATGGTGAATAATCTAAAACTCTGGTGTAGTTTTACTGTCGGCTGCGGTACATCGTTACTGAGGATACTTACAATACTCTTAGGTGATGCAACATGTTTACAAACACATTTCTGGCAATGATGAGGATGGGGAACTTTGTTGGATATGTCACATCACTACTGTCTGCTAGTGAAGAAAATGCCCTTTAACAATAAATAACAATGAAAATAATATGAATAAAAACAAAACTTAAGTTTCCTTCAAAGAACTATGTAACGTGATACTAAAATGGAGAAGATGGAGACAAAGTTCTTGTAGTTAGGAGTTAGTTATTTGACATTTTAAGCAGTTGTTGACTTCCAGAGAGTTCCTTGACAGAACTGCTCCATTTAAGCCCAAGTAAATATTTATTCATGATTCATTTATTTTTTGGAAACTTTATTCTCCAGATATGATTAATTGTGTACTTTCATTTCGTTTCATTGGAATTAATTGATTGGAAGTGTACCAGTTGAACACTGTCTGTACAGTAGCTTCCCTATAATTAGTACCTAATCACATAGTTCTTTCCAGGAAATTAACAGGAAATTACAGACATGTGAAATAAAGCATTTTCAGGTACTGCAGTTTCTATCTTCTAAAATGTGTGTGATAAGCCAATATCAAATGATAATAAGGGCCTGCTGGTATGTCAGTCGGCTCTAATGTTTACATGCAGCAAACATGCTATTGTTGGTTTTCCTCAGTGGCTCATTAATGTAAATAAGAGCCTCCGACAGCTGACGAGTCACTCGTCAGGAATTCTGAGCTCATTGGAATTTCATTTTCCAGAGTGACTCCACATCCAGGAGGCGTGTGGCGGCGTGCTCGTGACAACATCCTGACACGTTTTCCGTGCAGGCCTATTATTTTGAAATCCACACAAAAACAGTTCACCTAAGTTGTTGTTAAGTGCACAGTCGGCAGGAATTTCCTGTCCAAAAACAGTAATTTCCAAAAGGCTGGAACACAGTGTGAAGAACAGAAAGACCGTGTTGATATTTATCTCGCTGTTCTTCATTTAGCACTCCCTGGAGATGGGACTTTAATAGAAAGATGCATTTTTGCCATTCATTTTCTAACACCAAAGCATGTTGGACTTCCTGTGGCTTTCTTTATGATTTCCTTGTTATGTAATCATGTGTAATTTCTCACTTTCAACTAGACTCCTGTTTCCAGCAGGCAGGACCTTCAGATTTCCCGACAGCCTCGTCATCAGGCTTAAATTGACCATTTATCCAAAACACTTTGACTTTACCAGAGGAGAGCATACTTTTCACATCTGGTGACTTTTGTGTGCAGTTGGCAGCACTTAGTTTGGAGGCACCTCAACGTCAACAAGAGAAACTGAAGGGCGGCCGCAGGTCGGCACACACAGCCCGGGGGATCTTTCTACCATTTGTAGTGTATTTGTGTGAAAAGATAAAGTGCTCACATAGTAGAAAGAACAATGACGACTTCTCCAGCCAACTTATGATATCATTGCTTAAACCTGTCAGTAAATCAAAGCTAATAGTACTGCAATGAGTGTGTGTGTGTGTGTGTTCAGGTGCCTGCTGTCCTAATGCTGAACTTACACACATGCTGCAGATTTGCAAACCAGACACACACACACAGACACACACACACACACACACACACACACACACACACACACACACATGCATTTATAACTGTCACACTTAAAGACACACTGTGATCCAGATTTAAAGCTGGAGTGCAGAACTTCTGTCTCCCCTTTCTGCCCAGAGCCATGTAGAGAGAGAGTTGTGTCAACTCCCTTCTCTAACTAATCACCAAAAATCGCAGTTCTGTCTCTCTGTATTCACTATGGATGTATTATATTTATCTATCTGAAGAACATGAATCAGGTGACGATCGAGCATTTTGAATTTCCTTGATGCAGCTCTCTCTCTACATGGCTCTGCTGTAGCTGCTCCCCCACTCAGCTCTGGCAAACCATTGCTGGTTGACGTAAAACGCATCGCTACTGGTGCACCAGTGCGGGAATGTTGCCACGGACACCACGTTTGAAAACTCCGTGAGATTTATTTATCTGATGCTGAGGAGGTTAACCAGCATTGTGTGAAGGCGTTCCACACTCCAGCTTTAAAGAGTCACTTAAAACCAGGAGGTTCGAAGCTGTAACCACACCCATCAGTGATGTCACAGAGTCCTGGAGTACACCTGTACATCACTGCAGCGAGGTTGAGAAGTGAAACCACTGGAGGTCGGCCAACACGAGGTTTTCATTAAAATAGAGACTACAACTAGACAGCAGCTGAACATAATTTATAAAGGTTTTCTGACGTTGTTTGTTTCCTGTTGAAAGTAAACAGTTCTTTATTTTCAGTTTCAAACTGTGAGCTGATAGAGACTAAAACTCTCCGTGGACCTGAGGAGAGCTGCAGAGTTGGGTGATAAATCTCTCCGACACATACACAAAGAAACTTCACCCTTTGTTATATAATATAAAATATTCATTAGTGCAGCTTTAGATAATAAGTGGGTATATATGCAGGGACATATATATATATATATATATATAGCACACACTCCCTGACGCACAAAGACACACAGTCTCTCACTGATTATCACACTCACTTCCCCTACTTGACTTCATTTCCTGGATTAGGGCTATCTCAATTATGTTGAACTTCCTTTTGGAGCATTTTAATGCACCGTTTTCCATCATGCTGACATTTTTATTTTGCTGCACAGTGTTCTTTGTTCAGTCAGTGTCATTTTCTTGTTACTGGTGTACACCAAGAACAGCAGTTTGAGTCCTACATTTTGTGGCTGAGGAAGACGCTGTGCTGTCACTGGGATGAAAATGTATAACATATGAAATAAGTCTGATTCCACAACACATTTTACACAGCGGACGGTGTTAATGACCACCAGGACATCCAGTATCTCCAGTTATCAGTGTGTGTGTGTGTGAGGAGCCGCTGAGAGACACAAGAGAAAACAAAGAGAAAGCAAACACACAAAAACAGAGACACTGAACAGGATTCAGGAGCGGGATTTAGCCCCCCACCCACACTGCAAACACTGTGGGGCCTCTTTCTCCACAGAGCTAACTCAAGGGCAGACATTTAGGTGTTTGCCAAGGGACCTGAAACATTCTCCATTTGCTGATTCATGGACAGGTGTTTGGCCTGAGAACAGGAATGGGAGTGTTCTTCATTTAGCTCTGGACTCTATGAGACCATTTCTGGCTGTCTCCACTTCACTTGAAGACAGGTTATTGTATAAAACATTTTTCAATACGTATCTTTTATGTTTTTAATATAATAAGTTGTAAAAACAAAGCTCTTTTTTGGTGCTTTAACCTACAGGGGCTCATTCTGACAGACATTAGAAAAGACACAGGAAGGTGAATAAAGCATGTGGACGAGTTAAATCTAGTTTCATTTGTTAAAAAGAACCGAGACCTGAAAGCAGACTGCAGAATCAAATTAAAGTGAGATTTACAAATTTCATACCCAGACACTGGAATGGAAATGTCCTTTATGCTTTATTGGACACACAGAAGCAGCTGATGCCAAGTTCAGCCAATGTCCCTTTAATGTCCAATGTCAACTGCAACACCAGAAGGTTTTGACCTTCAATTCTGGACCTGCAGTTCCAGTCCAACCTGCACCTACAAGAAAGAGAACCACAAGCTTCTGAAATGTTGACAATTCAACTTGAAAACTGCGTCCCATACAGGCGACCGCAGCTTTTGTTGTTAGCTGAAGTCATTTCTTTGCTGCTGAACAGTTTAAATGTGAACATGGGCGTTTCCTGAAATAATTCACACGTGTCCTTAATAGTAAGTAGACATTTTTATTTTAGACGTCAGTTAACTCATTAAAACTGAAGCTGGAGGTGAAAAACGTATCGTTGCATGAATTTAAACCTGCACTTGAATTGTTTTTAAAATCTATTTTAATCTACTTCTGACTCCTCTGATCTCCAGATGTTTGATATTCACCATATACTGTCACTCAATGCACAACCTCCTTCCATCTGGCCAACCAAGCTGCATAAAACCGTAATTACTTGAAATGATCATTTGCATGTAGCATGTCTTGTAGTTCTGCTGTGCACTGAGCAGCGTTACTGTTGAAAGCAGACTTAAATGCTGTTTATGATTTTTCTGGTGATTTAGTTAAAATGAGTTCACGTGTTCAAGACAGTAAAGCAAATATCAACACTTTCATCCAAATTCTTGCCAATTTCCCACAAAGGGACGCGATGATTGCATTATAAATCTTTTAATCGTTATTTGTTGGGGCACTATTTCATCATGGTGAAGGAATTCTGAGGTAATTCATGGCTGATCCAACCTGTGTGTATTGAACAATACCACAAAGCCTGTTTTGGCTTCGAGCCCTCTGCAAACAGAGCCTTCAGACTGAGAGAAAGAGGTGGAAAGACAAATGTGCAGACAAATCATTCTTTATCTGGCAGTCTCCCCCTCCCCCTCTCTTGTTGTAATGGGTAACCAAGGCTCTCAGGGATCCGGTGAGGAGTTTGAGGGTCTTTGCCCTCGTCCTCGAGCAGCAGAAAGCTCAGGTGTACACTAGATATGCACACACAGCTCAGCCGGACACGTTTCTGGCACTGTTCGCCTCGTTGTCTCTTATGTAAATGTGGTGAATAATGCATGGCTCGGCTCCATACGAGAGCTGGTGACTTGTGTAACTGCCTGCAGGCCTGATGGAGCTTCACCCTTCCTGCTCAGACTTCCTAAATTTAAAAACAACATTTATCACCTGAGGGAGGCCGAACCTTCAGACCCCAAACGACAACATTAGTAAAAACCTTCGTCGTTGTGTGTAGTTATTTATATTCAGACGGATAGCTCGGTGTCTCCAATCACTTGTTGCAGTAGGAATTCAGTATTTGAGCTCAATTATATGAACTACATGAAAAATACCATATATTAAGGTGACAATCAGTATAATGATATTGTGACATATACGTCCAAATAAATGAGAGAACAGAGCCAAACATCCAAGTAGAGAGTCCACTCTGTGATTTGTGACAGAATATTATAAACTCAAGGTTCACTTACGTTTTTCCAGACCTTCCTGCAATTTTGTTAAAACGTGACTAAATTTCCGTATTTAGATCACCTGAGAGAGCTCCACTCACTGAAGAAGGCAGTGTGGTCAAAAGCTCCAGGAAAAAAACTTATAAGTGAGACTTGAGTTTAGAAACACAAATATCACTGTCAAAATAATACACACACAAATCATTTTCAAAAAAATGCCTGTTTTCTGTATCCAGCAGCTTCAAGTGAACGCGACATGTTTTCTAAATTGTGTCATTTTAAGTCTCTTTTCTTGTTGTTTTTATTTACAGGCCTATTTAAGTCTCTTCAGGAAACTCAACAAAACCTGCAAAACTGTCGGAGACATTTTCCTGCGTCACTCTGTCTCCCTCTGGTGGACTCCAGGCATCATCTCCCAGCTGGCTAAGAAACAAGAGTTCACAGTGCAGATGGTATACTGATTATTATATTTTAATCTAAATATCTTGTAAAAACCCAATGAAATGTCATCAATATATGAAAAGGCTTAAAAACAGTGAGGAACTCAACAGATGGGAAATATTATAGAAAATATAGCATCAGATTTCAGTCCAGCTGGTCGAGGAACTGAACTTTAAAGTCAGTTTTGTTTACTTCCTGTGTGACTGACAACTTAACTGAAACTGAATTCTTCTGATGCCGTAATGTAAACTCTTCCCTGTAAAACTCTCCAGGTCCCTGCGTCACAGGAAAAACACTCAGAGGATCGTGTCTTTGGGCTGTGGGAGGGAATCAGGACAACAAGATTATGTTTTTGTATAATTTGTGAATGGAAAAAACAACAACAAGAGATTTGACAAACTGAAATACAGAAAGTTGACCCGGAAACACACAATAAACCTCTTTGTCTCATCTGTCCAGAGATATTAGCTGCAGCTTACACAACACAAATACAGCAGCTCTTGATGGGAGGCTGTAAACAGTTTATCTAAGAACGACCGTGTAACAAAGTTCATCTGCCGACTGTCGCAACAGAAAAGAGTTGACAGACGGATCACAGGCGTGTCTGTGAATCACTGACAGCGTCTGTGTTATTGAGCTCTACAGATTAAATGCCTCTGAGTTCCTTTGTGCTGCGTTGAGCCGCAGCCGATATCTTCCAGCTTCTGCAAATCAAATCAAGTTCTGGAGCACACAAGAGCTTTCAGTGAGGCGCAGCAACAAGAGGATAAAGTTTCAATGATGGTGGACACTTTCCTTTCCCCCTCCAGTGTGATGGATATGTAGCTGTTTCAAGTACTGTACTTAAGTACATATTTGAGGTACTTGTACTTTACTTGAGTATTGAGCATTTTATGTAACTTACTTATACTTCTACTCCACCACATCTCAGAGGGAGATATTGTACTTTTTACTGCACTACATTTATCTGACAGCTTCTGTTACTTTAACAGATTACAATTGTTAATAACCTTCCTGTCCAGTGAAAACCATGTATCTCCAAATGAGGTGATTTTGAATGTGAATGTTTCTGATAAACTCAAGGATTAAATGTTCCTTTATGGGTGTAGAAACTTCTCCTCCTTTTTCCTCTTGGATCAGCGGGAGCTTGACTTGTAAGAGATACGTGGTTCTCACAGGACAACGACGCTACGATGATGATGATCTTATAGAATATGATGCAGATTAAACTACCCAACAGCATATAAAGTCAGTCAAAGGAGCTCAACCTGAAACATCTGCAGCAGAAATATGAATCCAGGAACATCAGATAGAATAGAAACCCTGACAGGGAGCATTTCACTGCTACATGAGTACTTTTACTCTGATAATACTTCTATACCTTTACTTAAGTAAGTTTTGAATGCTTTTACTTGTGGTTCTAGCTTCAGCATGGACGGCCACACTAACAACGGAAAGCCTAACCAGTCTGAGGGTGGTACGTCATCCTAGAGGAACTTTGTTTATTCTCACTGACTGACAGACCGATGGGAACAGAGCAGTGATGTCACATTGAAAACAGATCACACATTCCTCTCCGGGCTGAGAAACCTCATCTGACGAAACACTTCAACCGTAAACTCAAGGAGACGAGAGGTTCAACGCCCTGTCGTCCTTCCCCAGGTCACCCCAGGACGTTCAGAAACTTCAATGTGAGGCTCAGAGCTCGGTTCTTCACTGCTGCTGGTCAGTCAGAGGCTGGTCCATCAGCCGGATCACAGCGGGGGATCCCCCAAAAGCAGCTTAGTGGATTGGATTACAGTGTAATTGTTGTTTCAAGCCGCTGAACTAAGATGATTTTCATGTTCACATGGTTTTTAGGGACCTTATTTAAACACGTTTCTTTCCCTTTTCAGAACAGTAACCTTTGTGTTTGAGTTTGTGTCATTACCTTTGAAGCTTATTGAATATTATTGTCATATTATATCACTTAACACTATTTCTGTAACTCCCTCTACGGGTGTTGGAGCCATAGTGCAAAAATGTATTTTTATTTTGTAGTAAAAGTTTTTTTTTTTTGTTTATTTCTTTTTTTTGAATAAATATCTGAGTGCTTCCGCTGGCTTGCTGTTGTCAGTTCCACCACATGAGGGCAGCACAGTCACACAGCTGCTCGGTGGCTACAGGTTTTTTTTTTTTTGGGGGGGGGGGGTTTATTGTCTGACATACAGATAATACTGTATGCCCAAATATGGTCCTCTGGGGATGGAAGGAAGCTCCACATGTGTCACATACGCTGTTGGACAATGAACAGAGGTATTTTGATGCCATGGTGATCTGGTGATCTTAGTCTGGGGGGGGCTTCAACTCGCCTGTTAGTAACTGCAGTCCCAACAAAGGCAGTAAATCCTAACTACGTGTTTCTGAATCATCTGTTAAATCACTGTTGAGTTACAGATGAATATTTCAGTAAAGCATGAAACTAATGTCTGCCTCTAATGACATGATAAGGCAATTATTTATTTATCATTATTATTATTATTATTCTGACTTTGACTAAAACCACCTGTAGTTTGAAGGAAAAAATCATTTTGTGTGTGTGTGTGTGTGTGTGTGTGTTGTGTCACGTACCAGTGGCTCAAACTCACCACTGATAAAAATACACTGAGCAGTAAGTGCTCTGTGCGTAGCGTCTGGGTGTTGGTCAGACTCACTAATCCTCACGAGCATATGTTGGAGTAGATAAGTGTTTACCGCGTGTGCGTCTGTCACATATGATTCATGATGTCATCCTGTAATAGTGCTCAGAATGATAATGATAGTGATTCTTTTAACTGCTGTTTTCACTCATTCTCTTAAAGTGAAAGTACATCCTTATCCTGCTGAGGGCTTCTGGAGCCCCTTGGAGGCCCCACGAGGGACTCCGAAGACCACTTTGTTGATCACTGAATCCCAAATGTTAAACATATGTAAGCATTGGATAGAACTTGATGTCATTCATGAAGAGGAAGTTTAAACGTGTAAAGTATAAATGTTTAAATCACAAAATGAATGTTTGAACAAACAGAAGGACAAAATTAAAAGACAGAAGTAGCAGAAGGTTATTTCTGGTGTTTTTCTGCATGGACTTCACTGTTCACTGCACAGGAAGATACTCTGCAGTTCGTGCAGTCTGTCTGTGTGAGTTGGTGTCAGACACAATAGCTGTTGGTAGATTGCATCATCAGCTAATTGCGACCCAGGAGATAGCCTTCACCGGCAGGCGAGTGAGAGGGGCAACCGTGTGTGTGTGTGTGTGTGTGTGTGTGTGACTGAAAACCCACTGCCTCTGCGGCTGCTGATTCTGCTGCTGCTGCTGCTGCAATCACCTGCAATCCTTTCAACGCCTCGCCACTCCTGCTGGTTGCCTGGAGACGGGGTCGCCTAGGCCACAGAGCTAATGATACTGGGAGAGGATGAGGAGGAGAAAGATGGAGACAAAGATACAAAGAGAGGAGCGGGTTCAAGAAGGAGGAGAAGGTGGCGTATTCATCCTGTAACTAGGACTCACATGTTCAGTCACTTCTGATGCGCGTCTTGTTGAAGTGCCCTTGAGCAGGACGCTGTCGGGCTGCTCGTCACTGTGAGCCGGCTCTGGAAGCAAAATCACAAACAGGGATGGCAGACAGAGGGAGACCAGACAGACAAACCTCCCGTCGCCTCGTCCTCACACACCAAAGAAAAATGGATATTAGACTTTGTTCAGCTCCCAGCTCATGTCACCAGGTCAGCTTCAAAAGCCACAGGAACAAAGGCACAGCATCCACAAAGAGTGCACTCTTTCTCTCCACCGGCTTGCATCATGGAATAAACCTGGTGTTCTGGTGTCTGTAAATAACTAAAGACGCAAGAAAAGCCCTGAAAACATCAGCAGTGAAAGAGCTTCTTCGTGTTCTTGACAAATCAGAGGGTTTGATATTAAAAGCTTTGACCCTGAGGCTTCACTCAAGGACCTCTTACTAGCTTATTGTCTGGAAAAAGCAAATTCATTCATCAAATTCATGCCCAAAATCACAAATCTAAAATATATATTTACCTCAAAGAGATTTACAGCATATGACACCTTCTATCCTGTGACTCAAGTACATTTATCTTTTTAACAATAAATTCAATACATTTTTGTGTTTCTTTCATTTCTATTTCCCGCCGCCAACTTCACCAAAGAACCTTCATTTTTCCAGCAGGGGATCAATTACATTCACAACATCAGCAAAAGACCCACCGCTGGGTTGACGCAGCAACAGTGTCAGCGATTGCTCACCTTTGCACCATCCCTGTGTATGTGTTTGTGTGTGTGTGTGTGTGTGTGAGGGAGGGGGGGGGGGCATCAGAGACCTGCTAATTGATTTCATCCCTCTGGAAAGTCATTTCATCATACTTGGTGTTTTTAACCCTTGTCTTACGACAGCCTTACAGCAGTTAGTCTGCACGGAGACTCACAGCCCTCAGGGAAATTATTATCTCCTGAGTGTGTGTGTGTGTGTGTGTGTGGAGGGGGGTGAGAGAGAGACAGAGAGAGAGACAGAGAGAGAGAGACAGAGAGAGAGAGAGAGAGAGAGACAGAGAGAGGCACATAAGAGAGAAGTGATAAATGTAAAAATGAGGCAGGGATGGGTTAGGATGGATGAATAAAACTGAACGTACTGAGAGCATTTCAAACATCTCTGCAGACATTTAACTGCATCTACAAAACTCAGTCCAGATGTTTTTTTTAGACATCCAGTTACATATAACTGTTGTTTCAACAGCATCAGTGACATTTCAGTGTCCAAACTACAGGCTGAGACACAGAGATGCTGTTGACATAATGGTTACATGTTACAAAAACTTCCATTTTCCAAACATAGACGTCCTGACTCACCTGATCGGTGCTTACATGGAGGGCACAGTGAGCTATGCAGTTACCTCAGTCCCACCATAGGTGGAGGTCACACACAGTTCACACCTACAGGTGTGCTGGAAACCTCACACCCACACTGAACACACGGGGTGTGTCCAAACTGGGTGAGAGGTTAAACTGGTTTGTTTAACCAAAGCTTTTGTTTTGAGTTACTTGCATCATGTTTGCATCAGATCTCCTGACCGGTAAGGCTGTCCTGCTTTTCTGCACGTTCCTTCTGTGTCAGCAGCTGGATCCAGACGGGGGTCGTGACTGCGGTGCGCAGTGTTTTAAAAGTATCAGTGATACACATATCGCTCTTTTGCAACATTTGATAAGATTTCTTGAAACATCTAAACTGATTTTATCTCACCTTTTCTTCAACGTTTCAACATTTCCTCAGAATATATTCTTCCAAAAGGCTGACGCAGCTGATAGGCAGCTTTCATGCACCCTCTACTCAAAAAAGACCCTTCTGGGATGTTGTGTTCTGTCTCCAGCTCACTGTAATGTTGGGAAACAACAGTTGTTTGCTTCTGTCTTTTAGTGAAGCAGAATGAGTTAACTCGTGTCGCCACGTGAACCAGGGAACGATGACAATGTAACAAATTTTATTGATCAAAGCACCTAATGACAAATTTTGCTACAGATGATTTCTGGACATATTCTGGCTACATGACGTTACCACGAGAAGCCGAGTGAGTCACAGAGGACAAAGTGTTTGAATCTTTCCAGTCAAGATAATAATAGACTTCCATCTGCCCACTGAGAGCTAAAAGGCTGCTATTATGTGTCTTCAAATAAGGAAATACCAAACTCAAATATTTGAACATTAAGACAAGAACTGCCACAGGACTGTGTCCATCGTGCTTAAAATAAACTTTTCAAAACACTTTGTACTGTAAAGCTCTGCTTTCTTATGATATCATCATCTACTTTTAACTTCTAGATTCACCACTGTAGTTTGTTCACACATATAAAAACACATAAAAACAGTAAAAAAAAAAAAGAAAAGACAAGCTCCATAGGGCATAAATAAGTTACATTACTAGGTCTGTATATAAGGCATACAAAAACAACATTCCACACGTTAATGCTGAGGTTAATATGAGAAAGTGTCAGTCAGTGCAACAGTCGCACAATGTATAAAACCTTTTGAGGTACAAGGTTGTTCAACTTGACACCGAACATTTAAGTTGGCCTAACATCAAATTTCTAACGGGCCTAAATCAAAATCACTGTTGCATTGCAACCAATCACAAGTTCTCATCCAAAAAGGAAATAAAACATTCAGTGTTCAGGACTTTTGTTTATTTCAAGGCACCGTCCAGATACGCCAGGATCCTCTCTCTGTGGGGCTGCGTGAAGCAGTGGCCGATGGCCTGCTCTGTTTCCCGGATCCGCCTCCAGAAGCGGTCCCGGTCTCGCGCCATTTCTTCCCAGTGTCCTTTCCGAGACGCCTGTCGAGCAAACTGCCAGGTCCGCATGACGTGGACTTGGACAAGAGGAGAAAATTGCACCTGAAATCCAGAAGAAATGAAGAAGAAGAAAAATTCAATACATTTAGTTAAATGATGCTTCTTTGGGGTTTTTAACCTGCTAATGGTGCAAGTTAAGGACTTCAATTAAAGGTCATTAAATAGATGGTTATTACCACTCAGAGCTAAGTTTCATGTGAAAATACCCTACAATTAAAAACTGCACAATGAAGAATGTGTACTTTCCCAACTCTGAGTTCTCCGACGGGCATGTAATCACAATAAGACTGTGACTTGTTTTTCTGCCTCAGGATTTATGTTCTCAGTCTGATGTAACAGGCTATTAATTGAGACAGTATTCAAAATTACTTTGCACTACTGCTGCACCTTCATTTAGTCCACGAGGAAGTAAACCTCTCTGCTGACTCATGGGAGTCACATGACCGGCTTAGTCATGACGACCAGCAGCGTTACTAACCGACAACAAACAACAACTGAGCTTAACACACTGGGCAGAACAGTCTGTGTCTGCTGAGGCAGGAATGAACCCTAATCTTAGATATTCTGAAAAGAAACAGAAAAGAGGTTGCAACAGTCAGCAGGAGACACTGATATGAATGTACTAACTTTAAATAAGTTGATAATAATTATCTTCTGTATCGACTTGGACTAATGAAAATGAAGGTGTCAACTGCCTAAAGGCAAAGCTGTGTTTCTTAGTTTTGGAACTACACTGGCATTTTGGAGAAATCTGGTTATATTACTTCCACTTTATGCCGTTTAGTCCACAGTGGAATAAAGAGGAACATTTCCGTGTATTTAACCTTTTGTCCATATCAATGCTCTGTAGTGTTTACAGAGTAGACTATTTTTATTTCAAACCCCTCATGGGTCTCATTTAAAGCTTTGGCTCAGCCTGCCTGGTAGTTTAACTGTAAATTGTTTTGAGATAATTACCCTTTTCTGGGTACTGCTGGTCTTGCTCTCCTTCTTCTCCTCTGGCAGTGACTGAGGTGTTAGTCCAGGTCTTCTCCAGGGAACCAGTGTTTTGTCTGGATGGGAGTGATGCTTTAATTGCCTCTCTGGCAGAAGGGGCTTCTTGACTCTTGATTTTCGGGGTGTTTTCGCCTCTTTTTCACAAGTTTTGCCCTTCGCAGGTAGAATATATGTGTGCTGGACAACAAGGGCATCTGGATCTTCTCCAGGCTGGAGTGTTGTTGTTGGGGAGCTCATGAGGCAGGCCTGAAAGTTGAGAGGGTGGTACGGGTCGTCCTTTTGGCAGAGAGATTTCCACAGCTGCTCTTCTTCGTCATCCTCAGATGAAGAAGGAAAGCTGCTCTCCTTCTCCTCGGTGTCTGTGTCGGACTTGGAGGGAGGTGCAGGAAGTGAGGCCTGTTGTCTCGAGACTGTGGTGGTGGTGGTGGCTTGAGGCGACGTGCTGCTGACTGTGCAGGCAGTGAAGCACATGGGATTGTAGGGGTCAGGACTGCTGAAGAACTCCAAGAGCCTCTCGCTCTCCTCCTTATCAATGTCGGGGCTCGAACCGTCTGAACTGGCCCAACTGCTCCAACTGCTCTCACTGTCAGAGCGACTGACCCAGATATTCAGGCCTTGAGGCCCCAACATCTCCTCGCTGGCCCTGCTCACTGACATGAGGTCAGTATCGCTGCTGTCCCTCGCTTCGCTTTTACTTTCCCTCATGTTTGTGTTTGTTGAAATGCATGCAGAGAAAAAGAAGGGGTTGTATGGATCACTAGATTTTGACAGAGACTCCCAAAGCGCCTTACTTTCTTCACTGTCAAATTCTACCACGTTCTGGTCTTCCTCGCTACTCCAGTGAGAGCTTTTCTCCTCTTCTGAAGTGTCCTGTTTGAAAACTTTCTCCTTTGAAATGTCTTGTTTGAAGACTTTCTCACTACTTTTGTGGCAGGTGTCGTTTGAGCCAGAGCTGTCGCTGCTTGACACAAAGATGTTCCAGTCACCAGGGAAGCCCATTTTCCAGCTGGATTGGTGTCCAAGAAAGATGCCGTCTTCTTTGCCAGATGTTCTGGACACAAAATCGTCCACTAGTCCGCAGCACAGGTCGTCAGCACGCAGACTGGACAGCAGCGCCTCAGCAGTGGATTTCCCAGCAAACGGGTCGCCGGCGTCAGCGCAGAAGTTAGAGAGGGGATTCGAACCTCCGACCATCACTCCGTTGTCTCCGTCAAACAGGGAGGAGAACAGGAAGGATTCAGTCGGGTTTGCTGCCGTGGTCATGTGCTGGATGTGCTGACCTGTCTCGTCTGTGATTCTCACGTGAACCTCAAACCTGAACATCTGGAAAACTGGAAAATCAGGAGAAAGATGTTGAAGTTGAATTTAAATACAAAAGAGAATGATTTAACTTTCATTCACTGTGCAATTATGATCTCCTTTAGGTCATCAGGACATGGAAAAAAAACAAACTAATGCTTCTTTGTTTACTGCTTATTTTAAACAGACAAACAATAATAACACAACCATCACAGGGCTGGGTAATATGGGAAAAATACAATTGTAATCAGAAGTTTACTTTAATATAAATACATACAATACACATTAAAGTTATGCCATGTTAAATCTGACATGATGCTTTGACCAGTTCATTCTCACATCACAACTGTGCTTCACGATTTATAACAATGCAACATAACTCTGGAGCACCACGGGGACTTTACAGGGAGGGTTACCGTGTTAGCATGGGAAGTAACTGGATTTGGACGTAAACACGAGGAAAACTAGTTTATGTCTCAGAAATAAAATAATAACTGGGCATAACGCACACCTTGAAATAATAAGGCATTCATTGGGGTTATTATAATGGAGTTAACGTCATTTAAGAAGGAGTAACGTTACAGCGACTCGACGCTCACTGTTCCTCCCAGTTAGCTAACGTTACAACGGCTAAATACTGCCGCGGTAACTGGAGGCGTTAACGCAAATAAAACGAGCCAGACCAACTAAGTCACAAGTTTGAATTTGACTTTATTCTTACCCGACATGAAGGTGTAGTATATGACCTGAACCAGCAGCCGAAGCTGTTCCCACAGTACAGTAAGAATCTGTTTAGTCCAAGGCAGAAGCGCCATCCCTCCGCTACCGAACCTCTCCATCGCCGTCCGTTCAGAACCCTTCTCTGGACCGACAATCGTAGCCATTTTAACTTCTTTCCTCTCCTCCTCTACTTGGCTTATGGCGGTAATGTTAACAAAAACCCTCACGTATTCTGGTATTCCTCGTCGAAAACAAACAGATTTCGCGTGTTTGTCAGTGACAGATAAGCGTCGGTGTGCTGTCGCTTCATTTTCCGGCAAGTATGTGCCATGTTTTGATCTCCTTCGTCAAATGTTCTCATGTATTTTCTCCATGTTTCTCTGCGGTGTTATCGTCGTTGTTGTAGTAGGAGTGAATGTCCCGATATTGCAACACTATGCCTTAAATTAAACAAGCCCGACGACAAGCGGTGCTGTGATTGGACGCAGCAGCCGTCGCTCACCAAACCTCCCGCCCTTCCCTTAACAAGCCCCTCCCCCGGATTACGTAGCGTCTGACGCATGGAAAGTGCCAGTAATTTCCTCAGCCGCCAGGAAAGCCCTTTTTACAGGCACACGTTCACAACACGAAAACTGAAATTAGGTTATTAAGAAAGGGCAGGAAGTTCTCAGCCTCCAAGATAATGAACAGAAAAACTCCCTTCAAATAGAAAAATGGTGCCGTTTCAATTTCAGCGCACCACAATTATTTGTTTATATTCCCATGTACTAAAAACAAAATTCCAAAATGTAAACAAGACCTGTAAAACACAAAAAATACAATACAACGATTTCCAATTTAAACTGTTTTATTAATCCAAAAAGTGTAGAGTTTATGCCACCAGAGCAGAAGCTGTAGAGGACTCACTGTAAACAAAGAGAAAACACACCATTAAAGAGAGCACTCCTCAAAATGACTACCACAGTATGTAAAACTACTCCACTGAAGGAGAGAAGTCTGGCTTACATTGTGAAGAAAAATAGCAAATGACTGATGGTGTCAACATCAAGTGACTTGAACTGATTGAATTTGTAGAGTTTCTGTTATCATAATCAACAACCAATAACAATCTATATATCTGGTTCCACGATAGTCCGATGTTTAAATGTGAATGAATATAGTAGCAAACTTTTCATTGTGTGAAGGGGACTGGCAGAGGTGGCACCAAGTAGCCACTCTGCTAATTTACCTCCAGCTTTTTCTAGCACAACAGAAATATCACTACTCTCAATTATTGGAAGAGCAGGACAATGATTTGTGCATATATGCCCATGTGGAAACGTTGGTTGTAATTCTACGACACCATTGAGTTTAACTTTGTCACCATTTTTCACAACAAAAATTGAATCAACTTTTCAAAATGTTTGCAAAATTACATTTCATCAATTTTGGAATAGAAAATGGCAGCCACATTCAAGACCGACCAACATCTGGCTGGTGGCTAATGTTCATTTTCCAACCTAAATATGACCAGGAAAGCTTCCCAAAGCAGAACCAATACGTACTACTTCCAGTTGGGGGCCAGTACTCTCTTGGTCTTGTAGTAACGGGCCAGCCTGTGGATCCTGCTCTCAATGAGAATCAGGCGGAACTTGGCATCCTTGTCCTGCAAACATATTAGCAAAATGTTATGGGTATGAAGTCTAACATTTTAAATTACTGAACATGTGCATCCACCCATGTAAAACCCAATAACTGCCTATGCACAGCCATCACCATATCACTACTGTGACACATATCTTATTCCTTGAGCATTGTGATTTTAATACAATACAAAAAAAAAGAGCCAAATTTCATTGAAAAATGCTAAGTTTATGCTGTAAATGCTGCAAGTCAAGCGGAATTGTAATAGTTACTCAAATTCAGTAATTTCAAAACATTTGGTGGCACCTGCAAACTACAGTTCCCACCCAGAACATCATGGGTGGAAATTAACCACCGAACAACTCAAACCGTGTGACAGAGAAATTAAAAGCTGACTTTCCAAACCTTCAGGTAACGGCATGAAACTACACCAGATACCACTCTAAACCTGGTTGAAAATGACCATGAATGGTCTCAATATTTGACCCAGGTTTTGGGAATAGTCTTGTCATACCTTTCTGTTTCTCTCAAGATGCTTCCTGACTGCCACAGCCTTCTTGATGAGATGGTAGAGATCCTCGGGCAGGTCAGGGGCAAGACCCTTGGACTTCAGGATCCTCAGGATCTTGTTGCCAGTGACGAAACGTACCTGGGCCACACCATGGGAGTCCCTCAGAATCACACCTAGACAAGGTGACAAACAGGCTTGAAACTTGGACACTGTATATTGCTCACAAACAGTTTTACGCATTTGTCTGCTTTTTTTCTGCTTCCTCCATCTAAACTAACCCAACTGGTGCTTAATATTTCAAAAGCAAAGGGGAAACAATTCCGAAGGTCGTAGTGAACGCCGGTTAGCCATATTTGTATACATAAAAGCTTATGTATTAAGATATTGAGCTGGTGCCAAGCTAACACAAAAAGCCTTGAGCAAGGTATCAGATCAAGTTCTTTAAAACAGGTTACATTCATCAATTTCTGTATATCTAACAAAAAGCTCAAGTCTAAAGGCCAAGTTCAAATACGAAGAAAAAATATACAGTTATGGGAATTTATATTTATTAACAGATGCAAAAAATTATGCAGTTTGGGCGGGAAAGATTCCCAACTTTACTGTGTCCTTGATAAGTTGCAATGCAATTTTAGTACAAAATTACAACACTAGGAACCTGGAAAAAAAAAAGGTGTGCAATTAATAGAAAAAGATGTTACATCCAAATTGTAGTGGTCCCTTGTTTTCATGCAGGATACTTTTCCTTGTCACTTTGTGTGGACAGATTGCTGACCAGGCAGTGTTATGTCTAAACTGTCCTGCTGACCTGTGCTCTAAAGCTAGAATTCAAGAGGACGATGTTCATAACGCTCACATGGCAGCTGATGCGACATACAGTTCTTCCAAAAGTTCCGGTGCCGTGTTAAATTTACACAATAGCAAACAAGCTAGATACCCAAAATATATAAGTACATGCTATTATTTTCACCCAAATTGCCCTTTTCAGATATACACTGGGCCTTGAAACAGTTGATTTGTAAAGATGGTAATTCATTTGTTGACAAGAAATTTAACAGCTGTGTTAAGACATGTTATATGAAAAAGAGCAAATATGCTGTCATCCACATCCTCAACCAATGCTACAGAAACTGAAATCTGATTTAATACCATATGTAGCGGTATTCACACACTAAGTCGAGCAATACACTTGTTTTAAGTGGTCATGATTACTATTCTTCATCGGCATACAATAATACATTTCTAGTCCAAGAGTCTCTCATGGAAACACTTACCAATCTGGGAGGGGGTCAGACCCTTTTTGGCCAGCTTGAAGATCTGCTCTTTGACATCATCAGATGTGAGCTTCAGCCACTGCAATTAATGTTTAAATGATTACCAACTGCCCAAATCGGTGCAGAAATATCTAAGCTAGTTAGTGTCACTGTGCGAGACAAACACATTTCTGTATCGTATACTCACAGTGGGAACACTGCGCCTGTAAGGCAGAGCTGACTGGGACAAGCCCTTTCTGTAAAAGAGAAAAATATACGACAAGTTAGAAACTTCAACGGAGAAACCTGAAAAGAAACATTACAGACATGCTGATAAGCAATGATGGAAAACAATTTCTAGCATCTGCAAGTCCTGACATTAACGTTAAATGAGGGTTGACGGGCCGGCTAACGCTAGCTTCATACTCGTGTTAGTGCCATCTATTGTAAAAACTTAACGTCAAGTGCTTACGTTACAAGGGTTTAATTTCTTCGTCAACAGGACGGAAAAATCGTGCACTTGGGGATGTTAATGTGTAATATTTAACGGTCTAACTTGGAAGCTACAGTCAAGCAGCAAAATCGTGGTGAGCAGCTAGCGCCGTTGGCTAATGGTAGCTAGCTGGAGATGGATGTCGATTTGAAGGTGCCTATATTTCAGTTATTTTCTCGCTTCAAGGTTGACTTTGAGAGCTCAATTTGGTCCTCAGTCACCCATAACATGTTTACAAACTACGTATCGCCATCAAAATCGATCCATCGACATTAAAGTTTAACTTTAAATGATAAAAAGAGAGCTCACCCGGGAGCGTGCATGCGACCCATGATGGCGGTAGAGGAAGAGAGGCCGCACACGCGACAGAAAATGGTATTTTGCGCCTGCGTCGGAAATGACGCAATGACGCAGAGAAGAGTTTTGTTGACGCTGCAGACGCATTCAAGATGAAGAAATGGTTATGAACTCTAACGTGTTTCATACAACTAAGAAAAGACATAAATAATCAAATTGATAAATGTATTTTGTTACGTGGGGATCCATTGGAGCGCCATCGAAGTACAAATCCATGTAAACAGCTTTTCTGTTACTAGCTGTAAAGTTTTATTAAGTAGATAATTTCTGTTGTCGCCAATATTCACTGAATATTCCTCCTGTCTGTGTTTAACCAATAGACTGTATGGTACATATTTCAGATGAATATAAATTTAGTTAAAACTTTGTAACAACCTAATTCTACAGTAATAAAACAATTAAAACATATTTTATTGTTGTTGCTGAAAACGAGGCTAGATTACTGACTAAACAAAGCAGGTTGCAAGGCCCCGGGACCTTTGGACTCCCAGAGGCCCCACGTTTACTGTGTATAGGAGGTTTTTGTTTTGGGATGCAATATTTTACAATATTTCACTACTGTGTAGGCACACTATTAACTTAAACTTCATGGGTTTTAAGAGGGGCCCTTTGTTTGATCTTGAGGCTCTGACTTGTGTACGGGTGTCTATGTATTCCCAAAGCCCCAATCAATTATACTGCTCTTATTTATGCATATCCCTTGACAATCTGACTTTTTGTTTGTATCATCAGATTGACAATCTGAATGTAATGAGACAGATGATGAACCTGTGGCCAAGAAGTGTTCCAGTGTACCACTGCTAGGTGGTCAAATATATCTTAGGTATTTTCTTAACCGAGTCAGTTTCAGATACCATACAAACTGCTTACAATAGCATTGTTTGTATTTCATGCATGAATGGGGGCGGCTGTGCTCGGAGGATAGAGAGAGGTTGGTGGTTCGATCTCCAGCTCCACCTGTCCACATGTCAAAACGTCCCTGGGCAAGACGCTGAACCCCACCCCCACATTGCTCTCAGTATGTGTAGATGGGGAAAAAAAGGGAAGTCACTTTGTACTAAAGTGTCAATTGAATGTAACGTTAAGGATGGAAGCGACAAGTGGGTATCAAGATATGTGTCCCGGGAGCCATGTTTGAAACTGAACCTTAAATCACAACTTGGTAAGAACACAACCTAAATGATCACTTCTCACACTTAAATGAAGAAGTTGGATTCTTGGACCAGCCATCTTAAATGCAGATGGAGCACTCACCATAAAATGCAATCAAAGTAGCCTTGAACAAGCCAAACTCACACCTGCATCGATGGAGGTATTCATCAGCCCACTGCAGTTATTCCATGTATCATATCAATACAAACCATACAGTTACATACTCTTAAAATAGAGGGTAATATGGTAAAAATAGATTAAAATAACAATGTGAGATGGCTGGTGCCGTGTGTCTCTAATTCATGCAATTCAACTATACCCAACACATTTTATACTACAGAAAACAAAGTGAAGTAAACAAAGTGTCACACCATATTTGTTCCAAAAACATTTAATTTGCTTTAGGAAAGAGGGATTACAGTACACACTGATCCATTCGGGTTACAGGTCACCAATTAAGAATAAATAACTGGCCATGTTAATACAAACTCTGCTTGCTTTCTTTGTACAGTCACTAAAAGAGTGGATCAAGTCACTAATGTTCATAGTGTTGAGTGTTGCTCATAGATCACAAATGTCTTGTAGATCTTCTCTTAAAAAAACGTTATCAGATAAATTCATCTTAATTTCTTTATTAAACATTAACAACTTTAGATTTATAGTTAGCGAGTGGAGAGGAAAGCAGCAAATCTCTTGCTCAGGATCTTGTTCCCTTTTTGTGAAGATGTTTTTAGATAAAGTTGCTTTTTCGACGCTGATCTATGTTCAGTTTTCCTGAAATTCTCTCAACAGAATGTTTTCTCACTTAAATATCATGAGACCTGGCTGGATCTGGACTTCACTGGCAGTTTAAGTTATTGCTAACCCTTTACCCAGTTACTTCTCACAGCGTCATTACACCACATTAGGCACTGGGAGTGAGTGTGGTATTGCTGCCCGAGATGCAACAGCCTCACATCCAGACTCCAGTTTTCACTCTGTCCCTAAACTGCACTTTGAAAAGTCTGAATTGTGGTTTTAAATCTCCTGAAGGAAACACTGAAGTGACTTATGATCAGCGTTTTTGGGCAACCATAATCTCTTCATCCAGAGAGCAGACGAGAGCGTGTTCCAAAGCTTATGATACAAAGTCCCCTTTAAGGTGTGCTGTGTGAAAATAGTCAAGTAATACCACGAGAGAAAGACCTGGTAGTGTGCATTTAGTGGCAGTCCACTGTTACAAAAAACCTTTACGGTGCCGGTCCGGCACCAGACCTGCTGTGGAAGAACTACTGATATAGCTTTACAGAATATAGGACATATCAGATTGTTAATAAAATATATATAGCAATAAGGCCAAGTTGAGCATTAAAGAGACTGTGAGCACAAACAAAGGCACCCCGTTCAGCTCCCGACTCGGGAGAGTGGTTTGATTTGCCGTTCTTCTCATTACTTTTGGCACATTCTTGGGGAATCATAAGGTCACTGTTGATTTCCTGGAATCTGGTGTGTTGGACTACTCTACCCAGAAGTGTCTGCTGCAAAGCAGGAAACCCTGATGCCTCCTATTTGTCTATATAGAAAATAAACAAGGAAAATGTAAAAATGAGCCCCCTTTCTATTCCTTAAAAAATAAATGTGTCAATCTATATATACTCTTCTGAAAGTAAGCCGTTTTGGTCCTCTAATATCAAAATGTACAAAACATTACAGCTCTTCGTTATAGTTTAGGAAAAAGAGACAAAATAAGTGGAGATTGTTTTTCACAGAAACAATCTTGATTAGTTAAAGAGGGAGAGAGAAAAATAGGGAAGAATTGAGAGCAGGCTCCCCTTTGAGGGTTTGTGAATTGGCCTGTTTGGTCGCCCTTTGAGGGCGCGTCTGAAGGAGTCTGCATTCATGTCATATGGGAATAACCACTGAAGCAACATGATCGGTATTATAAGCAATGACTTTGAGGTGAAGCTGTAACGATGATGACATTCTGTACAATCAGGTGGTTACTGATCAGTTGTTCATGTACATGTTTTTCAGCCACAAGCACAGCTGTATCCTGCCACGACGTCTCAAGAATAATAATTACAGCATGATTCATGTGAAATGGTCCATTTGGTTTGTTAGATTTGAAATGAAAATATCACTGCTCATGCTTCAAATTTAATCATGTGAGAAATCCTGGAAAAAAACGAGGGTCCATCTCCAGACGTTATGAACTGAAAACTGAGGTGAACAGTATTTTCAAGCAAGGCCACATGTGCCGCCTTTCCCATATGATGTGAATGCAGCTTTTGTCTGGAGAGGCGGAGTCGTTCCCAGCTTCAGGAGAGGCAGGTGGGGGTTAGAAGTAGGGGACGGCCGTAAGTTTGTACCACTTGACCGTCTCCTTGCTGAGGTCAAAGTCTTTGAGTCTGAGTGTGATGCCGCCCAGGAAGTAGTTCTCACGCAGCGACTCGGCACTGAGCACGCTCAGTTGAAGTTCCCGCAGGCCCAGGGTTTCCTTGCTGTAGCCACTGTACACCAACTGTGGAGGAAGATGAGGGAAAAGTGAATAAAGTGGCTGATGGCCATGAAGTTCTTGTTTTGGTTCAGCTGGTTGAGAGTGTTCTCATCAAAAGAAAAAACCTCCCTGGTTGATATTTACATTTATAAAACCAAAACCATGGTTCTTGAGCTCAGGAATATATATATATATAAATAAATGTAGCCAATCATTTTTTAGTATTTCCTAACCATCTCATTGAAAGTGGGGTTCCTGGTTTTCCTCGAGATCTTCGTCTTGCGTTTGGATGTCTTGTGTGGATCTGGAAGCAAGTAGGTTTTCACATATGGGTTGGGATCTGTTCCATCTTCAGAAACCTGACGGGGAGCAGATGGATTATTAGTGTGACAGCAGATAGATAAACTAAATGAGAATGAAACAGCACAACTAACTGTCAAAGCAGCATGTATTAAATCATCGCTGTACCAGATCTCTGATGTGCATGACCATGATGAAGAGAGTGCTGTTCCTGTAGGAGATTGAGAGCTTCACTTCTCCTTCCACCCGACCAGAAGTGGGACTCAGTGGAGGCTCTGTAACAGTCAGATACCACAAATCACACAGGATACACACATTTTTAAATATATGTAAATGAAGCCTTTCCTCTTGGGTAGAGACATCCAATAAATAACTACAATGATTATAAACATAACTGTAACCTCACTCTATTTCTCATACAGTGAAAGTCTGACAAATACATGGGAATGTATGGTGCAGGTGTGTACCTGGTGCTTTGGGCGTGGCATCCAAACCTTCTGTCTTGTCATCCCGTGCAATTGGATGAAAGAAGGTGTAGATCAGGTCACACTAGCAACAGAGGAAATGAGATTACTTAACTGACTATTATAGAATACTAATATTGTCCTGATTTCTGAGCATTTGTGTGTGAATGTGTACCTGGGTGACCTCTGTGGAGCTCCTCATCAGGTTGTGGACGTAGTTGTTGAGCTCCAGCTTCCTCTTGGCCGCCACTTCTTTGATGTGGGTGCGACCGAGCACCATTTTGTTAGGGAAACTAGAGATGAGGAGAGAGACAAGGTATACTTGGTTACTGCACTGAGCGTCTGCATCGCAACCTCACAAGGTCATAGAGGGAAAGTTAAGTGGGTGATAGTGGGCCTGTATTATAGGGATATTAATCCAGAAGGTCAAGGTGAGATTCTCTTTCTCCAAAACAAGCTGAGTAACTTGCGAATCACACTGTGCTAACCCCCGATGTGTCAATAAATAGAAGTACCATATCACATTTACCTATCGAGGATTTCAAATCAGTAACTGAGACATTAAGGGTCACAGCGGAGGTGATGCCTTACCTCGGCAGCTTCCAGAGGGGGAAGAGGATGGTGAGTTTGTTGTGGAGCTCCTGAAACTCATCAAATGTTCGGAAGACAAACTGGGGCTCATTCTGACCTTCCCTCAGGATCCTCACCACATACGTCTGCACAGAGACAGCCAGGCAATCAGGTGTCACTACTTTCACAGTTAACACCCGGAGATGTGATGGAACATGGGAAAGTAAGTGGTTGTAAGACAAACATGACACAATGAAACTCACATAGTGCTTGTCGGGGTTGTATCTCTTCTGGAAGGAGAAGATGGAGGCGTGGAGGATGCGGCCCTCCTGTTTCAGAGTGTAAGTCTTGGGGGAGAAAGACAGGATGGGCTCATCGTTGGCTGGCAAACCAGAGAATCGTAGCTGGGCAAGGTTGTGGATGAAGAAGTTGAACTTGGTGGCAACGCTGCCCAGACTGGACTCTATCAGCCTGGAGGAGAGATACAGGTGGAGGCGAAACAATTATCAATATGCTGTTTTCGTTTTGATGAGGCTGTTACACAAAGTTTCCCCGAGGCAAATTCTTTTTGTCAACAAACGTAGTTACAGTCTAACCTGACCGGTCTTACAAAAACAAGGTCCACCTGATACTGTTTCTGGCGAGTCGGGAGTTTTTGTTGCTGTAATGTGAGACAGCAGCTACTCGTTTCCAACCTGTGCCTATACTGCCACCTGGTGGATTTTGAGTTTGTAGCAGCAAAAAACACAAACAATTGTCCTTGAACTCACTCTTAAAACAAAAGCTCCTATTTTGAGGTTGTGTAAAAGTTTGGAAATTACATTTAGCACTTTGCCCAAGCTGCCAATGTATGCTAGTTTGGATCAGCGCTGGGAGAACAGAAGGTAATGCATTTACCTGGTGAAGAAGATCGTTGCCTCAGCATCTGTGTTGTGTGGCTGCAGGGCATCAAACACATACTTCAGATCCTGAGAGCCGGTCAGCTCTGGGAGGCCTGAGGACGTCATCTACGACACACACACACACACACACACACACACGACGAGAAGAGATGAACACACAAGTTCATCATTTTGGACAGTAACATTATTCCATAAAATAAATAAATAAATAAATATACACAAGCATTTTGCATGACTGATTCCATTTCAGAATAAAGCCAGTTACAAAAGTCAACGCGTCAACGGCATTTAAATGTATTTAAACTTTTACATGCTGTTTTATTACTCCTTCTGTAAAGCCCTCTGAATTGTCTTTGTGTTTGGAAGGAGATACAAATACACTCCACCTACTACTAGTACCCCAACATCAAGAAGCCATGTACTACAGCATATTCTATAAACAGACATTTCCAGGACAACAGTGAAGCACTGATTTATTATGTAGGCACAACTGCTTTGCTTGCATATCTCTTTATTCTGGCTCTTGCAGGTGCAGAAGAAAACAGCTAAACGAGGAGGACGCTTTAAAAAGGAGGCCAAACCACTAAAAAGAAAAACGCAGTCAGAAAACAAGAACAAGAATTTAGAACAACTGCACCACAACTACAGATGCGACACTTAGTCGATTAATTGATTGATATAAAAGTAATCGGCAACTATTTTGTTTATTAATCGTATTCGTAATTTTAAAGAAATGCCCCAAAGTCGCTGCTCCCATCATCTGCAATGTGAAGATTTGCTGCTTTTCTCTGGTTTATGTCAATATAAACTGAATATACAGTATTTGGGTTTTGGACTGCTGGTTGAACAAAACAAGACATCTGAAGATCACCTTCCTAATCGCTTAATCGAGAAAATAACATGCAGATTAGCCAAAAAATAATCATTAATTGCAGCCCTAACTACAACCACAGTAACAACCATGACACAATGTCAACCCGATGCAAACACCCATGTGACAGATGGTGCTCTATTCCTTCCTGCCATGTATGTGTGTATTAATAAGTGGTGTGTTTATGTATCTATGCTCCAATGTGTGTATATGGTTTATGTGTGTGTGTATTCTGTCTAACCAGTGACAGCAGGTTGAGGAAAAGCCCGGAGTGCTTGCGGATGAGGTTGTAGGCCTGGCAACACAAGTCCACAAACAGCTGGAAACGGCTGGTGGGACGCTCGCCTCCGTTGATGACGTACGCCATGTCAGAGGTCAGAACGAACGGAGCTCGGTCCCTGATGGGAAAGAAGGAGAGAAGATTTCGATTCAGCTTCTGAGGGGGGGTCGAAGGTCTTTGGTTTAAATCCCTGGGAAACTCTGGATCAGGAAAGTGAAGGCCTCTCCTTCCCTGACACTACCACAGAGTTACGACAAAGCCTCCAAATACTTAGAGGAGATGCTCAGAAGACTGCTGGGCAGCCCACCTGAGTGCAGTGTGTGAGCTATGAACCAGGTCATGCTTAAATACACATTAATCTTGTTGTGTAGAAACACCTGAAATGCAGTGACCCACAAAGGAATCGTGGGTCATTGAATTTCTTGCTGATCAAATTGATGATGAGAACAAATTATGACATCAAAACTATGTGTCTTCATTGAATGATTGAACCACTGTAACACACACACGACAACCATGACACACTGCTTTAGAGTCTATGTTTTCATCACTGTAATGGATAACGTAACCACTAGTCCAATGTTCCAAGGACTTGATGTATTCCTTTACAATTCTGTGTTAGCACTCCCCACTGAAATCAGTTGGTGCAGGAAATTCCACCTATTATCTGTTAACTACCTGCTAATAAAAACAAAAAGATAACAATTAACATCCTGATACACCCTTATGGAAAAAAACCTCTCGACGCCGACAGTGCACCAAAGCGTGTTTTATCTGACAAGCACTTGCACACATGCATGCACATAAACACGCCCCAAAGAGCATATCTGATTTTCACCTTTTGAAGCTGCCAAACATCTGGGCGTGGCCCAGGAATTTGCCAAAGTCGATGTGGAACATGTGACCAGTGGAGCGCAGCATAATATTGTCATTATGGCGATCACAGATGCCCAGTACGTAGGTTGCCACGCAGCATCCTGCACATGAGTAGATGAAGTTCTCTGATGCCTAAAAAGAGGACGAAGAACAAACATGAATACTCAGTGTGAAGCACAGGATTCAGGTCTTGTTTGGCTGTCTACATACGGTACTGCCATGATGTAGCGTAATATCGGCCGCCGAGAAGGAAGCGAAGTTTCGGACCAGAGAGACAAAGTTCCCAACTTTTCCAGATGTTTCAAGCAAACCCAGAAATTATTTTGCAGACTTTCCAGAGTGGCATAAGAACACACTGTCGTGACCAGCCTCAAGAACAGCAGAGCTCCATGTGACCGTGTGTCTGAAGTTTATTCCTTCGTCCTGCTGAAGTTCATGGTCACACTTTGTAGCAGTAGATTTTTAGTGTCAGAAGTTGTGAGTCAGAAGTTTCACATTTATAGGTGTCAAAGGTCATAAAGCTCTACAACTGCTGTAAACGTCAGGAGTACATTAACTTTGTTTTTAACTCCGACACAACCAAATCAAGATAAACTATGGTTTTAATATTTGATTACTTTACATGTTTACCTTCTCATACTCATCCTCGGCAGGGTTGTACTTGCGGAGCCACTCTGCCAGCGGTTTGTCCTTGAAGGATCCGGTGACGCCGTACTCCACCTGGATCTTTCTCAGGGTGTCGGAGGAAGGCACCAACTCCACCATGCCTAAACAACACATAACTTTTATTAACACAATGTCAGCACACAACAGTCAGCTCTGTGTGACTTAGAAAATTGTATTGTACTGCCGTGGATGATCAGAACACGTCCAGTAGTCATAACCTTAAGGCTGTAATGACGATGGCATTACAAAGATGTCTGCTTATGAATCCTCGTCAGCAGCAAGTTTAAAATAAGTCTATTTTGATTACAGGTTGATTACATGACATTCATCATGTCTGCCTGAGCCATCTGACAGCAACTAAATACTTCCTATAAATTAACACTTCAATAAAGGGCTGATCTGTTCTTCCTGTGGCCGTGATGTTTTTAATTCCAGACAGAAAGGTCATTTCCTTTCTGAACCGTGCCGGAAATGACTAATTACCTAATTACCTATTTGTGCAATGGAGTTTATGCTTTGGTGAGAGATGGTACAAATAAATGTTGACTGATGCGAGTGTGTCTAACCCCAGTTACACTTCATGTGTCTTGGGTGGATCAGACAGCTATCTGATCTCAAAAAAGCTGAGTGTAAATGCATCCAAGGAGCATTCAATGGAATGAAATCCTGATTGCTCACGCTTTCTTTCCAGATGTTAAAGAGGTGTAAATGCGTCTCTCCAAGACGTACATGTAATCTTAACTCCTCCCAGTTAAGTAAGTAAGTAATTCAGTAATTGTACAATTTCCCCCCCGGGGATCAATAAAGTGATTCTAAGTAAGCTGTCTGAGCAAATAGCCGCTTACTGTCTGTTTTTCTTAGTTCATCCATGGTCTGTCTCCTGTTGTAGTGACAACAGCAGCTAAAGTTACACAAAAAAATGAGCTGTTTGTTCTCCGTCTCGTTAAAGCAACAAGGAAAAACAGGTCCAGCGATTTCTACACATACAATCAAACAATCAAATACAAAGCGCATTGAGCGGCTGTAGCGTTTATCTGTTCCCTGATCAGTTCAACCTCTGAGTGACCTGTATGGGTGAGAGAGCATTGATGTGACTGGGTGACGGAGCGGTGTGAGTTACAAACCTTTGTCTCGCTGTACTTTATAAACACGATTCATTCCTTTATGTTTATGTTAGGGTAGTTGTTATCTAAAGCTAGCTAAACTGTTAGCTAGTCGTAGTAAAGTTATTCTTCTTCTTATTATTTCCTCCTTCCGGACTGGAAGAGGACCGACTCTGATTTGCATGTAGCCCGGGAATAATAAGATTTGTCATCTGGCCAACAGATTATACCTGTATGTGTAAATCAAATCTCCTCTGGATTTTATTCGGGTATGAGACACTTGAAATGAAAATAAGTGTACATGGGGCCGCCGTACGTTTACCTTTGTCCTTGCCGGTGGAGATGCATTTGAAGTTGACAATGCGGAGGTCCAGCCCCTCCTGCAGCCAGATGCGATCCATGATGCGGATCATCTGAAGAGCCAACATGTCCTGCCTGAGGTCTTCTCCAACCTGACACACGCACCAGTAAACAGAGAGACGAATTACACCAACGCACTGCACTTTTGTTAGTACTGGTTGGATCTCAGTTCAGCCACCAGGGGGCGCAGTGCACAGATGAGAAGCATGTAAACAACAGTTTTGATGTACCTGATGACAACTCCCCTGTCCACTAATGGAGCTCGTGTGAAATACACACAAGAACCATTTCTCAGGTATATAAACCACATACTATACGAACTGCATTTTCCTTTGTGTGTCCATTGTGAGCATCTTCACACAGTTCAAGGTACTGTGTGTGGGTACGGTACCTTGAACATAACATTGATCTCTTCTCCCAGTGGGTCGGCGTTGACCAGGGCCAGCTTGAGGGGAACTGCGTTGGAGTTGAAGAAGGAGCAGGCCTACACACAACAACAGCATACAGTTGATATTATATTCTGCACATTATTATGCCATTATATTGTTTTTAAGATCCTGCTTCACAACAGGATCTAATCTTTTCTTTGTATCTCTGATTTATTTTGAGATATGTTTTCAAAGCCACTTGCTGTTTTGTCTCATCTACCCAGAGGCCACATACTGTATGACACCATCAAAAGTTAGCATCCCATGACAGAAAAATTGCTAATTTTCAAGTAGAGGCAATGAGATTTATGTCTGCTGAACAAAGGGAACTCTGTGGAACACTGTGCCTGGATCATATCTACGTAAGAGACACATAAAACTAATTTGTAACTAGGGTCTATACTTACTAACCAATTAAAGCTATAAATGCGTCTGTAAAACCTGAGGTATGCAGAATGATAGCCAGGTTGATTAGATGCTACTTTAGAGTGCATGCAGATATGATAGATAGGAATATGACACCAACAGTGTCTCATTATCTGTGATGAATATTTGTATGAGGCATGTGTTATATTTTGGTGAAACTGTAACTTAATGAGCTGAGTTTGCTTATTCTCCAGCTGTGTATTTCTATTCAGTGTTACAGTTATGAATTCACTACTGCTGATTATTTGTGGATCAGGTATATCCAGTGTGGTGAGAAATGAGTATTGCGGAGACCCTGATTTGTGTGTGTGTGTATGTGTGACCTTGATGTTTAGCTCCTTGGCCACCAGACTGGGGCTGAGGGGCAGTCGGCAGCTGTTCCTTTGGAAAAAGTTCTGGACATTTTCAAGGCCCTCCTGCAGCGCCACCTGAACACACAAAAATACAAAAACACAGATGTTATAACACACACACACAATATATATATATATATATATATATATAGTAACGTGCAATATTACAGTCAGATCACAACCACACACACACACACACACACACACTAACCTGTCGTGTAGACCCCCCGGCCTGTCTGACCCTCTCAGCCACGGCTCCCAGCAGGGTCACCAGGTGAGTCTGTTTCTCCAGCTCCGCCCTCAGCTTAGCTCCGCACAGACACAGCAAGGCTCCCAGCACCCGCTCATAGCGCCGTCCCCAGGCAGGATCCTGCACAGCGTCCTTGAGCAGCCTGCAGCCATTACACACATCGCAACAGACAACATTTAAAGGGACATTATCATCCTGGACACGAGCTTTGAGCATCAAAGTGCTTAACTTAACATCATCTCTAAGTGTGGTGCAGGGAGTTGGTTCAACAGGTAACCTACTTTTACTACATTCTCTACAGACAGTTTCAGCACTGAGATCATAATTTAAAGATTATTAATTACAAGGCGTCTCTTAGTTTAATACGTAAAGGACCCTCTAAATGGGAAAATAAAACAAATACATTACAAGCCACTGAATAAAACAGGACATGAAGAAAACTTGGGGTTAGATTGTATCATGAACATACGTCTCAGGTTTGATAAATAATGCTACAAACAGCATTGTAATGTGTATTTCTTTGGTGGCTAAGAGCTCATCCCTTCTTGAAATACCATTCCTCCTGATGGATGTTTTTTCACTTGTTCTGGATGCCTGTTTATTCACTTCAGCACCTATCAGACTCATTTTTTTGCAACAGTTCCTTTCAGAAGTTGCTTTGGAAGCACCTGGTTGGTGCTTCAGTGCTGCTGTGAACTCACCAGTAGAGGTAGTGGGCAATGTTGATGTTGCCTTGTGCTCTGGACAGCAGGAACATGACGAGGGCGCTCTTCAGGTGACACTCAAACTTTAATGCCTGGTGAGAGACGAAAGAGAAAAGTGAGAATGACGGAAGAATTGAGTGACAGGGAGTGAATACATAAGACGGACAAGTTGAGTAATAAGTGAATGAGTGAGCGACTGGGTGAATTAACATGTGAGAGTGAGTTTCAGTGACAGTGGCTGTACCTGCACTAGCTGTGGCAGGTAGTCAGCCAGCTCATCATCACTGCTCTTCTCAATCCAACTAACAGCCACACTTCTCACTTCTGTATCTGCAAATCTACACATACACACACAAACAATTAGACACAAGACACACAGATCCATAAACAGAAAACAAACACTTCAAACTTGACTTTGGCTTTACCAAGAAAAATTAAACCACTCATATATATATAATAATACACATGTCAGTTTGACAATCACGAACTAAGTTAAACAAAGTTCAAATCAAGTTATAATATTTTTTGAAAAGCAGACCATGACCAAAAAAAAGAACAAACGTACTCCACTGTATTATACAGTAATGGAAGAACATTGTCACCGTGTTTTGTGTGGTAAAATATATCCTTCAAATGAAATGATTTTAAACTATTTTTATATTTAAATCATTTCTGAAGGACCTGCGGTGCCATAGACCTAATGTGTGTTAACAGTGCATACTTTGAGTCCAGCATCTCCAGCGCAGTGACTGGGGGCAGAGTGGGCCAGTGGTGCAGCAGGGAGTGGATGTGAGCCATGCTGGCCCAGTCCCAGCTGGGCACACTGGCCAGCACCTTGGGGAGGCTGCTGGTGTGGTCCTTCCGACAGTGGAGCCGATGGTCCCATAGGAGCTGGTGATCTGCCCGCTTCAGCCTGGAGACGGAGAGGGAAGATCGATGGGGTGGTCCATTTTTGTACAAAAACAATAAAAATAAAATAAAAGATGTAAATAAACTGGATTGTCAAAGGTGATTTTCACCTCGATCTTTTTATCAGATTTGTCCATCATATCAAATCAAAAGAGAGAATCTGAAATGAGTAAGTGAGCAATAAATTCTCTACACTTTCTCAAGAATAACAATTCAATGTACATTTAAACAAGAAATATAAAGGCTTTCCACCGTCCTCAGTGGGTTTGTTAATGAGAAACACACTGAAAATAAAAGAGCCGGCATGTTCAGATAACCTTTCTGGTCAAACGAAGGTATGTGAATACAATCATATCATGAGACTTCAGAGTCACATCCTTGGGAGGTCTCTCCTGAAGTGCTGTGAGAGTGTGCACTGTGAAACTATATGTATGTCTGTGGCACGTCGCACGAGGGGTCTCCTGGTGGGCCCTGTGTCACTTTTTGAAGCAGTGCTTTAACCAAATAAAATGAGGTTAAATTCCTCTGTTAGCTCGCATTTGCCTCTCTGAAGTTGCCACAGTTGTCGCTCTGTGCCTGACCTCCGTGTAGTAATAAAAACGAACATTTGTCCTTCAGGAATTGATGGAATATCACACACGCTGAAACAACACGTGACAGATCAGCGAGACTGCAGCTACACAAGTCTTGTGCCCACAAAGGCTGGAGAAATGAATGGGCAGGACAGAAAGCAGGCGGTGAGAGCCCACTGAGGGAGCGCTCTGTGCGAAAGTGCCAGTTGAGCCTCATGGATGTTGGCAGAGTGCAGGAGATTTGCCTGGCAGCAGACATAAGAGAGCATTTAGCTGGGCCTGGAGCAGCTGGAAGAGAGCAGACACACTGGAGCAGGCAACATACAGGCGTTTATGGGGAACTGAGGCTGGCAAAGTCAGTGGCATCTTTTAAAATCTCTTCTTAAATCTGGTAAGTCAAACAGATTTTGGGTGGTCTGAGAGACCGCCAAAAAGCTGACTGCTGAAGGGGATAAATTTAACTAGAAACAAGTTTCGGTGCATGTTTTTGACTCTCTCTCAAAAAGCCCCACATTTTCTGATAAGGTACCACGTACTCCATTACAGACTTAGTGGTGTTGTCTTACAGACCATAGAATCGTTTTCCACATAAGAACAATGCAATACCAGGTTTTGTTGCATTTTGACTCATGCAGATGGACATTTGAATCACAATTTAAGAAGTTATTAGACTTCTCCAGCAGTTGCTTCGAGCCTCTTGTGTTTGTACAAGAAGCACGTCTGTTTTGCACATCAAGCTGAGCAACATTAAGACCGCCTCTCCAGTGCTTTCATTCTAAATCATTCCTGCAAACCCAATTTCCCTTACAAACTCTTAGAACTGAAGTGACAGAAACAGCTGACCCATTCACTGTTTCATGTTTATGATATCGACTCTCAGACTGCTATCACCACTTTATAGTTGTGAAAACACGGCCGAGATGCTCCTACCCGAAATTGGAAGCTCGGCTGCAGATTTTCTCCAGTTTGCGTCGCAGATCAGGGTCCAGCTCCTCCAGTGCGTGGGGCTCCGGGCTGGCGGCTTCCTTGGGACCCACGTATAAAACATCCACCGCTGAGCTGGGGAAGTCCACCTGACAATAACACAAGTCATCAGTTTATCCCTCTGGAGTAACTTTAATCACCGTTTGACCACAGTTAAAACCACAGTACTGCTTCCACTACTACACCTACCAGCTCTGCTACTTCTGCTACCACCAGTACAACAACTATCAGATGTACACTAGACGATTTTGGTACTATTAGTTCTATCACATACCTGTAGCACTATTCTCTCTGCGGGCACCCTCTTGCGGCTGCCTGTAGATCCAGCGGCAGCAGCAGCTCCCTGGGGAGATGTCCACAGACACAACAACCTGCTGCCCCTGGCAAGCACCCTGCAAAACACAGTCAGCAATAAACAACCACAACAACAACAACAAAACTATTAAAATAATCGGGGTAAGCAACCTTATAAATAGCATTCCTTACACTGCGGCAAGGACTCAAATTATATATGTATAAAAACAAGTAAAGGACTTATTTCCTGCTGACCGACCAATGTGTAAAATGAGTTTAACATAGAATATGTCTAATTCTCAGGCAGTGAGTGTTTTGAATACATCTTTCACAACTGAGTGTTATTTCAAAAATGTCACAACACGTGGAACATCCAGTCAAACATGAGTCCAGCCTACACCGGATGTTCCTCTCTCCTCACCGTCTGAAGTCAAACAGCGGCATAGAGACTTTGCCCAGCAGCTCCGGAGCTTTCCTCTGTTTGTTGGAGTCTGGGGAGCCGCTGGCATTCTGGTTCAGCACCCCGAACAGAGTCAGGCTCAGTATGGACTCCAGTGGGAGAACAGCTACTGCTATGGGGAAGTTGATCCTGGGAGAGACAAGGACAGTACGTTGTTGTTAAAGGGAAGTTTCAAATAGCAAATAAATGGAAGAGAGGAGAGGAAAGGAGATGAAAGGAAAGGAAAGGGGTCAAGGCAATCACTCACAGTTCATCCCATTTGATGTGGTAGAAGAAGCTTTTGTATGTGCCCACTCTCTTTGACTGGACCGGCTTAAACAGGTTCTTGCCATTGTGGGTGAGGGAACACATCAGGAAGTACTTCTCATAACTGCAACAAAACAACACAATAAGTATTTCTACTGTGTCTACATGTCTCTAAGTAAGTTCGTAATTAGGTTGTTTTTTATCCCAGACACTATGAGCACACGTTCAGCAACGTCCTGCGTCACAGATTTACAGTTAAACATACTTCGTCTTGGGAGCAACTGGGCTACGAGTGCCTTGGCAACTCTGGGCAACTCATAGCTTAGTAAGCAAGGGGGCAGCATCTTGTTCATGATCCCCAACCAGACTTTCTCAACAGTGTGGGACTTGAACCAGCAACCTTCTGGTCTGAATCAGACCACTGATAACACTGACTGCCCTGAACACCCACACAGGTGTTCCAACTATTCGGATTAGACCTCAATGATTTGCAGGTTGATTTTTCTAAAAACTGTTTTAATATTGTTTCATCCAGGGAAGCTTCTCTGTACCTGCCCACACAGACCTGAGAAGAGGTCTGATCAGGCACCATGAGTGAAAACACCTGTGTGGGTGGACCATGGCTGTGTAGAGGCTTTAAGACTACAGAGACTTCAGTGTAACACAACTATCTATTACATTAGCTCTATATGATTGCATGTATATACAGTACTGTAACTTTAATACAAATAAGACATCTATGTAATATTAATATAGGCTAACATGTTGAAATAAACAAACTCCAATAATCACAATTAAAGAGAGTGTTTCCTTCATGCACATTTTGTTGTGGACAAAGAGGGATTTATATTTCCAGACGTGATGCAATAATGAACAAATCAGTCATATCCGGCATTTAATTTGGTTGCACTGCTCAACCACACATTCAAAAATAACCTCTGTGTTTCAATTAGAGTCATATGTGAGTGGAGAGAGAAAATACAAGCACATCAGATACACATTTTCACCACTACAGGCTTGATCCACTGCTCAGTGCCATCTGTGCTGGCAGCTCCACCACTAGTCATGGTGTGTCAATATGCTGGCAATGCCGTGGCATCTACTGAGGCTCCAGATGGATGACACACTAGCTACAACTACGCCAAACACTCAGATCTCAATAAGGGAGCATTATAGTAATACCACAAAACAACAGATATGCTTAGCTACTCGTCTGGGCTGGGAATTACTGTACTCGCTATGTCCCTCTGGCCTTGGGTTGTGAGCAGCTAAATATTTTTGGAGGTGTCTTTGGAATGACTGTCACTGCAGCAATGTTTGGTGCTGGCTTAAAATAGCTGCTTGAGTAAATAGGCCTGTTATTAAGTAGTTGCTCTCTTTGTGAAGGCCTCACTGGCTGACCAGAAAATGACCATGGAAGGAAAGGAAAGCAGCTTTTAAACCTGCCCCCACCTCACAGTCAGGGTTAAAGTTCCTTTATATTCTTTTTAATCCGACCATAACCTATTGACCAGATCTTCACCATGACATATGTATATACTGATTGTGCGCTCAACAAGTCGGAACTATAGCTGAGGACTATTCTCCAGTGATGACTGTCTGGTGAAATGACTGTGGCACTGAATGAACAGTATCTTCCCATATTTACCCAGACTTCCTGTGCTACTTCAAAGTCTTTGAACTCATCTTTTTTTCCTACTTTAAGAGAATCCAAAATAATTTTTATACATTTCTAGATGTTCCAAACCAATGCAACTGTGGAAGGGCTCATCAGAGATGTAATGAGTCTGGTCGCTGATGCGTGACAGAGCTGGGAACGGAAAATGTGGCTCAGCTCTGTTCCAGACACACGCAGGAGATAAAGTCAGGGTGAAACTGGACACCGGCATGGAAAAATAAGACATGTGGAGCAACACAGGAGCTGTTTGTTTAGTGGAAGAAAACTAGACTATCTGCTGTGACAGCACAGCCTGTGCCGTAATGTTGCAGTGTCACAAAAATACTCTCCTTGGTCCTAGCTGCTTACCAATAAATTGTCATCGTATACGTTTATTCTAGAGACAAAACCATGTTTTCTGATCATCACATTACTGTTTGCTTGTGAATTTAAGCTTATTCTTATTCATTGTATGCACAAATAAAGTGATTGTAATTCTGAACTGGCTTCTGTCTTCATCTTTGACCCTACCATGCAAAAGTACAATTAAGTGAAATGTGGGTGGCACTAATAATACTGAACAAGTGGGTGATCATGCAAGAATAAATGCATGAATAAAGGTGTTAATTATCCTCCAACAAAGGAAAGAGTACTTCGAATATTAACATTTCACAGAAACATTCTGCTGCACAATATATCACATGCTTCATGTGGTCGTTCACCCTTATGTCATTATACAGTGATTTATTGTGAAGCAGCATCATCAGCAACAGACGCACATCACTGTTTTATAAAACAAATAGAATACACACCTATCTACAAAAGAGACCAGTACACTTCATATATGGTCTACAATAAGCTGTGTCATTTGTGCAATAAATGACCCCCTATCCTTTATATTCATATTGAGTTACAAAGTGGTTACTCTACACTAGCAGGGCTCTTATTAGCACTATTATTAGCAAAGCTCAAAGTACAAAACATTCAACTAACAACTTTTCACTTTCACAGCTGTCTGTAACTGCTGATGTTGGCTTTGTGTGTTCTCAGCAAAGTTTTAGTTTTTCAGCTTTTAGTTTTAGTTATAATTTGTAACTTGAACGCTAAACATAAATAGGTTCACAAATTGGTTTGAAAGGATTCAGATTAAATAGGCAGATCTGATACTGAGTTCAGATTGGATAAAATGCTAAAACAGCAACCTTAATTTCAAAAGTCTAAAAATAATTAGTGGATAACTGTGCGCCTTAATTTTCATCTGTGCCCCTAAAAGTAAATGTAGACGCAGGGCAGAGTATGTTCATGTATGTTCATCCTCTGACTGTTTACCTGCTGACCCAGTTGGCCGGGATGCCGTGCAAGGCGAACAGAGTGAACTGAAGGTGGTCTGTGGTGCCAGAAGCTTCTTTGCTGCTCCTCCCCTCTACGCCTTCCCCGTCTGCGCCCTGGGGCAACGGAGGCGAGCTGAAGGAGGCAGATGGGGGGCAGAAGGAGCGCAAGTAGAGCTTGGCCAGGCCGTAGACAGCCTGTGTCAGCAAGGCCATGCTCTCCTCCACAGGACTGGTGTGACCTGTCAGGGTCAGGTAGGGATCAATGTGGGGTCGTAGACGTATCATGGCAATAGTTGAGACCGCAAACACAGTTATTAGAAGATGTATACTCGCACTGGAATAAACCACATTTTAAATCAGCTTTTCATCAGTAAATAGGTCAACTTTGTCCTGCTGTCATTACAGACTTGTCATTCTGTCTGTAATATAAACACCACAGTGACATACTACATGCTGTACATGCTGCTACTCCCAGGAACTTCATAAGCTGTCCATGGTGGTTTTATGGCCATTAGTTGGTGAATACTGCCAGTGCATTTCTTTGTTGTTTTTTCCATTGGACAGCAAAATGGTGTTTATTTCTTATTGTAGAGTTTGGAGTGGAGGCGTGACTGTGTGTATGTACAGAACTTACCATTTGATGATTGACCAGAAGATGTGGACCCCATCTACAAAGCAAAACAAAGACATCCTTACATTTAAACAATAGTATGTGTGAATGTGTGAGCGCATACAGTATGTGTCAAGAGCCCACCTTGGGTGAGCGGGTCCTGGGTAAATTGATGGAGTGTCGCAGCCTTTTGACAGCCTCTGTAATGGCTTGGGTCTCCACCTCATCCAGAGCACAGCACAGGTTCTTCATAGTCTGCACCACCCGGTCCACCGTCTTATACTGGGTACTCTGAATACAGAGATACAGAGCAGGTTGGTATAGCACGTGTGTTACAACTGCATCAATCTTCACATAGTCATTCCAGCCTGTTGTGAAAGGGATATCCTCCTGATGCATACTTTTGTTTTCAGCTCGTCTTTAAAACAGACCTATTGTTTAACACAAGAACGACACATCAGGAGGTCTCTGTGAGAGACTCATAAACAGTATTTCAAACTCAAACCAGCCTTCTGTGTGTGCATGCGTTTGTACAAACAGGGATCAAAACAGCACACTTTGGCATGCTAAAAGTAAATCCGTTACTGTCAAGGCTCCCTCATATAAATCTTGATGCCATTATCAGGTTTACGTTGGGTTGAGGGTGGAGCGCAGTTCTCACTTCAGTCTGCATTCAATTACTCCACAATAACCCGCACTGGCTGAAAAACACATGTGCCATTTCTAGAAAGCTTGCCTTCCAGGAATGTCCCAGTCTACAAACATTTATGTGTGAGGTATTCTAACTGACACAAAAACCTTCAGGGAGATTCACGAGGCCTTCCATTACACTACTACTATTTAGGTGTAGCATCAGGAGAAAATACACACCTTTCTACAAAGTACTGTGGACATATAACTAGCTGCTCTACACATAAGTTAATGTTGTCATAGGCTTAACAGTGTACACACACTCTCTGAAGGACAGGAAGTACTGTGAAGAGTTCACAGTACAATGGATTGTTTTCCAAACTAAAGACTACCATTTTACTTTACTTTCAAGACCACAGGGACCACATGTACCTCATTTTGTAGGCAGATGTTGACTTGATTGTGATAGCCTTCTAAATAGTCAGCCAGGCCTTGTCTGCAAGAAGACACACACAGAGAGGTGAGTGAGGAATGAAAAATGACAGTAGTATCACTTATTATCAGTGTTAATCAGATAAGGACAGAACATAGAAAGTTTAGAAAGTATAACTTCAGATCTTTAAAATGTTTTGGCATAATAAAAATGACAAAAAACTGTATATTTAATTCACTCAAATAGGAATACTAGTGAAAAACTGAAATAGGAGTTCATCATAACAGAATTTCTTAACTAGAAAACAAAATCTTAAAATCATAAATACACAGACATTTGACAGGGCCCTCATACCTGGTGACATTCTCCTTGAATGGCCTGTCCACTTGGCCCAGGTGCTTCTCTAAATCTACTGGAGAGTTGTCATCTTCCGCCTAAACAAACAAAATAAAAGAGGTCAACATTTACCAACCAAGCCGATAAAAAGAAAGGTGATCCGTTATCATTAGAAATGATTGAGATCATCATTTCACCAAATGTTGTCAGTTTCCAGTGGGACAAAAGTTAAAAATGAATCTTAGTGGCACAACATGAAATGTTTTATGTCTCAGTTCAGTAACATTCTGCTATAAAGTTTATATGAGCTCGTATGTTAGCTTGATAGGGTGACTTACACTGCGTGCCAAGTCTCTTCTCATGGTGGAGTGAGAGAGTAGTTGTAATGTGATCTCATTCTCCCACTTCCTGCAGTTCTGGACGTACTCATGGCTGCCTAGGCTGTGTTTACTGTGGCACAGGGCAACAGAGAGGCAAGGTTAAGAAAATCACACTATACGCTGTGGATTGTGTTTTTCTTTCATAACTGAAGTCAGAGTGGATTATCCCTCTTATACCAGCGACACTATTACTGTTATTCCAAAAATAATGCACCACCACCACCCAATCAGATTCTAAAGTTTTCTATATGGTATAATCCAAAAACACTTTAGAATAATAACACAATAATAAAAAGACATGTTTTGTTAGACATACTGTATGTCCAGGATTAGATGTTTTGTGTAGAGTCAACCTTGTGCAATGTTGGCTTTAAACACAGCCAATCAGGATCCTCTGATCACAGTCACAGAGAGGCTACTGTAGCTCATTTAAGAAAAATGACAAAAGCCGCTACGGTTTTAACAAGTTATCACTGGTGTGGCAGGGGAGGCTCGCTAAATTACAGGCTAAGAACAAACATTACCAATATTTGGGATTTGGCAGATGGTACATGGCTTCAGGCCCCGTCCTGAGAGGGCTGTCTTTACTATGATTACAGGTAGAGCAATGATGCCAGCGTTGAACGCATCAAGGAATCCATAATAATCATGATTTACAGGTCTTAATACAATGGCTCTCAGTGTATGCGTTTGAAAGAGATGTCTGATTGTCTCCATGGTTACCACAAGAATTGACAACTTGGCAAGTGCAAGGCTGTAAAGATTAGTTACAGTATATGGTCACACAGCATACACAACATTAACCTGTTCAGCAGGTATCATCAGAACAGATTACTTATGCAACTTTGAACATTTGGGTGTACTGGCCCTTTAAGTCCTGGTATGGGGGCAGCCATTCCCATGTAGCCCAGATTAGAGGGAGAACAGAATTTCTATGGAGGAGGGCACGGGGCGAGATATAGAAACATCCGCCAGTCCCCTTTGTACAAGACTTTGAGGGGATGCCAAGATAAGAGCGATAGAGAGAGAGAAGAGAAACATTAAGGGGGAGAGAGAGAAAAGAGAGAGGGAATAAGAAAACAAAACCCGATGCATAATTAACAAAACCGCCAGGTCAGCCTGGGAAACGTTTTGGAGATAAATGTAGTTATTTCTTTCTGACGGGAGCAACATAACTTTTCTGTTTGTGTGTACTCACTTCTGCAGCACCTCCTCCTGGCCACACACTTTGAGCAGGTAGCTGGAGAAGTCGACCTGGTCCAGGTCATCGTGGACCCAGCAGAGAGTCTGACTGATCAACAGCTCCACTGGAGAACTCACTGAGGAAGGCAGAGAGGGAGGGCCAGAGGGAGATCAGGGATATTGATGGAGAGAAAGGGAACCACATGAGACAGATGTGAGGGAGGGGCAATGAAACGGAGAAGCCAGAAAGAAGGGAGGGAACAGTGGTTGGTGAAAAGAGAGGATGAAGAGAGGGAATGATGGAAGAGAGAAAACGTAATGAGAGTGAGGTAAAATGCTTTTAAAACAATAAGGTTATACCTCAGTTACAGGAAACTAAAAACAAGTGGGAAACAATACGATACAAGGAGTATGATCAAGAAATGTCTTTGTGGTGGTTCAAATAAAAGGACCTGAGGAATTTTAAACTCTGTATCCCACACATGTATACATGTTATTAGCAGGGTCAGGCGTCAAGTGCCTGTCATGTCATGCTACTATATCATACAAATGACCCTTTTAGGAGAGAGTCTTATTCAAAGTGATGAGTTTTGACCTGTGTGCTGCCGTGGGAACTGAACTACAGACCTCACAGTTATAAGAACTTCTCTCTAACCGCAAACCATCCTGCCATGTTTTGAGCAGCTCGTGTTTCATTTCAAATAAAAACTACCTTCTCGAATCAAAGGGATTACAGCCGTGTGTTGTGGAACGACACCAAGTGGGGGGGATTTGGGATCAGCTCTAGGTGTTGGCGTATGCTCCGATATCTGATGTGTCCGGCCAAGGGGAGACTGGGTGGAGAGTGCAACCTGATACACGGCAGATTATTCCGATGTTTTGCTACTTCTACAGAGGTTTTAAGCACACTCTTAATCTTGACTGTACACAAACACGGGAAGACAGATACAAGGACAGATACAGACACATCTCAAGCACACACACACTCAGGATACCTAAAAGACGTTGACATAGACACACAGGGAGGGAGACCACCCCTGGCTCTGGCAACAACAGACCTCCACCCCTCAGAGGAATGCTGAGTCTTTTCTTACTACTTAGACCAGTAGCTTTAGCTTCGCCGTCCCATATGCCTGTGTGGCCGTGGCGGTGGTCGCTGGGGTGATATATGTGTTTTCTAGCAAAGCAATTAGACAGGCAACGCCTCATTTTGTGAGCGCTCTGAGGTGGTAAGGGAATTCCCAGCAGGGCATTTTTGAAGGCACCAGTTAAAAGGGGAGAAAATTCCTCCGTCGCATGCTGTTAACCATTTCACACATGGTTGGGGAATGGTGTTAGCGTGTCACACATGGGCACACGCAAAAATACAAGTTTCAGGTCCAATCAGTGTTGTGTAGGATCCACAATGGGAGGGCTGACGAAAGGGCAGGATAACGCCAGAAGTCACACAGCACTTGTTAAATCCACAGGACCAACATATTTCAGATGTAAAAGAGGAATGATCTAATTCCGACATGACTCAGAGAAAACACAGATTTCTGCTTCTGCAACAAGTCCAACTGTCAGACACAGATTCAGAGACAAAAGGAGACACAGGAGGAAAATGGAAAAGCAATAATTAGAAGAAAAAGTACAGTGTTACACTATAACGGTGTGTAGAAAATGGAAGAGTTTAAGGCTGAAATGCATGCAAATTCATGATTAAGGCATTCAGTAAAAGCTTCTGGGAACTCATCTCGTATCTTTTTCAGTTCAGCAATCTCAAACGATCACAAACAAAACAGCATGCCCTTAACAAATAACATAACATAACATCTTGAGGCAAACATCAGTGCATCATGGTGAATTGGCTGTTATAGCTTTTTGCCAGTTTATTAGGTACACACCATTTTGTTAATACCTTGACACACATTTTAATGAGACTTACAGACCTCAGGCCCCAATTTCATCACATGTGAAACATTTTAGACAGAATTGATATATACGAAAAATGAATGGACTGGCATGTATTGCTTATTCATATCATATTTGTGTATTTGCATTGGTATCCTACTCCACCAGTGTCAAATTCCTGCTCCTTTTTTGAACTTTGAGAATGAAAAGGTTCTGGGTTCTTAAGTCTGAAATGAGAAACACGATGGTGTTCCCTCTCCAACACCCTCTCAGCCGCAGACAGTAACCTGAGGCCAACTCCCAGCATTTCTTTCCTCTGTCGAGCTCCTGCCATCTATTTTATCTATTTCACAATACATCAGATTTTCTTAATCTGTCTCATTTTCATTTTTCATCAGTGCACCTTTACCACTTTCTTTCTTCATAACTCTCATCCTGTCTTACTCTATTTCTCTCTGTTCCTACTCTCCCTTCCTCCTTCTCACTGCATTCTCTCTCTCTTTTTTAATCTTTTTCAATGCATTGCTTTTTCCGTCTCTCACTCTTTCCATCTCCCCTATTCAGCCACAGTATGTTAGGAATCCCCAGAAGTCCACAAGTTCACAGCTATGCCCTGGAAGAATTGATTTCCTTTCTTTCTTTCTGCTCTCTCGGAAAAGAGTAAAGGCAAAGATGCAACAACATGGCCAGCAATGACACTAGCAATAACAACAGACATATTTCAGAAAATAATCTCTAATCTCCTTTTACATCCTTCTTTACTCAACAGATTTTTCCATTGTTACTTTTCACATAATTGCACAAGACAATCAGCCACAAGTAAATGTAATGACCTTTTGCAATATTGCCTAAAAGTTGCAAAATATTGCCATTTCCACAGCAGACAAAAGTCAGAAAGAAATATAAAGGTAAAATGAGTTTTAGGAGAATACAAAGCGTGAGAAAGAAAAGACAGAAGAGGGAGGCAAGAAAGAGCGTGATACATTTCTTACGTCTCATGTTAATCTGTATAGTCTCTGAGGTGATAACAGGATTCATTTAGGGGGACAACAGGAGGAGCAAAGGGGGGCAAGATGGGGAGAAAGACGAAAGAAAGAGGGATGAGGAGATGCTGCAAGGAAACAAGGGTGGAGGAAAATATTGTCATGCAAGAGAAGGGAGGGGAGACGAATTGAGAAGAAAAGAGAAAATTAGGAAAAGGAAAAGTAAAATGGAAAGAGAAAAGCAAGAGAAAGAGGGCAGGAGAACAAGCGAGTGGGACACAGAAAGAAATGAAGAATGAGAAAAGGGAGGAGAATGTGAGAAGTAGCCTTCCTGTCCTCCCTCTCTCTCTATCTATCTTTCTATCCAGCAGAACTGAGGCCTATTGTTCCGGACAGCAGATTCCAGCAGTGTCCAACCAGAGGAATCCAAACACAAACAATGTGGGTCAACACGCTGCTGACAACATAGGAAGTCAACCAGGAAACAACGAACTAGACATCATGCTCGGAAAGAAGGAAGCATATCTAGGAAGTGACCCGGGCAGCGGGAGGAGGCGAACTCAGCAGAAGCAGAAAGTCGAGATAAACGAGGAGTCGACGCAGGAAGTGCAATTAGGATGTAGAACGAGCAAAGCAGTAAATATACTTCCTATAGGTTGTTGCTGTTGAACTGGGCTATACAGACAGGTGTCTGGGTCAGTAGGACAGTCTGTTACATACACAGACACTAGAGAGTGCTGAGGACATGGCTATGTGTAAATATATGGGCTGGCTGTCATAAGAAACAATTCAGTGGGGTTGTCTGACGTATAAATATACAGACAATAAAACACACCCTTATAGCAGACATAGACAGCAACACACACACACACACACACACACACACACACACACACACAGTGGCCTAATGGTGATCCTCAGGGACCCACACAGACAGTGGTGAACTTGGTCACACAGTTGGGATAACATGTCTAACAAAAAAGCCCAGTGGATTGGCTGGCAGCCTCCAGTGTGCTTGGCTTCGGATCCCAAAAGACCTGTCAATCACAGTGGTTGTACTTTTGTATGTGTATAACGAGGGGTTAGCCAATAACAGCCCCCCGAACACCAAGGGAAGGAAACCAAAACTCTTAGTGGGCCCTTGAAGAAAAAAAACAACTAGACTCCGGTCCCTTTTGCCCAACATGGCTACACCATGGTGAGGGGACAAATCTTTATTTGTGCAGAAAAGGAACGTAGTGTACTTCCCACGAGAGAAAAAATGAAAAGAAAAAGAAAAAATGAGGTGGGGAGGGGGTTAAGAGTTTGGCAGCTGTGAATGTCGTTTCCTCCTTCAGAGCTCTCATATCTGCAATCTGAGCTGCTCACTCTTAAAGGCAAAGGAGGTACAAGGTTTCTTCTTTGGCTGACTTAAATGTGATCCTGTACCACCATGTGTAGAGGATTTTCTACACTTAACAGTGGGCCATTCTTACAATTAATGTCTATTCTAGAAAAAAAAAGCTGTTGTTGTTCGATGCCTCCAAAACAGGAGGAGGATGAAGACTGCATCCTTGTCATGATCAACGGCCTAATTCAAACACAAACTCTGAGAATTCCCATAATTTGTAGTTTCTAGCAAATGAAATATCCTGATTTGTGCTCAGTATGTTCTAGTGTTACAACAGTTGTAAAATCTGCCATATGCTTTATCCTGTTAAGAACTGGTTTAAAGATGGTTCATACGTATATATGATAGACACTTTCTGTCACTTACCGTCACAGGTGAAGGTTACAGGCTGCTGAGATTCTGAGATTTCAATAGAAACCTTGACAGAGCAGCTATTGTCACCTCCACCGTCTCTCTGGGTAATGACAGGGCTGAGGACGTAGCCGGGGTTGGTGTGCATGTCGCCATGAGGGAATTTGGAGCGCAGACTGGTAGAGAAAAAAAAAAAATCACAACAGAGCAGAGTCAACACTTTTTTCCCGTATTTTGGTCTACTTGGCCAGTGAAAACACATCAGGGGCAGCCAGAGCCAGCCTGGCATATCAGATTGCTTGGATGAGACTATTGGACGCATCTTGGGCAGTATAACAGGAAAACTGGATTAGAAGGGAGGAGGAGCAGCAAATCTGAATAAAAACGGTATTTATATGCACACTAATAAGGTTATATAAAATAATTTGAAATCAAGTCGAAATAGCCTCCACATACAAAAAGTCATCACTCTGCCTATAATGTCGCCACATTTGATACTTGGGTAGCTGATGAGATGAAAACGCTCTGAAGACTATGAGTTCCTTTAAATATCAAACTCTGTGGAGCGAGTGTTGACCAACAAGCAGGCACTGAAGTCGCTGGACAGACAGTGGGCGTTGACTCTTAATGAAAGTGGATTCTCTGAGCGCAGCTTCATCATCACTCCACCCAAACTAACTACTGGAGATTCTGAACAGAGTTGCAAAACATGCAATTATGTGTGTATATGCATGAAAATGTGTATGCATTTACATTCACATACCAAAAAAAGGTTGGGGTTTTTTTGCTAGCAGCATGGCTAAAGGAATGGCGATGTTGGTCTGCGGGTTTTGGTTCAGACTGAAATATCTCAACAACTACTTGATGGATTGCCATGAAATGTTGTATAGACATTCATCGTTCACAGAGGATGAATCCTAATGACTTTAGTGATCCCATGACCTTTCTTCTAGCGCCGCCAGCAGGTCCAAGCTTTCACTTATCCTGTAAAATTTCTCAACATCTACTGGACGGATTGGTCACAAAATTTGGAACAAACATTCAGGGCTCCCAGATGACTTTTGGCTATAAATTAGTTGGGTTGTATAGCCACAATTTGAACTGTGTTTCTGTTTCAGTGTTTTGTAGCCAAAATAACAATCAAAATAATGTTCAGTATTTAATATTTAGCTGCTGGTACAACTGTTACATGTTAAACCTGAAAAATGCTGGACAACAGTTAAAACTGTAACACTCACTGTCTGCAGGTCACAATTGCAGTTATTACTTTCCTTGCCTGTAGGTGGCAACATCACCATCTAAAGGTTTAAACTGTCTCTGTTATTACTTTCTCTTCCTACGTAGGTTGGGCAGGTTGGCAGGTATAGAACTGCAGTCTGCTCAATGTGAGTTTGTGAGACAGTTGAACAAACAAAGACAGTCAATAACAGTCTGAGGGGGGGCTTCATCTGCACTGCAACAGGAGGGAGCTTACGTTGCTACGTCTTCACAGAAGGCGACAACCTCCAGGTTTTGAGCGTCCTGTTCTTCCAGGGCGGGATTCTTCACCAAACCTTTTCCTTTTCCCTTGTCCTACAGGAGACAACAGAGCCCACAGAGTCAGGGAGCTAGAAAAGTACATATGATTAACATGCTTACATACTTCAAAACAGAAGCAGGCCAGATGGAGACAGGCAGCACAGCACATATGAACTCCTTACATCAGTTTAAAAGGACAAGTGGTGGTTTCAGTTTGAGGATTATTGAGGGGTTTTATTAAAAACACCTCAGAGCTATAAATCCTACAGAGTGAATAAACATGTCAGCAAAGGCTTGACACAAAGAAACACACGCAGAGGTCTCCAGCTATTTTATGTCTTTGTCTCTTAAACTGTGAAAATGCATTAGTTTCACATTTAACTAAGGTTTCTGTTTTTTAAGGGTACATTTTGATTAAAACGGTCTTTCTGGTGCACACAATAACAAGTATACACTCCAGAGGCTGAGCTGGCTTTCTCTGGAAAACGTTTTACAATACATGGTGAAAATACTATTCATTTATTTATACACACACACACACACACACACACACACACACACACACACACACAGATCTAGAGACAGCTCCCTTTCCTGGAGGCTGGCCTGTTGCCGGGAACTCGCAGTTACACTCAGCTTTTAACTGCAGTCTTGCTGCCAGCGGCTGAGGAATGCGCTTCCTGTGGCACAGGAAATGAGAAGTGAAAGGGTTCCGCCCCTTCCTGCGCCAGGCTCTGGGCTGTCTGCAGAAGTGCTCAGTCATGCCTGGGAAATCTGTGACTCTGACATCACTCCCAACGAGGGAGAGAGAGGAAGGGAAGAAAATGGAGAGAGGGCAAAGGAAGTCTGGAATGTCATAATAATAGCTCATTCCTCCCCTTAAAGACCTCTGGGTGATTTAGAACCCAGATTTCTTGATGAGTCGTGTGCAATGACACGGAAAGCTTCCTCAGTGTCAGGTCAACTTAACTTTGATTGTTCAATTTAACCAAAAAAAAGCAGAAACACTTGATTATCAGTTTTATTTTAATGACAGACAGTTTAACATACTGTCATGAGCTGCTATTGCAATAAATCAATTTGTAGATCGTTTGAAAAGAAAATCAGCAAATCCTCACTTTGGAGAAGCTGGAACCAAAGAACGGCTGTTCTGCTTAAAAAATGATTTAAACAATGAATCAGAAACAAAAGTAGTTGCCAATGAATATTCAGTTGATTGATTCATTGAGTTACAGCTATACATAAAATGCAGTCACATAATTCTGCTCCTCATAGTCCAACCCGAGAGTGACACATGCCAAATAACCACAATATCTAAGGTTCGGTTCCAGCCAGGGACCTTTGTTGCATGTCGAACCCTTTTCTTTCTTTCTCCTCCTTGTTTCATGCACTATCCATTAAAAGGTAAAATGAATTACCAAGATCACAACAACCAGCAGTTTAATCTGAGATATCATTCAGACCATAACTGTGCAGCCCCAAGAGCAAAGACCTCTTGTTCAAAGCAGCGAGCTGACCTGACTTAACACCAGGAGATATAAATCTCTAAGTCAGCATGGAGCTTGGAAAGGGGGCCAAGCCTGACACCAAACCACCTGCACCTCCCAGCAAGGGAGAGAGGAGGCTGGGTTACTGCCTGCACAATTTCTGTCTCAAATGCTGTTAGTGGTTCAATAATATATACTTTATATTTGACAAAAACAACAACAGAAAAATCAATAAACAGAGTGAGGCGACATGGGGACGGGGAGGGAGAGAGAAAGACAGAAAACAATAAAAAAAAAAAAAGAGAGAGAGAAAGTAAGGATGATAGAGAGAGTGAGAGAAAACATTAGAAAGCCAACGAGAAAAAAAGACTGAGCACATTAGCTGTGTTTATGTTTGGATTGCTTCAGCAAAAACAAACACGGGCTGATGCTCCAATGCGGCCGTGCTAGCTGACTGTCACACACACACACACACACACACACACACACACACACACACACACACACACACACACACACACACACACACACACACACACACACACACACACACAGCAGGCAGTGCAGTGCGACAGCCCCATCTTTGTTTCGCTCTATCGATTTTGTTGGGCTCGGCCGGTCGGAGAGCTCCTGGTGTCTGAAGTCATGAGAACGGCTTCATATGATTCACACGTTGACTAATCTTTTCTCTGCTTTTACTGTGATGTGTCACGGTACTGACTGTAATACCGGGAACACACTGTACAACATAAAGGACTTTGATTAGAACCCTGAACATGGCTGATCTCCAGGGTCCATGGAAAGTAAACTGTGGTATGTGACGGATGACAGAGATCTAAACAGTCAGTCGTAGAGCATGTGATGCTGAATCTTTTCACAGTCTGTTAGGATTATAAACCCTCATTGTGTAATAATTGATGCTACAGTTATCTCATTTACAGATTTACACAATTCCTCTTTAGCTGAGAATTTAAATGACACTAGCTTTAATCTAAAAATCACCATTGAGGTGAATTTCTTTCAACTTTCTCATGATGGATTTCCTTCACATATTTTTCCATACAGACATGGAACTTGTCAAAAATTATTTTTCCACACTTTTCAAATCTGCAGAGAGCTCTGATGTAACCGAGCTGACAAATATCTATATTGGCAAGATTCAAATCTGGAAAAGAGGCTTTTTTTTCCCTCCACCCTGAGTGTCCTACGTCAGTTAGTTGGCCCCACTCTGCTCCAGACTGACACATAATCAATTATGAAACATGTGACTCCTGCTTCTACAAAATGACACAGACATAAAACTATTCATGCTATTTTAACTTAACCTCATCACTGACTGAAGAGACATATCTAGACATATTGAATAATGATATCTGCTCTTAAGCTGTAGCCTGTGTTGGAGAAAGGGACTGAAGGTGTCGGCATGCTTCAGTGCTTGTCAGAACCCCCCCCCCCCCAGACGTCAGAATTAGGGGGGCTGAATCTATAGTCCGACAAGCACGACCACTTCATTCAGCGATTGGCCAGGTGTGTGGAGGGATGAGAAAGCAGGTATGTTTGGAACTTCTCTCTCAAGCTCTATTTTTTCATTCTTCATGCAATTACTCTTTGTGTGTGCACCACAATGCGTACTATACCTTCGAGTCTCAAAAACACAGAACCGTGAGGACGCCCGCTAAAGCTTTTCAGTGCATCTGCCAAGTAAGCAACTTTCCTAGGAGTGAATGCTTTAACTGTGGTATCCAGTTCTCCTTAATACATCCGTGATGTAAACGAAGTGTCGAAATCGCCTTCGATAATGTTTGATGTAAAAGGAAATGAATTGAGCTCTTTTGTTAGACCTCAAGGATACTCACAAGGTGTTTTGGTGTGTAACACTGAAGGTAAACAGAAACTCTGTCTCTCTCTCTCTCTCTCACAGTTTTTCCAGTCTTAGTTTAGCATTTTACTACGTAACTTTGTTTTGTACTCACAGGAGTTCTACGCTTTACTACACAGCAAACATCAAAACCAGTATGGAGATCCCGTTCAAGCAAACAATGAAACATTAATGAACAATTCTTGTTAATCAATCTTCTAGATCAGGGGTGTCGAACTCATTTTCACCGAGGGCCACATCAGCGTAATGACTGTCCTCAAAGGGCCAGATGTAACTTATAAATGTAACTAAATGTAATCGAATGTAATGTAAAATAAATGTAACTCCTCCTTAATGTTAAATAACTCTGAATTTATTACTTATTCAAGTCACAAACATTGCAGTTGCATAGAAAAAATATGTTTGTTTGTTGCTCTGTTATAACATAAATCCTTTTAATTTGTCAGCTTATGAAACCCACATAACTCCATCAATCATGGATCAAACTATCCAAGTGAATGAAGAAAAATAACATAATAAATAACTCTGAAAAAACTCAGAAAAATAACACAATAAATACCCATTACCCACCACCCATTGGCGGTGAGCCGTCACTTCGCGGGTATCATAGTCTACAGGCATTGTGGGAAATGTAGTTTTTGGTCAAAGCACTCACATAAAATGACGTGGCGGGCCACATTTGGCCCGCGGGCCTTGAGTTTGACACATATGTTCTAGATGATTCAGAATTTATCAATCTGTTGTGTTGTCCCTCGAGTTTAACAGACAACAATATGGTTAGCTTGAGGAGCTTTGTGGCATCTCAGACACACTCAGGGAGGCCTGACTGAATACAGTGGCAGAACTGGAAGGCTTAACCACAGCCTCGACTGGTGGCTGGTGGTAATTCCAAGCCCAACATCAGTATTGAGTTACAGTACGCATCTAGACATTAGACACCTACGTCCCTCTCTGTGCCAGCCTAATGGAAATTACCCCAGACTGTCCACAAGAAACCTGCACTCAAATATTCACTAGCCACTGTCAACATTTGAACAGCCTAAAAGTTTTTAAAAAACGAGAAGCTGTACAGCAACATATGACGGTTAACTGTAAAAGAAGAAGAGTTCTTCAGTATTCAAACCGTTAAAAACTTTTTTTTTTAACAGTAGCCAGAATCAGTCGATTATATCAGAGAGTCTACATGCAGGCATTTATCTGACACTCAACCTGCAAATGACCTGCAAGTCTCAACTCAGTATAAGCAAAATGTACTAGAGTTGCTTCAGGGTTCATTTTACAACATAACTTTGTGTGGGAAGCACTGAGTGATGCTGTCATGCTGAACCAGCACATACTGAAGAGATGAAGATTGATTTTAATGGGCTGTGAAAACACAGCAATCTCTTAACTGTCAGAAGAAATGTTTTTGGCTGCACACTTCTGTTTGGATACAGGTTTGTCCACGAGACGTAGTGCCTGTGAGAAGCTCCGTGGTTGACATCAGAGGAACCAGCTGCTCAGAAAACACAAATCAACTTCTTCTTTCATTCAGGAAGCGACTGGCGGCTAACTAACCCACACTTTCTGCGATAAACTGAAATCCCTAGCTTAGACAATTGTGGTTAAAGGCACAGACAAATAGACACTTTGATTAATACGCTATTTTGTGATGAGGTACACACACAAGACTCTCACCAATCTTGACCCTCACAGGAATGGTTTTCTCCGAAACTTGTTAGCAAGGTTTTTATTATGTGCATTAGTATCTGGTTTCTACCTGCTTCCTCACTCCATCTTCCACAATGCAGCTCCTGTTTTCTGCCAGTAAACAAGGTCAGAGGTTAGGAAACGCAGAACTGTTTGCCCAGTGAGTCACACAGTTAACTGGAATCCATGCCACATCCCTGCACTACAACATCGTCTAGCCCTGCAATCTGTCTGGTGGAAGTAAATTTAAAGAGTGTTAAGTATGCTGCAGCATCTCATGCTTGTGCTTAAGGTGTAATTAGACGATAATAAAAGAAAATGGGGCCGAGTCTGGTGTGGGCTGGTGTGGAGGTGTGAGAGATGTTAAAGAGCTACTGGAGGTTCATTAGTCTGCAGGAGAAGGAGACATTTGACACTGGATTCGGATGGAGAAATGTACAGTGCATGCTGGCATACTGTAGTTTTCACACATATACACAGTGATCTTAAATCACAGCACATATTCAGATAAAATTGCCAGTTCAGATAAAAATCAGCCCGCAGGTCATTTTGAAGGAGCAGTGCAAGAACAAACAGGCACAGACATGCTAACTCACTCTGCAACAAAAGAGCGAACAAAATACTTCAGCGTGTTTTAACACTACTACCCAAATGTAATCTAGTCGACTGGCTCATTACAACATCTTAATCTCCATTAACCACACTCATACTGCGCATCATCCGTATTAGTGTTACTGAAAAAGTGTTAATTAAATAGACCAACAGCCTGTTAATCAAACAAACAAATCTGCTTCACATTTTCCAGCGGCTTTCATCTCCCTGCATAGTTAAAGACTTTGTGGCTGGATTCAGAATCGGACCCAGAAACACGTTTATTTTTCACATACAAGGAATTTGCCTTGATGTTGGGGTACATAACGGTCAAAATAAAAACAGAATAAAAGTCAAGAGTCAAGAATATAAAAATGTACAATTAAAATATGTTAAATAAAGAGCTGTACATTGTTTAAAATGAAGAGGAATGAATGTGCAAAATATATTTATTATTATATAATAAAAACCTAGAGATCTTTCAGTCCAGACTACTGTATGTATGAACATATCTGACTAAAATCCTTACCATTTCGTCCTGGATTTGAAGATCTACTACACGAAGCAAAACAAACAAGCAACACTGAATGAAGTGGAACTTTTAACTTCTTGAAACAATTGTGAGGATAAGTAATATGAATGTTGGTTGTTGTCTCAAACCAGACATGGCGACGTGTGGTAAATGACGCATGAACTTTCAGTGGTGCTTTGCAAACAGTAAGAGCCAGGTCTGAACAGGCATTGGTGCTGTGAGGTGTGACGGCTGAACTGCAGATAGAGCTATTTGTTTGACTGCTGATTATAACAAACCTACAGCTATATATCCAAAGGCCAAAGCAAGGGATTATTACCCAGGAGGGAGACTGATGGAGGGGAGAAGAAAGGTAGACAGAAACGGTTAAAGTGAGAGAGGTGAAGACGGAGGACGAGGACGAGATAGGAAATACAGAAAGTAAAAGAAAGAAAGGAGTTAAAACTGAAAGACAAGAAGAGACAGAGGGAACGAGAGGCAAATACACGACAAAGACTACAAGAAGAAAAACAGACATACAGTAGAGGTGGTGTGACTCAGTAGATAGCTCGGTTCTGACTAAACCTCCAAGTTCAAGCTCATTTGTTCCATTTTACACCCCTCTGCCCACACGACCACATCTTACACTACAATCCTGCCAACCACAACAAGGTTTGGCAACGTCAGACTGACTTACAGCCATCCAAACACTCATCTTGGAAATAATGGAACTGAAAAAAACTTCTTGGAGCACATAACTGCAAGTGAAACAACAGGGCAAAGAAATTACAATCATGCCTGGAGCAAGGATTCTGTTAGGCCACCTGCTAAGCAAAGTCTGGCTATAGATGGTGAGTCTGACCCCATTAGCATGTGACATATGTAACTGGTAACAAGATTGTATCCAGAATCAATTTCTCCACATTTGTCAAGGTTATGGCAGTGTTTGCTTCCTAAGCTAGACTCAAATATTTATTTTTTTTCTACGCTAGTGGAGATGCAATGTTTTTGGACTGATTATTTATGTGACTTGGACAAACATGTCAGTTTACACTTGAAACCACAATAAGACTTGAACCAATACTTCAGAATGTGTTGCGGGGCAGTGGGGGGTTTCATTAAGCTTTTAGAGCAACGGTTAAGATGTCTGGATACGTTCTGTAACTCAACACCAGTGTCTCTAACTGATCAGCCTACACACAGTTATCTGTTGTACAGAGGTGGGTGTTTACCGTCATTGCTGACACTTATTGAGGAAGTTGGTGTAATAGTAAGTAAGTAATTGCTCTACAATCAGCTATTGTAATAATTAAGTATAACAGTATAACAATACTAGGCTTCTTAACAGCATAGTTGTTAAAGCAAGTCAACCTGTCAGATTCACATTGTGCTAAAGCTTTCTGTATGTCCTCTGAGTTTGATTTTCTTGCTTATGCTCTCATAATTGATCTTCTGGAATCTCAAACAGCATACTGTATTATTGCACCACGAGTCATCGTTAGACTTTTCAAATGAGTCTACATTTTTAACAATAGCACCACACAATAACGTAACTTTGACAACAATAAAACAAGACACAATCACGACCAAGGTCTAACTACCTAAAGCAAGTTTCAAGCCTTTGTAAGTTAATCTATTCCACAGTGAAATTAATTGAAACCAGAGGCTGTTTCAAATGGTAAGAAAACTACCCAACAATCTACACCATAACCGCACGCTTTGAAAATGTAAACGCATATGTAGTCAGAAACCATGCAAAACCTTGGTTTGGTCTTTCAAGGGAAGCAAGAGAAAAACTATTTTCAGGAGACGACAATATTTTAGTCTTTCTTGGAAAGCAAGGCCAGACCTCGACAACACTCTGCCCTCAACCAAGCTGTGTCATCACTGTAAACTGATTCGCTAAATACGTGTGGTCCATGCAGGCAACTAAGAGAAAGCAAAACAACAAAAAAAAGACTTGTTATGTGGTTTAGTAGCTCCTGGTATTATCGTCTCTGAGGTTGGAAGTCTAGTTTCACTCCTATGTTCCTGTTCTTACGCCCAACTAACAGACATCAGCCTCACTGCTTTCTGACTCTTCTCTTTGCCGTGCAGTTGGAGCTGTTGGAGCAGTTGGAGCTGTTGGAGCAGTTGGAGCTGTTGGAGCTGTTGGAGCTGTGGTTGCAGCGTTAAGCAACTGGTATGCAAACTTAACATTTCAAGCTTCATATTAAAAACTTTCCTCGCACAAACTACTGGAAGTAATTTATTGTGAAGCAGATAGTTATTGTCTTCCCGCATCACAGGATCTAATCAAAAGTACGGCATGCCACAGGTATCCAAACTTCATGGAAATACAGCATCTCCCTCCCCTGAGTCTAAATGAGAGGCGAGTTGTCACAGCGACTTATGAGCAAGTTTTCATAGGTCATTCTGGTGCTGCTGTGGGGCAGCAAACACACATACCATCTCAACAAGACTGCAGACATAATGGATGCAGTAACAGTTTAGAGGGACGTATGTGAAGAACACAGAGCTAAAAAGGCTCAACTTACACAACATGGTGGTCTGACTAGCAAACACAGGCTTTAACCTAGTCATAACACATAGGCAAGTGTAAACAAACACCATTTCATCCTTTCAAAGAAACAGACATTCCTCAACCCTGGAAGACACAGCTGGGTGTACAGACTGGACAAGTTGCCTTTGATGAGTGGCAAAGTCTGTAGAGTCCCCCACGTGGACTTGAAAGACCTGGAACAGTACATTGAAACTGCCCTCAGCTGGTCATGTTTATGACCTGTTCCACAAGATTTATTTTCCTTTTCATTTTGACTGTACTGTACCATAATCTCTCCAAACATTGTGTTCAAATTGTGTCACATTTTCTGGTTTTCCACAACCATGGGGAATTCTGGAAGTAAGGGCCTTGTACAGTGTTGTACGGTTAATTATCACCCTGGTGTGAGAAACATACCACAGAGGCTAATTGTTTGGTCATGACACAGAGAAACACAATGAGCAGGAAGTGGGTGTCTTGAAAACTGCACAAAAACTGACACAATGTGCAACAGAAGCCTTTCCAGACCTTTAAAGTACTCCTTACAATGAGTCTCCCTGTCCAAACATCCTGAAGTAAGATCATTTACTCACTCATTTCCAGGCAGAAGATTTCCGACTTATAGTTAATTTGACTCTCAAATACTGAATAAAGATGAAGACACATGGTGACAAGTTCATGTTTGACCTCAGTATGGTCGTACTGCTGTAGACTAAAATGCTCGCCTTCTCTGAAGTCAGAGCTGCCAGCCAAATGACAGATGGTTGTTTAGTTTTAGGGGAAATAAAGATTTAGAGGCAACAATATCCCATGCCACTGGCCCACAGCACTGTCCCAAATGAATGTTCTAAATATTCATCACAAGAAATTAGATCACTCATGTCTTGCATGGCAAAATTAATCACAAAATGTGGTTGAGAGGAAATTGTGGGGTGAAAAAGTGGGTAGCTAACCACAGTGAAAAACTTAATTACAGGGAGCAGAAGTAAAGAGGATGTTTTGCTTGTGCTAGTGAATGACTGAGGAGTACACATGCAGTTGTAAGTAAGACTTTGATGGGTGTTTTGGTTGAACAAGAAGATCCACCAGCATCTGTTCTGACTAAACTTTACTCCCACTTGCTCATGTTGTAAGAAGTTAGGTTTTATTTGGTAATTTATTGTGCAATGCATAATTGTGCCTATGTTGTCAATAGTGTGCAAAGACAGATTGCTGTTAGTTACTTTACTGTTCAGTGGCTAACAGTGGCTAACAGTGGCTAACAGTGGCCAGGTGTGAATGTGAAACAGAATGCTTGACAGAACAGGACACAGGTGTGACTAATAACATTAATCATGGCTCTGTTTTATTTAAGTCTCCCAGCAGGCCATGCAATTGAGCCAGCATCCATAATACCAGGGTCCTGGGACTGTAGTATTAGTAAGTATTTCTCTGTAACATTAGATATCCAAAGTTCAGAAAAACTCAGCCTTAGGTATTACAAGTTTAGCTCCGCCAATCTGCTTCTTCTTCTTCTTCTTCTGGGTGTGGCTTGATCAGATTTGGCTCGCAGCGGTTTCGACAACATCATCAAACAACCCCACAACTGTCATTACATTTTGATTCAAATATTGCTAAATCGTGTCATCGTGAGCCCTGCCCACTTCAAACCAGTGAGGACAGCACAGACAGAGCTTTCTGATGTAAAATTACCGAAGCTGTTGTAACTGTGTGTTCATATAGGACAACGGGGTGAAAAGCTTTCATGTTAACAATTTTCATGGCAAAATGTGTACTGTAGGCCTGCACACTTTCCCTGAAATCTAAAAGGTGCTTTTACTGTGATCCTACCTGATTGTTTGGTTTGTGCTGGGAGGAGGTCCCTGGGATGTTGAGCGAGTGACTCCTAGTGACAGCAGCTCCTGTTGATGCTCTCCTGTGCTGTGAGCGAACTGACAGAGATGCTTTCGTCTCCAGCGGGGGGCTGCTGCTACTACTGTTCCCTTCAGTCTCAAGCACTGCATCCCAAGGATCCCCTGCAGGAACTCCTGGTAGTGTCTCTGCAGTGCCTCCTGATGCCAGGGATGCTTCCTCATTCTCAGCTTTACGTTTTGTAAGTGGGTCCAGATCCAGCCAGTCAAAGCGGCTAATGCTAGAAGATTCCATCACTGCTGGCTGCTGGGGTGGTGGGTTGGGTGCCAGAGAAGCGGTGCCCACTTGAGAGGAATCTGGGTCAGTGCTGGCCGATTTGCCATTCTTCAAGTATTCTGAGGTGCTGGCAATCTTGTCGAAGAGTTTGGCCATCTCTGGGTCCACGGCTGGCTGCGGGAAGACCATGGCTGCAGCAGGCTGGATGGGAGTGAAGGCCATGAAGGATGGCTGTGGCGCTGACATGGCCATGAACGGTGACATGGTTGGAGTGAAGCCATTCTGAAATGTGCCTGGTTTGTGGAATGGAGCAGAGGGGAACATTGGGGTAGGCTGATGGGTGGGAGTGGACACATTAGAGTTAGATGGAGTGGACAGGACAGGTGCCCACTGGCTGCTCTGGAAAGGAGAGGAGCTACACGGATGGCCAGGGTAGGAGGCACTGAGGTTAAACCCCAGTAGTGACGAGGGGCGGGACACTTTGCTGTTAGCCCCGAAGTTTTCATCTAGAAGGAGCTTTTCAAGTTCCTCATTGGTCAGCTTGTCCACATCAATATCCCTGAACTTGTCCTTCTCTGCCTGCTTCTTGGTCTCTGGGAAGACAATGAGGTCCTTTTCTGGTCTATGAGTAGAGGGTAAAGGTTGAGGAGCAGTAGTGGTAGATTTAGATGGTTTTGGTTTCAACAAGGATGAGGATGCTGCAGATGATGATGAGGGTGCTGAAGCTGAAAGAGTGTGTCTCTTCTCCCTTTGCAATTTTGCTAAAGCCTCTTCCTCCATGCGGAGGGCTTCCTCTTTACCCACAACCCCCTTAGGCTGGGGGACATCCAGCTTGAACCCATTACCACTTGATATCTGGGCCATTCTGTCAACTGGAAGGTGCCATGAGTGTGACAGCTCTTAAGTCAGTGTGGCGCAAAGGGTTTCGTAGCAAATCTTTAAACACCTAAAAAGGGGGAAAAAGCATTTGGATAAATGACATCAAGAGGTGATCAAACAGGTTCAAAGCAGTCTGCATATAATTTAGAAAAACATTTTGATTATACTAGCAAACCCAAAGACCAGAAATATTTAACTCTCGTACAAAAACTCATTATTCACCTACATGAATCAAGAGAGCATGTTGCACACAGTCACAATACTTCTGAGATCCATGTAGGTAGAATCTATATCCAATATTGTTTATTGTTTGATATGGATGTCTGATGTGATGTCTATGTATGATATTATTGTCAATGTCAAGTGAAAATGAAGAGCCAGTTCTCAGAGGAGACATAAAAAATCTTATTTACATGTAACTTGTGTTATGACGCAGGTAAATAAACTTCATTTAAACAGCACTTTTATATCAACGCATTTCCCGATGACCCGCTCTTCCTCCTGAGCCGCAGCCCTATGGTCATCTTCGTTTGTTAATTGGCTAATTTATCTCAGGTTTCCCTAGGCCTTGTTGCTGTAACCAAGCTTTGATTGCTTATTGATCGGCTGTCATTTGTCACACAGCCAATAATTACTTGTGCTCATTTTGGAGTCAAGGGCATCAATTGGGTCAAATAACCGGCACGGGCTACATTACCAGCATGTTCACAACATTGAAGTTGATCAGCTCACTCACAGCAAGCACAATGCACTTGTTTAACCAAGCAGCCGGGCGGACCACATACCAAAAAAAGTCAAACAATAGCGAAAAGTTATTTATAACGAGATGACGTGTGACTCACACTACTTATTGGCAAGCAGTTGACTTACACATCTGTGTGCTACTGTGCAGGACAGCAACAAACCATTAATTTTCATTACCGATTAACGTGCCAATTATTTTCTCCTATCCCATGGTGACGACATCAAACTGCTTGTTTTTCCTGAGCAACCCTCAAAAACCCAAAGCTGATGCCAAACTGGGGCATCTTCCATTCTTGATAATCTATGTATGTTTAGCCTACAACAGGAAGGAGTTAAGAGTATCCCTCGTCCATAACATGAGAAAAACATTGCTGCAAAGAGTGTTTTGTGGTCCTAAAATGACACAGCGCCTTCTCAAAGCATCCATTCATCGAACGATCACAGCCCCAGGGTTGAGTGAGTTCCTTCCCTCCCCAGGCGTCACCGGCCTCTCCTGAGCTTCCCCTCCCATTGTGGTGGAGAAGACTGGCTGTGCTGGGGCTCAGGCTAGCCTAGCACTATTGTGCAGCTGAGGAATTTGGCATGCTAAGCAGCCCGACACATCTCTCGCTCTCTTCCTCTGGCTTTCTCTCACTCTGTTAGCATTATGTTAGCACCATGGCCCAAGATTGTCTTATCAGCTGTGCTAACACCAGCGGGCCATGACAATGTGGCTGCATTCATTAAGCATTTGACTAGGAGAGCTTAGCGCCAACTTTGCCAAGAACACAGCTTGCGGACACTAAATGCATGAAAAGAAAGGTCATCGTCTTTTGGCACCTGTTGTCACTGATAGCTTAATTCTGTGCAGAAATGTCACATGTTCTGACCAAAGTCGTTAATCTGTACATCATTGATTTTGCACACAGTAGGAATGCATGCTCTGACAGATTGAAGCTTGGTAGTTAAAGTCACTGGTCCATAGTTAAAAGGTCAGAGCCCCTTAACTGCCAAGGGTTCACTAAACATCCAATACAATGGGTTGTATGCTGTTTTAAACGTAGGAGATTCAACAGGCCTCAAGTTACACTAAGATAACCAAAACCAAGGCTAAACACCACCTAAAGATCCTGAATCAAGACAGCCATATGCTTTAAGTCCATATATGGCAACAGGAGCCATACAAAGGAGGAAAAGCCCACGTATGGAGAAAAGCCAACTGCAGCCAAGACAAATACTGCAAAAATGTTTACACTGAGTGAGATATATTAAAACCTTAGATTCCATGTTTCTTATGGCAGCGTCAATCAATCAAATTTGAAATATTTTAGCACTTGACTATTATTTTAAGACAGACTTCAAAAACTGTTAACCTACCCTTTAATTTAGGATTTGATCTTCTGGGTCTGAGTGAGAGTTTTGCTTCTAATTGCTGTGCAAAAGTGCAGATGTCAGCAATGCACTCTACAGCTGATCAAAGTGCAGGACAACATCTTTAAAAAGGAAAATAAGTAACCAAGTCGAGTTGATAGATTTGTAAAATATGTTCTGTGGTTGTTGGGAAAGGAAACAATACAGTAAAATGTATTTTTCCTTTTTCTGTACTGGCCTGGGTATTGCTGAGGCTTGCCTGTGCAGGGCATTAAGTCTAAAAAAAGAAACAAACACAAAAACTGACAGGATCTTTTAAGAGCACCAAGGGACTGAAATCCCAAATGTTGGCCACTTGGCCAGCATCCCAAACTATGGTTTATTCTGACTATTCGGCCTATTTCCTCCCATATTTGTGTTTACAAATGCATACAAGTGTAAAAAAAAACAAACTCAAACCCTATCTTTTAAACTGTAGGACCTTTAATTGAACACAGAATTGCACATTTGGTGATTGTCAAAAGCAGAGGAACATGCAATCACTACACACAAGCAGCTCCTCTTCACTTTGAATTGCTGCTGCGTTCAGGGCAGTGTGTGAGTCGCCTCTCTACGGTAGCTGTGATCTAAAAAGAGGACTATATAATGTTCATCTCTGCTTTTTAATTAGCTAAAAAGCTCAACTTTTCCTCGAATGACTTTGGGGTTAAACACAGTGTTTCATCTGATCCCAAGTGTTGACGGTTATAGCGCTGGGATGTTGTGTTGTCACGTAACATTTCGGAAGACACGCAATAGAGATTCAAGCGACAGAAAAACGATATGCTTGTCTTAGTAACAGAGCCTGTAAGGAGCTAACGCTACAGAACAATTACATGGAGCAGATTTCAGGCTTCTGAATACACAGCGGTGGACTAACATGTTTGTAAACAACTCGGCTAGCTAACGTTAGCTAACCTGTCGGCTGATGCTCACCTGACAACAAATGATGCGCGGTAAATATGTCGTGTACGTTTGTTTTTCTCGCAGTGTATACATCTTAAAATAGGAGCTAGCTGGTTGTTAATATTAGATAACAGTGATTTGTAACAGTTGATAAGAAAGTACTCCAGCTAAGTAACCCGGCTAGCCCGTTTAAATGTCACTTCTTTATACTTTTGATGGCGGTTGGAACTTTAACTTTTGACTTGTTGGATGCTAAGTAAGTTAGCCGCTAAACCTAACAAAACGGTACGCAAAATAGACAAACACGTTGCTCACAGAAACAGAAACACGACTGAATTTAGCGACACAACGACAACTTACACGACTGTTCCGCACTTTGAGGGACATTGATTTATTAATTTAAAAGTACCCAGGCAGCCGCTTCGGTGCTGCCAACTGCCCACAACAAGGAAGAAATGCAGGCTTTTGTCACACGGGGAACGGCTGCATACTGCGGAGCCGCAACCGCCGATTTCAGGAAAATAAAAGATAAAACTTTAAGCCGAAGACATCTACTGTAAATAGGTTAACTTCTCACCTTTCAGCGGTGCGGTGTTTGGAGCCATTTTTCCTGCAGCTGCATTTTTTCCATCCACTTGCACCGAGGGGACGTCAGTTCCTGTTGAGGAGGCTGGATGGAGTTTTGGTTGGACACAGTTGGACAGCCTCTCTGCTTGGCTGGGTCGCTCTACCCGATATTAAATGGGGAGGCAGCGCCACCGTGTGGACCAAAGTAGTTAGTGTCGAAATAAACTGTTGATGTAAATTCTGGAGGGATTTTCCGAAGAGTTCAGGGTAAGTTCAGCATGTTAAATGCAACATTACAACGTAAAAACATATTACAAATATCGTTTATAGCATCAGTAATACAATAAACAGTATGTGATAATATAACAATGACAGGGGCCATTCAATCAAGTCAATCAATCAAGTTTATTTGTCACATATAATCATAAAAGGTGCATACACTTACATAAAACCACAGTGAAATGTAATAATGAGTACTTCTTGTACATTTTGATGATAAAACTTATGCACTTTTGTTTGGGTAACATTTTTACTTGTAACAGAATATTTTCTAGATTGCGGTATTAAGACTGTGAATACTTATTTCACCACTGGTTGAATGTGCAAAGCAGTGTGTATGTTTTCAATCTGAATGTAAGGGTTAATTTAATACAGACTGCATAATGCATTAATGTCGAAAATGATGAACACAAAATAATAATAATAATAATAATAGTGTCCTGTGCTATGGATATAAACGCTTTCTTATGCTTTGTGTATTTTGACTTATATGATAATATCAACTTTCATACAAATTTCATATACATTATATTATTTTGTATGTGGTAGTTTAGTACCCAGTGGTGGAAGTACATTGACTCAAGTAGCTACTGTACTTACACGGTAATGCATCAGTAATAATTATAATAAACATTACTTTTAATTGAGTATTTTTACATTGTGCCATTGCTACTTTTACTTAAATAAAAGATCTGGATACACGGTTAGTACTATAGTTTTGTACAGGCATGCTCTAACCATGTATAGTTAGACTGTACCAAAGCATATGTTGCATTAAATGTGAATGAAAGGTACCATAATTATGCAATAATCGAGACTTAATACACACATACACAACACACAAATGGCACATTTTTAAATATACTGTATTTGATTGCTCCAGACTTTTATATGATCTTTTGGACAGTTTTTATTATTTAAAAAAAACATTATCTCAGTTCTGCAGCATTGGTAAATCAGTATTGGCCCAAACGCCACAGGAATTCAATGGATTCCATTAAAATACTTAATGTTTTCCATAATTACTGAACTGGCAAGGCCCTAGGCTGTCGTGTACAAATATATAATGAAGGATTTAAATATATAATGAATGTTGCCCCTCTCTCGCATCAAACACTAACTCCGCCCTCGTCGGGGGTTGCCTGAACGCCACGTACAGTTTGGCTCAACGCACCTTAAGCCACGGGTTGACAGTTTGATACACTTTGACTGACAGGCTCAGCGCCCAATCAGCTCTCAACGCGACTGTTTTACAAAGAAAGTATACTTTTTCTGGCCAATAACGGCGGCCGGAGGCGGGGCGTTGCCATGGGGAACACAACCTTTTTCTGTAGGTTGTGGCCATAGGAGGCTTGTAATGTTGGTGGATGACAGCTGTAAACAAGCTCCGGTGAAGCTAACACGGTTAAAGCGCGGTAAAGAGTGACAAGAGGAGCTTAAAGAAGGTGTCGGTTTACAAGTGAGTGTCATTTATTATTATTGTAATTTAAAGCTTGTTTTGTAATGGGATAATGAGTTAGCAACCATCCTCACTGTTCTTTAAATGATGCCGTTAGCCTGCGTGTTTGTCTTGAACTGTGAGCTACAGGTTCACAACACTCTGTCAAGTTATAAGCTTATGGTAGAGGAACTGTTTCGAAGTGAGCTCGCTGTGTCTTTATCCACCAAACACGTGTGCTTTGCTTGTGGTCGAGAGTTGCTTTTAAGATTAAGAATCTTGCATGACCTCATCCCATATGGTCTCCAGGTGAATCTGTGGCTTGTATCCCTTCTGCAGTGCTTGAGAAATGAAGGGAAGTTAATGATAAAGCACCTGCCCACTCTGTACTGGTTAGACACTGGACACTTTCTTTTTTCAGTACAATTTAAAAAGCTCTTTGAAGGACGTAACGTATTCATGCAACGTCACAAAATGATGATTTACCCAATTAACTCCTATTCTTTTCTTTGTCTTCTTTGATCTACCTAACCAGATGGTGAGGGGTAAAGCCTTGGCCCATTGTGGGCTGGTTCTGCTGAGTCTGTGGCTGTGTATTCAGTCAGTGCCTATCAGCGTGGACAAGACCAAAGAGAAGCCTCAAGAGGAACTGGAGCCACCACAGAGTGCTGTGAGTCAGATTGGCACTGTCACATGTAAATCTGGGTCTTATAGCTAATTACACCAGATACCACTCAGTCATCCAAAGGAGGGAACTATTCGGGCTCATAGTGTCACACACTTTGGTTGACAGAAAAAATTACATTCAGTGTATTTCAGTATTTGCTCAAAACAAATATCAGGTTGCTTACAACCGTCCACCGTTCATTAGCAAGAGCTAAGTGACCCAAAAGTTTCCATGATAGCCCTGAAGTTAGATTTTAAGTTAAATGTGAATTCTAGTCCTCTAACAACAAACACTGATATGTGCTTCAGGAAACTGGGCTGCACTACGACCGCTACCTCAGGGAAGTCATTGAGTACCTCGAGAAAGACCCCCACTTTAAAGAAAAGCTCAAAAATGCCAACATGGATGACATCAAGGTACGTCTGCATGCTCACTAAACATGCTGTTATTTTGTAAGCTCTTTGTTGACATGAACACTTTGTTTTGACCTGTGGCGTGTTGATTTTCTGCTTGCAGCAAGGCAAACTTTCCAAAGAGCTGGACTTTGTCCACCACAATTTTCGGACTAAGCTGGACGAGCTGAAGAGGGAGGAGATGAACAGGCTGCGGATGCTCATCAAAGCCAAACATGACCTAGAGGGGGGGAATGGTAAGTACTCATCCTGCATATCTTGCTGACATGCTCCTTGTTGTTGCACAAGAGCTTTTGTAAGACACCTCAGCAGTTGGGTCATCGTCAAATATAGGATGTTGTACATTATGCAAGATGGTCATCATGTTAAATAAAACTTTTCATTATTCCCTTCCTTGCAGGCCGGACAGTGAGCCACCAGGCCCTGCTGAAACAGTTCGAGCACCTCAACCACCTGAACCCCAACACTTTCGAGGTGGAGGACCTGGACAGCCTCATCAAATCCGTAAATAGAACTTCTACTGTAGTAGATCTGACTGTTTTTATGAAGAATATTTATGAAAATCCATCAGGTGATTGAATTTAGTATACCTAAATTAGAACTGGCTTCTTTGGGTAATGTAAGCATCCAACGTTAAGCACACTCAAAATATAGTAATGACTTCTTTCAGAGGAGTAACTGTTGTAGCCTCGGGCATGCTGACTGTTCAAGCTGGAAATAGCTGAAAAGTTGTAAGACAGCCTCCCATGTACACACATGGCAGCCACACACAGGCATTAGTGAAAGCACTCGTAGGTTTTCTTAGATACAAATTTCTATATTTTGTTGGAGTCAGTGATTTGTCCTATTTTTTGTCTTAGACACTTTGATGGCTGTGCCTTTTTAGCTCACACTGATGTTCCTCCTACACTGTTTGTGGGTTCTGTAGTGCTGCTGTTTATATGTAACTGCATCACAGTCACACCTATAATCACAGTAAAGAACACCTTGCCTCACATTACTGCTGTCATTAGGATGGATGATAGAGAATTACAGGTGTCAGACTGTGTTCATTCATTCTTTTCTGCTGCCTCAGCTTTTTTAACCTTTTTTTGATTTTAGATGTAATAACTTTCACAGCTTTATGTCCTTTGTTGGAGAGGGCTGGCGCATCAGAGGTGAATTCATCAGTATTGAGAAGGCCACAAAGGGGAAGTCGGCTCACTGGGTTTTCTTGTCTCTCTGGTTTGACAGTAGAGGCTACAACGCCAGTGAAGGCATGCAAACCCTGACAATATTTTGTGTACCGTCATTGATTTACTCTATTCTGGAGTACCTGCAGAATAAAGAAAGCCATGTTAGTTCCTCTAAGAAAGACCAGTCGGAATCAAGAGTTTCAGATTCACAGGAATCACCAGGCATAGATTTGGCATTTTAGGACCTTTTAGGAATATGAGACAGACTTTGTCGTCTTTACTCTGTTTCACTACTCAGGCTATTACTGCTGCAGAGTGGCTTTGCAGGGCCAAACAGAGGTGAGCGGCCATTAGATATTGTAAGCATATCAGAACTGAACAATACATGTATTTATATATGTATTTGCACTGCATTAGCTAAACACAAGGGCCATGTGTGATTGATCCTGCCGGGACATTACTGCATTAAATCCCTTGTGCCCTGGGTGAGCTATGAAATTGAAATTCCTTCAGTTTGCTTTATCCTCCAACTCTGATTGCACCACTTAGTGTTTCCAGACAAGTGAGTCTACCGTTATAAGCTGCACAATCCAGGCGTGAATTTCCACCTCTCAACTTTTTGCTTTCATTTGTAGGCGACCAAAGACCTGGAGAACTTTGACAAGGACCGCCACGATGAGTTCAAGAGGTATGAGATGATGAAGGAGCATGAGAGGAGGGAACGTCTGAAGGCCATGAATGAGGAGGACCGCAAGAAGGAGGAGCAGCACTACGAGGAGATGAAAAGGAAACACAACAACCATCCAAAAGTGAACCACCCTGTAGGTTTTCACCTTCACTACTCTCAGAGTTATCAGTTGGTGGAATTATTTGAATTTTAGGGACTGGTTGTTGGAATACAAATAGTGTGTGTGTGTGTGTGTGTGTGTGTGTGTGTGTGTGTGTGTGTGTGTGTGTGTGTGTGTGTGTGTGTGTGTGTGTGTGTGTGTGTGTGTGTGTGTAGGGCAGTGAAGACCAGCTGAAGGAGGTGTGGCAGGAGTCAGACGGTTTGGACCCAGAAAACTTTGATCCCAAGACCTTCTTCAAAATGCACGGTAACCAGAGACCATAAAGAGCCAAGAACGACTAACAAATATCAGAGGTCTCCTCTGTTATCTCTCTTAAATATATGGCCAGTTCTGAATCTAGCATTGAAGTGTGATTCTACAATCTAGAGACAAAATCTTCCCTCACCAAAAAGGGATCTTTGTGGCTGAAAGTGTCGTGTTTAGACCAGTGAACCACTGAGCACCGTTGACATCTGATGTGTCTGTGACAAAACTGTGTATGGACGAAATGATCTGTTCATTCCTGTTTTGTGTTGCAGACAGCAATGGAGATGGCTTCCTTGATGAGAGCGAGCTCGAAGCTCTCTTCACTAAAGAGGTATTTATGTGTTCTGCATGTTTTTAGGATTATGTAATATATATAATTGAAGAAGCCTTAGAGGTTAAAATGTGTATCCGTATGTGTCTTCAAGCTGGAGAAGGTGTACAACCCCGAAAATGAAGAAGACGACATGGTTGAGATGGAGGAAGAGAGACTGCGAATGAGAGAGCATGTTATGAACGAGGTGTGCCACCACAATAACTTTAGCAGGGAGTTGAAAGGTCGAAGCTTTCTCCTGGGAGGTTGTTGGTTCATCTTGAAGACCATTTGTTGGCCCTGACGTTGACTAAAGCCGCTTCATGTGTTGATGTTCAGGTGGACACCAATCAAGACAGACTTGTGTCACTGGGCGAGTTCATGGCAGCCACGAAGAAGGAGGAGTTCTTGGAAAAAGACGAGTGGGAGGTAAGAGCTGGAATTTATAGGACGGTCTGACGGATGCTGACAGAGATGTGAGATCTCTCTTGAGTAGATGGTGTTGAGTCAAGATTAGGATGACCTCGTTGTCATGTTAGTGTATTTTATCAATGATAAACCATCAGTTGGAGAGCTACTCACTCTTGAAACTCTCTCTTGTTGAATAGAAGTTCAAATGCAAGGTTGTACAGTTCTTTTGCAGATTTCCTAATTTAAGACTGACATTTGAAAATTACGTTTTGTCATCGGAAATGAATCCCCTTACCGCATCTATTAAACTTATTACGTCCTATAATTCCCTGCCCTCCACAGACTTTAGATCAAAACCCCCTTTACACTGAGGACGAGCTGAGAGAGTACGAGCAGCAACTGGCCAGCGAGGGGAATGACATCAACAAGAAGTCTGCCGAGCTGCAGAAACAGAGGGAGGAGCTCGAAAGGAAAGAGGAAGAACTTCACGCTCAGAAGTTGGGGCTACAGCAGGTGAATTAAAAAATAAATTATTTGCAGGTGAAATCAGGCATCAGGATCTAAAGTCTGCAGTTGCTTGTAAGGGTGTTACGATAGTTCAGATGATTTAAGTAACTTTAACAGCACGGCTGAGCCGCACCCCAACGTTATTGTACTATAGATTCTGTGCACGTACAGTAACACTTACTGCTGCCAAGTTTGAGATGCAGAGGGCAGGCTAAAGCCAACAAGAAAACCAGAGGATATGAAGGCATGTCAAGCTGTGACTTAATGCAAAGTTATAGTGCAGTTGTGTTCTTACGAAATACTGCTGTTAATAAACTGAGCAGAGGTTCTCGCTTACTTTGTGATGCTCTGACGTTTTCCATCTTGTTTTCTTTGCTCAGGCAGTAGAAGAAATGGAAAGGTTAAAGGCCCAAAGCTCAAAGGCAGAGGTCAAACGTGAGTATCTCATTACAATGATTGTTGTCTAAACTCAGTTTCACCTTAACGGACACACAGACTTTTACAGTAACGCACACAGTTAGTACTCCTGCCATTTAGTGTTGCTCTTCTATAAAATGGGCAGACTCACACGATCACAGTCAAAGCAGCAGGGGACAAGATATCCTGACTTTTTGTCAGTTAAGCTCCAAAAATGCTTCAACCTACAATTCCCATAATGCAACTCAATTTGTCATTTGTCATTTCACTCCATCGCAGAGCCAGAAGCTCCTGTAGCTGAAGATGAGCCCGCACCAGTTGTACCAGGAAACAGTCAACCACTGCCTGCTGGTCACCAGCAGCAGGATGTACCAGTGCCAGGACACTCTTAGCAGGCCTGAATACTCCGTGTGTGTGTGTGTGTGCGTGTGTGTGTGTGTGTGTGTGTGCCTTGTAAAGATTCCAGTTTTCCATTTTTTGTTAAGGATTTTCAAAAAACAAACACTAAATATTAAGAGCCTGTAGGAAATACGGCTCAGGATTTCGTGCCAGTGCCCTTTACGCCCGATTCGGCTGCATAAATCAGACTTGAAATGTGGAGCTGGTCCAGATTTCTCTGTGGACAATCGACCCTTTTGTTTTTGTTGTTTTGATCTTTTATCACAAGGACTCTGGTACTCTCTGTTCTCAATGGGAAGTGCTTTGGGGTGGAATGGGGAGGGCTTTCGGCCTGATTAGTGAATGTTTTGTTTAGTCCACACTGTAGTTAATTGTCAGTGACAGTTTCTTATAGGAAATTATTTATTTATTCCAGTAGATGGATGATTATTTTAGAAAGAATGAATGTCAGAAACTTGACTTAAGAGTTTATGTCGTGTTGCTAGCTAATGAATGAAATTGTCTTATTTACATTAATGTTTTTTTTTCATATAGTAATATATGAATAATGTAGTCAGCACATTTACTCAGAGGAGCAAACATTCTGGATCCATAAAATATTGTTCTTTCTTTAACAACTTGCATTTCACATTGTTCATTTATTTTCACATTTGTTTTATGGTTTCATTTTAAAATGTGAATATCGGTGTGTGGATGCTATCAGTCAATATTTCAAAGTTGATTTTGTCCCCTTAATACCTCATAAGTGTTTATAGAAGTTCTTCAGAGGACTCCAGACTGCAACCGTTGCCCACAATTCTCTTCAGCCATCATTTTGTTCATGTTTTTTAGACCTTTTGCGGTGAAACTTTTAGTTTATACCTACATAAAATTTCTTCAATGGTCTTTTCTAGCTATTGTCTCCTTTGGAGCAGGTGATTGAAGAATATATTTAGTTTACGGATGAAGTTACATATATTATATATTGAAGTCTTTTAATCTAATATAATTGTGCTGGTTTAGAGTGACGACTGTGTGGATTCTAAAATGGTCGTATGTGTGTCCGTGAATTTGTGTCATTTTTCATGATAGACTTTTAATTTATTTATTCTCTCCACCACTGGACATGAAACTGCAGCAGGTCGAATTTGACCTTGTCCTGTCTAGACTGAAAACCTGAATGAAACAGGTAAACACGGTCTTCATTATGGACGAATGCAACAGATAAGAGATAGAAAAAGGACACAAAGATGGCTCATCTTCTGAGGAACTGAGATACAATATACCGGTTGATTTTATTTAACTTTTCGGCCTTTTCTGTTAAATCTATCCAACAACCAGCGTCCTGAATCCATGAAACTGTTGTACAAGGTTTGAATGTGGACAATAAAGTGAATGAGCTTGCAGCTTCGAGGTTTGTGTCTCTTCTTTTTAAAGTCATACACATTGTCTCACTGATTATCTAAGAAACAATTTAAAATGTAAACACATCATGGGATCCAAAGGGAAGATGAAAGTAACTCGAAGATAAAACCTGTTAAAAGACTTTCCAGGCAGGTCTTTAAGGCTCAGCACGGCACCTTGAGTCCTTTGTTGACAACCATCGGTTGTGTATGAATGAACTGATGGTGGAGATTCAGTTTTGTCCGTACGACTCGTTGAAGCGCTCGATGAGGTAGGCGCCTGCTGTAACTGGAGGGTATTTGTTGGAGCCGTCGCAGCAGGTGATCAGAGCCGCGTCATCCGGCTGCACGAAGAAAGCCAGAGACTGACGTGTGCTGGAGTCTCCAGCAGGGGGCAGCAGCACTCTGTGGAGCTGTAATAAGAAGCTTTTACATCTTTTCTGTTGGTGTCGCTTTAATGAGCTCATTCTGAATTTGAACTTTTTTATATCGTATTATTATTCCAATCTATTATTCCCCTTCAGTATTTCTCGTTTAGAATTACTGTAGTTCTCGTTCTGTAGGGTCAAAGGCCAACTTCAACATTAACAACATGTATTGTTGTTATTTTCTGTTTTTTTCTTAGTTTTTCTTATGGTGTTGTATCGAGTCTGTTTTTGTGTAAGGTTTTGATTCACTATAACTGAACTTTTATCTCTGTAACCTGCGCATCACTAGCGGCCTCCACCTCTGCCCAGTTATATCTGGCACAATACCCGTATTAATAAATAAATAAATCACTGTGAAACACTGCAGTCATAACCTGGCTGCAGACCTCCGAATCGCCGATCTTTTCAGTCATAGTGAAGTGAAACAAAACGGCAGTTCAGTCTCATGATCTGACCTCCGTGGTCAGACATTACTGGGTTAGGGTTACAATAAAGATTACATTTCTAATAAATCTTAAGGTGAGTATTACATGGAGGTTTGGATTTGCAGGCCAGCCAGTGCGTAAAGACAGTGGTCTCCTTTTTAAATCTTTTACCATCCCTATTTCTAATATGTCTTATTAAGCCCCTTAAAGTATAATTCCTCTATTCTGCACTGTAAGAGATCCACCAAAGCCTCTCCATTCAGATGTGAGACATATCTGCAAACGTTTCCTCTCAACTCACCACAGAGACAAACTGATTGCCGGTCCAGCGCTGCATCAGGTCAGCGATGTTGATGAGGACCGCCCCGGGGATGCAGGGAGCACAGATGAATTCACCTGAACGTTTACGCACCTGAGGGTTCACGAGTGTCAGGTAGATTACAGGCCTGAAGATTTCTTCAACAACAACAAATGTCCAGTGTGGTAATCCTCCGCCTTAAAGGAGGTGTCAGCAGTGTTACCTGCAGACCTTCAGAGCTCTGAAACAACAGGGTGATGCTGCCGTAGTCCGAGTGCTCTCCACACCGCAGCTGCCCCTCCTTCGCTTCCTCGCGGTTCACTGACGGGTAGTACAGAGACCGCAGTGTCGAGCCATTCTCATCAGCTACAGGAGACACAACAACATGTATATTAGTATCACAAGAGTTTACACTGGGCTTAAGATTCAGTACTATACTGGGAGTCATAGTACTTTTGGCTGTGGTATGAGAACAAGAAGGTACTTTAAGGTTTGGCAGTCTGAGGATGTACGTTGTTCCAGTAAATATGAGCCTGTGGGGGTAATCAGAGGTACTTGTATTATCTCTACTATTGAGTGATTACATTTTATGTTATTAACATTTATACATGAAGGGGTCTTGTTTTAGAAAAAGGTGCTATTATGTGTAAACATTTAGTTGATTCGCTGATCTTTTTCCACCTTGAAAAAAAGGATCATCATTCAGCCTTAATCATGTTTAGTGCCAGAAGGTGTGACTTCCTTTAATGCAGAGTGCTGCTGAGTGAGCAAAGCTTTTCAGAGCGAGAAATGTTTGAATTACTCAACAAGCTGGGAAACGAAAGTGTTTTCGCCTACTCAGCAGAATACAATGATGTGAATGCGAGACAGGAAGTGCCTGAAAAGGTCCACACATGCTGAGAAGACCCTAAACAAAGGATCAAGTCACAGTGTTGCCTCATGTCAGCTGATCTGGACTCATGGACTCTCGTACAGCTTGAACCCAACAAACAACAACACACTCCAAATAGTGAGAGCAGTGAGGTTTTTTTTGTACATACTTCCTATTAAACGGTGTGCACCCAGGAACACCTCGGGGTCCAGACCCAGACTGTGGGCCATCACCCGCAGCACCCGCAGACTCAGCTCTTTGCAGCGCTGGAAGAAAGACGTCTGGATCTCCTGGAACCCGGTTGCAGCACCTGATGCCCATTTCTGCAGCAGAAGAGAAAAGACTCAGAGCCCGACTGATGCTGGAAGTTTGAGGCCGATATCGACTGATATCTACATTTGAAAGTTAAAAAAAATCTGCTGACAATTTATTGGCCACAATTGTTAGATTGTTTTAACATAAACACACACAAGAAAACATTTTGTTGATAAGGATTCCTTAAACCTGTTTTAAAAGAATTACAAAGAAAATAAGGCCTGAGCAGGACACTTGGTGGTCATGTGACGGGGACCTCAGACATCTTTGGCATTTCTGTACTGCAATGTCCTGTTTACTATATGTGCTGATACTAATGATATATCAGTATCAGCTGATAGTACTGGCAGTGGAACAGGACTTTGTCTGGTTATAGAGTAACTTGAGGTCTGTTGTATGCAGTGAATCATTACTATGGCAGGGTCAAGTGAAGACGTGTTGAAAGCCTCCTTTAGGTCTCCAGGTCGCCGTGGATTCAACCTGGAAAAAGCAGTTATTCACATTTAAAACGAGTAAAAGGAGCAGAGAAGAGGTGCGATGCGTCGTGCGTTTGTGGTCTGATTCCCACCTCTCCGTCTCCACAGATACCCAGCCGTGGTTCGGGTTGTTGGCGAAGCTTTTCCTGCTGAAGGGCTGTTTCAGTTCTTCTGGCTGCAGGAAGAACTTCTTGGAGATGTCCATAACGCGATCCACCTTCCAAACACACCGAGAGAAGAGACGCATTCCGCTTTACGCACTTTCAACAAAACTAAAGGCTCATTTTGAACTATGTCTGCTGGTCTCACCTCCTCCTCTGTGATCCCAGTGTTGGTCAGAAAAACAAACCCGACTTCAGTAAAAGCTGTTTTCAACTCTTTGCTCAAGTTGTGCATCTGCTGGTCATTCACATCTTTCTCACTCAGGCTGTATGCGCCGAAGTCCACCACCGGGATGCTCATTTTAAAAACAAAGAGGTGTATCTGTAGAGAGCTGCAGCAGATCTCAGACCAGCAGCACTGACTCACTACCTGAAGCTGCTGTCAGTGGTGACTTACGACCTCATTCGGCTGTCATGTGACCTTTCCAGCCAATTGGAAGAGATCCTAATCATACAAAATTACATAAGAATTGATTATCTTGTCACCTTTGGATGATGTTTTGCAGGTGATGTGAAGGTGGCAGTTGGCCAACAGTTTACATTTCAACAAGTTGTGGTTTTCACTAGTTAGTTTCTGTGGTGGATTTGCACAGCCTGGACCCCCGTTGACAAGATGTTTGATTTGAAGAAAGACTGGAGCATCTCCTTTGCAGGATGCGGTTTTATGGGGATTTATTATGTTGGTGCCACCAGCTGCATCCTTGAACGGTTCCCTCGCTTCATACAAGGCGCCTCCAAAATCTATGGAGCGTCTGCAGGTGCTTTGATGGCTGTTGTTCTTAGTGTTGGAATCCCCCTAGGTGAGTTGTCGGGCCCTTCTCGACTGACCAAACTTCATTCAAAAAACTGTCATTTTAACGCTACGGTGGTTATTAACATGTGTACTAGGTTAAATGAAACAATACTCAAGATGTAATTTAAGTCACAACATTTTATTTTATATTTCGGTATAGATCTAATGCACCAAGCAGCATTATACTTTGATTAATCTCCAATGTCAATGCCAATATCAACAGCACCAACAAACTTTCCTTTAGATGGCCTTCCATCACCTTGGAACAGAGTTTAGCCAGGTGAGCTTTAGACAACCTGATAGTGAAAAAGAACACAGACATCAATAGATTTTTTTAATCCAATATTTGATATTAGTGACCAATAGTCTAGTTTGCAAAGAAAATATGATGCATGTTAAATCAAATGAGGCTAACTTAGTCTTTAGACTTAACTTACTCCTTAGTTGACAGAATCCCTGCAGTTTTTAAGATCTATACAGTCTCGATTCATCAGGATTTCTGTATTTGAAGTGCATCAGCTGTGTTTAAAATACAGTTTTCAGCCGTGTGAGCTTCTAAAGATCTGAAAATGTCTGAAATTGAATGGATCCATAATATAGTTTTATTTCTAAAAGATATGCATTTCCTGTTTACTATGTTTGTGACCTGTAATTATATAACTCCAGTTCAGCACTTATGCCATGCATGCACTGTAATTACTGTGTTCCTCGGTGCAGAGAAATGCTGTGCTGATTTGATGTTCATGGCCAAAGAGGGCAGGAAGCACAAACTGGGGCCCCTGCACCCAGCTTACAACCTGCTGCAGATAGTACAGGACTCTCTGGTGGGGAGCCTTCCAGAAGACGCCCACGTTCGAGCCTCGGGGAAACTCTGTGTGTCCCTGACCAGAGTGTCTGATGGCAAGAATGTACTAGTGTCGGAGTTTGACAGCAGAGAGGAGCTCATTCAGGTGTGTTTTACTCTTTGAGAGTGAAGCTAACCCTTTAATCCAGACTCAGTTCAGTGTCTTTATTCTTAATTAACATGACAAGTAGCCAAAAGAAAGGAGTAGATAGGAGTTATTATGATACAGTCATCGTTGTTTTTGGTTACATTTAAGGTTGTGAAAAGTACAGATGTTTTGTAATTTGAGGATACGGAGGAGGAACATGTGGGAGCTGCCCTCCTTGACCAGAGCTGGGGGAGTGATTCTGCTGTTCTGCCATGTTTTTACATCATATCTGATGTTACTAATATAACCTCACCAAATCTTCCTCTTTAGAAATGAGACTTTAAAATGTATTTAGCCCTGTCAACATTTTAAAGAAAACTCTTGTTTTGTAGATCCCATTACTCTTTTGTTGGTGTTTCTGTTACTAATATGCAGTAATATCTGCCTTTTCCAGGCCCTCGTATGCAGCTGCTTCGTCCCGTTCTACTGTGGTGTTATTCCACCCACTTACCGCGGAGTGGTGAGTGAACCAGCGAGCCGTTGTACTTAAGCTAGGACTTTAATGGTGATCTTCACCCCGTAGGTCACAGCACAGCTCAGCATCATTCAGCACTTGTTTTGGTGAACGGTTTACCTTGAAACTGCGTTTGGAAAGACATTGAACGCATCCTCTCTGTGCTTAAATTTACATGTATGCACATGACCAGACTGATATGGTGTGATGTCTGCTGGGGGTGCTGTTACTCTGGGCGAGCAGAAAAATGGATGTTTTCAAACATTTTAATGTAATGCAATTTTACAAGCCCTGCAATAAATACTACCTGAAAGAAAAATCTAAGAAAATCTAGCAAAATATTAGACCACAAACTACAAGAGTTGAATCATTCATTTATACAGATTGTTTGATTGCATGGTAATGTAAAGGGGGGTGTATTTCATTCACATGCTTCAAACTTCGTACTTCCTCCAGGATTAACCTGTCAAGTTGATGTAGTCATTGCATGCTCCGTTAATTATTGCATCTTTATGAAAACTGTGTTTATTGATAACTGTCTGATCAACACCCTCCTTTCCGCTCAGCATTACGTGGACGGTGCCGTCAGTGACAACCTGCCTCGATGTCACCTGAAGAACACAATCACCTTCTCTGCGTATGCCGGTGAGAGTGATCTCTGCCCTCGTGCGAGCACGCTCAACTTCCACGAGGTGCGCTTCAACAACGTCAGCATCCAGGTCAACTCAGAGAACCTGTACAGGGTGACCAGCACCTTCTTCCCCCCGGAGCCTGAGGTGAGACACAGAAGCTACTGACTCAGAATCAGAAATACTTTATTGATCCCGGGGGGGAAATTGGACAATTAGACTGACTGTCAGAGGCTGCTCTTAGAAACCTTTTTATTTATAAACTGTGTTTTTAGGATAACAGAATTCTACGGATACAGTACAGAGTTTTATAGGAGGTATGTTAAGTAGTAAAGGTAGCTGTTTTCTGTATGTACTTCAGTTGGTTTCCACTCTTTGCAGTATGGCAATGATGATATTGATGGCTCACACAGAAGTCTGTGTCATGCAGCTATCTTGCTTATGTGGGATATCTCTCTGTCACAGCAGTACAGGGAAAGTAAGGATTCCTCTTCAACCAGACAAGGGTTAGATTCAAATTAGTTAAAGCCCTCCCTCTCCTCTCCAAAGGAGATGAAAACACGTTTCCAAAGTTTGTTGTCAAAGTCCTGCCTGAAGCAAAGCCTGGCTGAGGGGAAAACATGGATCTGAAATTAGTTTCAAATTTCTTTGGCTCTCCTTTCTGCTCTCTGCTGGACAGAAACTGGTTATTGCAACCTTAAATATAAACCACACAAAAACCCAGAGGCAAGCCTCCCATTTGTTTTAATATCAATGGACAGTGAACGCCTGCAGTTTTTTATAGATTAAGTCGATTTATCTTGCATCCTCACCAAGCACCTTTTGGATTTTACAGGCAATGGCTGAAATCTGCCAGAATGGCTACGTCGATGCCCTCCGCTTCCTGCAAGAGAACAGTGAGGACATCTTACTGATGAATATTGATGTAAACAGGAGTTTGGGTTTTTGTAGTAATCACAGCATCTAATGGTGAGTAATGCAGAGCTTCTCATTGCAGAAATCCTCTCAATTTAAATGCCCATTACAGATCTGATCGGCAGCGAGGGTCCCCTGAGAGGTTTAGAGACGGACGCATCCAAACCTGCTTGTTGTGAACTGGTGAAGGAGCCGGCTGAAGAGTCCAATGAGAGCACAGAACAGAATGGACTGAAGCCACTTCAGGAGGAGCACTGGTGGCTGGATCCACAGCTCATAGAACGCCTCCCAGTTAACATTAAAAAGGGTAAGAACAGCCACTGAGCCACAGGCACTGTTCATTTAATGCAGTAAATGAAATACGTAATGTTTGTTTGTCAGCGCTGTGTGAGGCCTGCAGAGAGACACATACTGCTGGTGGTCTGCTGTCCCACATGACCGAGTACCTGCCAAAGAAAGTGACTTCTTACCTGCAGATCCCCCGGACTCTGCCCGTGGAGTCGGCCTGCTCTCTAGCCCAGAGGTACAGTGTACTAGCCTGTATTCAGCCTGTTACAACACCACATCCAAGCCACTTTACCAAAGACACCATCTTTGCCGTCTTAATGCCAAAAAACCCACCTGTCTGGTCCAAATAGGTTCCAACAAGTGCTACAGATGATTTGCAAATACTCTTTAGCTTAAATGTATCAGTGACTATGAACCACAGGTGGATATTTGGGGGATGATAATAGACGTTCTGCTGCAGCATCCAGGGAGTTCAGTCTCTTTCAGTTCAGTGTAATTCAGTTTGCAGCTAGACAAACATGCCACATGACCTTTTGTTCCTTTAGATGTGATCATTAAGCACATTAAGGCTTCATACTTCTGCTCCGCAGCTGTAGTCACTGTTGCAAATAAAGATTCATTTTTCCTTTTTTTTTTCTTCTGCTTTCCTTTTTTCCATTTTCAACTAATGTGAAAGCATGAAAAGAAATAACAAGGTTTGTCTTTTCACAATGAGAACTTCATTACGAATATTTGCAGCTTTCACTCAAAAGTTTAATGTTTGATTATTTACCCTTCAGTGAGTATTTTTCTACCACACACAGTATGTGCCAATTTGACTCGCCAAGACTTCGGCTGTTCCTTTATAGACTTGTGGACTGGATCCCAGATGTACCAAGGGACATGAGCTGGCTCTATGGCGTGGCTGGAGACATATACAAACAAGCTTGGAGGGGCAAGGTGGAGGACCATGACAGGTATGCAGATCTCTGTGCAGACTTAACCAGGGCTTCATCCGTTCACTGCAAGTTGCAGTGCCTTAAAAACCATAGCGCTGTGCTGTGTTTAAGCTCAGCTGTGTTTTGAGCTGAATGCTAATGTCTTGAACTGAAGAGTTACACATTGCTTACAAATTTGGGCTTGGTGGTCACACTAGATCCTGAATGAAAAGTCAGTTTATCTCTCTCTCGAGATATTTCAGTCTGGAGCAAAGGAATGGACTGACTCACCAACACGACGCCAACATGGCTAAAACTGAACTATCCCCTAAGATGAATCCGTGTCTCCATCCTTTTTTTCCCCAGTGAGACACAGCTGTGCAGATGTACAAGCCTGCCTTTAGGCCTGAACCTGTGGAATCGAAGAAAAGAGGACACAAACACTCTCCCAATGGCCCCAGAAGCCACTCCCACCTCCAGTGTTACCTTCACCTGGAACACACCTTTGGACCATATGTCTGTGACTCCACCCCCTACACCCACCTCTGGGTTTGGTGAAGCCGCCACAGAGTCACCTAAAAGCACAGGTGGAGGCTGGGGTTTGAGCAGAGCTGTGGGGTGGATCCGAAATATCGCATCCGAGCAAACTTCAAGAACACGGATGATTCAATGTCCTTTTCTGCATTCGTAAAATAAAGTATATAATATATCAAATATTTTTGATATCCCACTGAAAGAGAAGAAGAAGAAGAGAAAATGTTGAATAAATGAAGGCAAAAGTGTGCTGTGTTTTGTGTTGTCACTACAGATAAAATATCACTGTAGAAATGTCTTCTGCCTCCTCTTCTAGCTCTCTCCCATCGAGCTTGTTTAGTCCGTCTTTTGGAGAAGCTGAAGATGTTCCTGGGGTTCTGTGTCTATATTATATAGCTTCATTAATCCATATTTTCATATTCAAAATGAATCATATTGCTGTGTGTAATGTGAGAGGTGGTGCTATCCCACGGAGAATTATTAACTGACTGCACTTCCCCTCAGCTCATTGGAGCTTTTTAGCATCAGCTCATTGTTTTGGACCTCCGGACCTGAAACTTCACTGTTCTCGTTCACTCCCGTCACCGTAGTAAAATCTGAACACTTTGTCATTTTAACAAAGATAAAACAAAAATAGCATTTAGCATTCAAGAACTTCGGCTGCTGTGAGTCTTTGATAGCGACAAAAGGACTCGCTGTGATTGAACGCTAACCCGATGCTAACAAAATAGTTAAAACGTTGAGGTGTTCAAATATTAGTATCGAGTATGGACAGAAAAATGAACTGAAGATATTTCAGTTTTTCAGAAAGATGGAAAGATAAAACTTCTGGAACAAAGTTAGGACAGGAAATGGGATGTTAGCTTAAAACATACCAGGTGATAAATGTGTTTATTTATGATCTGTTTATTGACTTGTACTGATATACTGTCATATTATGATGCACTATTCTGACTAAAGTGTAGTCCTCCATAATCATCCTACAAACAAACAAATAGAAAAGCAGCAGGATCTTGAAATAATAATAATCCATTGAATCATAAGCCAGTGGGGAAACTGGGCAGACTGGATACTCTGTGCCCCCAGAGGAACTGTTGTTTTCATACAGAGAGTTGCTTCATGTATAAGTCTTCAGACCTGCACTTGTTTTTCTCTCTGTATGATCATATGCAACAAGTCAATAGGCCACCCGTGCCCCCCTTTGCCCCCTCCCCGTACGTCTGTACACAGTTTAGTGTTGGTTAAGTATGTTATGAAAACTGTATCACATGTCATGCAGCTGGCCTAATTGCACTGACTCCAGCCTGTTTTCTATTTTGAAACATGTGACGTTTGAGCCTAGTAAGTTGTGTAATACTCAACCATAGCATAGCCCATTTTACCCCTGAAGGCAGAGGACATACGGCTGTGGTTTACATGTTGATGAAATGCTGCAGGGAATCCAAACGCGCCAGCTGAAAAGACGACAGTATTAGAGGTGTGGTTTTGAGTTTGATGGAAACCTCAGAGGAGATGTTTAAGTGGGACGAGGAGTGGAACATCTCTTTTGCAGGCTGTGGATTCAGGAGTATTTACTACCTGGGAGCTTTGAGCTGTATCCTCGAGCGGGTCCCACAGCTGGTTCACGGAGCCTCTAAAGTCTGTGGAGCCTCATCCGGTTGTCTCGTGGCTGCAGCTCTGACTGCTGGGATTCCCATCGGTGAGTTTACTGTACGTTGTTTGTCCAGCTCCTCAGGCTGACTCAAATCGCCAGGGTCCACAGTTTTTATTGGGTATTTATGCTTTACTATACAAAAGGATCTTTTGTTGTTTGTCTCATGATTATCACTTGATACATAGAGGTTTACACTATTATATAATGACATCTGGTATTTTCCTCTCTTACATGTCTAAAATAAACAAAACCTGACCCTAACTTTGCAAGTAGATCAGCTGTTTCTTAGTTTCTTAGTCCGTCACTGACAGTGTGCCAATGTGGATCTAATCAATGGGTAATGATTAATCTGATTTTGATACCTTTTGATAACTATCTATACACCACTCATGTCTGGTGTTACTACAAGTTTTCTTCCTGTAGTAATTGAAGTTCCTGGCCATTCACAAAGGTCAGGGATGTGTGGTTATTGATACTTGGCAGGTTCACTGACACACACACAGAGTTCATGCAATAGTGAGAGCAAATTCCAGAGGTCATGTTTATAGCCAGAGGAGGAAAAACACCTGTCACTCACTTTCTTCTCTCAGTCAACACACAAAAAATGACATCACAATAACAACAAAGGCCATAATATATTTTATTTTGATTTTTCAGGCATTTTGATGATGTAACAACAACCTTAAATCCTAAGTTGAAACGGAAAAAATGACTCACAGCAATAAAGCAACAACTAGCAAAGAAAACAATCATTGATCTCCTACGTTACCCAGAGTGCACTTTGCGTTCACCTTATTCACCCTTTCTACATCGTAAATGCCTCCTTATCTCCAAAGACTGTTGAGTTTGATTGATCTTCCTCCTCAGAACAGGTCTGTGTTGATGTTTTGACCATTGCTAAAGAGGCCAGGAAACACACTCTGGGAGTTTTCCACCCGACCTTCAGTCTGCTGCGGACAGTTCGGGACTCCCTGCTGGAGAGGCTGCCAGCAGACGCCCACCTCCGGGCCTCTGGAAAGCTCTGCGTGTCGCTCACCAGACTGGCTGATGGGAAGAACGTTGTGGTGTCAGAGTTTGACAGCAGAGAGGAGCTCATTCAGGTAGAACAAAGTTGAGAGACTTGCCATGTTTTGCAGCCCAGTGGGATTTCACAGGAGCTGTGGGTCTGATATGTGACATCTTGTCCTGCATTGTCCACCTTTGCAGGTTCTCATGTGCAGCTGCTTTTTCCCTTTTTACTGTGGTTTCATTCCACCTTCATACCGTGGAGTGGTGAGTAGATATCCTGTACATTTTTTAAGTTAAGTTATTGTAGAAGGATTAGAAGAAAACAGTTATACAATATGGTTTTACACCGTTCTTCACATTAAAGCCCCTCTAATCAGACATTATTAAGTCCTATAAATAGGGGCTTTAGGTAAAAAATCAGAGGAGGGATTTCTGGCACAACTTCACCTACTTCACAATGCACAGAGAAGGAAAAACTCCAGCAACACTTGGTCTTTAACAAGTATAAAGTTGTTCTTTTTACTATGATGCTGCTGGAGTTTTGATCATTTCTGGGCCCATTTTGTTTTGTTTATTTCACTCCTGTATGAATAAAGTATGAATTTCTTTTAGCTCTAAACATCATTTTAATTCAAACTTTTGGTGTCACTTCAGAATGAAAGGACTTAGCTGCCATTCTGCATCCATGTTCAACAGTCATACATCGAGAGAACCAACATAGAAAAGCAGGAGCACCAGTTTCCCCACTTACAATAGACTCAACAGACCAGAAAGCACTGGAGTCAGAAGATAATATTTGAAGTTAAGCGTGCGGCCCAAGCTTTTTCTCATCTCTTTCTTGCTATTTTAATCTCCTCTGACACTTGTGTTCAACTCACAGCTGAATGCAACAAATTCATGCTCCTTTTCTGAGAGTTGCAAAAGGGAATCGAAGTAATGTCGGAAATCAATCACTTAAATAAAATAAACAAGTTGACTTGAATGCACTGAACGCAGATAGTCTTTATTTTCTCTGTGGGGAACATAAACAGACGCAGTATTCATAGATAAAATATGTGCGATGGCAAAGGACTATAGTACGACTTAAAATGCAAAATTGTGCCCTTTTACAATTTAAAGTCTTGTATCTTTAGTTTTGAGAACATGCTGTCAAGACCCCCACACCTTTTGAATGTAATGTTCCCTTTTCCTTCAAATCATTAATGACAAGTCCATCAACGATTCATTTATAGATAAATGAGACAATCCCAGTGGATCCCAAATTGTGGCATTCGCTGCTGCTATATTGTCTTTTTGTCAAAGGTGTAAATTATTAAATTCTGCACATGGTGGCTTTAATGGATTTATGATCAGAGTACTATTAGCCAGTTCTCCTTCCTCTCAGCACTACATGGACGGAGCCCTGAGCAACAACATGCCCCTGTTCGAGCAGAGAAACACCATCACTATGGCCCCGTTCTCCGGCGAGAGCGACATCTGCCCCAGAGAGGGTACGTTCAACTTCTTCGAGGTTCACTACGGCAACGTAAGCATCCAGGTCAACACCGGCAATGTGCATCGGGTCTGTACGTCCTTCCTTCCTCCCAGACTTGAGGTGGGTCCTTTTTCTTTAAAGTGTAAACATGGTTTTTAACTGAGAGCTTTCACAGCAGAGAAAAATCTCTACTTCTCTTCTGTGTCACACCAAGAATGTATTCAGTTTAAAAGGCAGATGAATCTTGAGATGAGAAGTTCTCTGTAATGGAAAAGCAAACACACCTTCATGACTTCCTCTTGGTCTCGACAGAAGCTCGCTGAGATCTGCCACAACGGCTACATGGACGCTCTTTGTTTCCTGAGAGAAAAAGGTGAGCTCTTCAACCTTCCTCCTCCTCGGGACTGAGTCTTTCTGGTTCCCACCATGCAGTAACAACCAGCACATGTTATTAGTCAACTGTCTGTGACAGATCTGCTTGGAACACAGCACCTTCCCCCCACTTTGGAGGCGGAGATGGACGCAGTCACACCTGCTTGCTGTGAGCTGGTGGAGTCGGTTCAAGCAGAGTCAAAGAAGACACTGCTGGATGGTGGAAACCCTCATCAGGCAGATCATTGGTGGCTGGACCTGAAGGTCATAGAGAACCTCCCGGTTAGCTTCAAGAAAGGTAGGGGGGGGGGCAGGTGGGACCTGCTCGTAATCAGCAGGTCACAGGTTTGCAATCAAAGACAGAAGAGTTTAGTTAGCATCAAAAAAGGGTGAGCAGTACAGTTAAAATGAAAAAGTAAATAAAATTGCACACAAATTTAAATCTATTGCCAGAAAGAAATTGATACCAAGAAAAGAATTTGAAGACGCGACCCAGAAATTTATTGCTTCAGTTAAGTTCATTTAACCAATAATATCTCATTTCAGTGGCTATAATTTCCTCATGTCAGACGTGTTCCTGAAGAACGGTTCATTTGTTAAATTCACAACTAATTCAGCTTCTTGAGATGAATGAACTGAATTTGGATTGAGCCCAAACACAAACTGGAATACAGAATACAGAATCTGTGTGTGTGTGTGTGTGTGTGTGTGTGTGTGTGTGTGTGTGTGTGCGTGTGTGCGTGTGTGTGTTAGTGTTATGTGAGGCGTGTAAGGACAGTCACTACAGCGTCCCTCAGTGGTCTCAGCTCATCAAGTTCCTTCCAGTGAAAGTGAACATGTATCTGCTGACCCTCCTGATGCTGCACATTGAGATGATCCTCTTACTCACTAAAAGGTAAAGTTCTCTGTTGATGCAAGCGAGGGGGGGGGGGGGGGGGTTAACATCCCGCTCCTTTCTGCACTTGGATTTGTTTACTCTTCTGATATATTGGTCTTTTCTTGTGGCAGTGTGGTTTTATCAGGCTGTGCAGCGATTTGCAGACTGTTGACGTCGACTGCAGATCTCTGCAGGCAGACGTGGAGCAGCAGAGACAAGGACCCCAACAGGTGGGCGCCAAGGACTCGATTTATTAACCTTGAGTTTATCAAATGAATCATTTTAATCTCAGTTATTGGTTGGGTAATTATTAGTTATTCTTTACATACACGTCTCTGTCACTGCAGGATATCTGTCGCTGTTAAACCAACAACACTCCATGAAGACATGTCTTTACTTTTGATGGCTCAGTTTTGTCTTTGTGTCCTCCAGTTCATTTCCAGAGCAGCGCTGCAGCAGCAGGTCCTCCGATTCAGGAGGAGACAGAAAAATTAAACCTTTGACCTCAACAGTCACCCCAAATTCCAACGTAACTCTTCACTGGGACAACAATGGTAACCTCTTCTCCCTCACCTCTACATGTACAGGTCCATCCAACCCCCCGAGTACACCTGCATGTGGCAAGGTGGCTTTAAACCACAGACGTAAATGGACACATCATCAACCATAAACCAGGCAGGAAGAAAATAACTGTTGGATCAATCAGCAATAGAGTTTCTAAATGGATATTCATTATCCAATCATCTTAACACATCTGTACTTTGTGTAGAAGAAGAAATGCTAGTGATCGTTTCAACGCAAACTTGTCATCTGCTAAATGCACCTGTTTCATCGCAAACATCTGGTGTTCGTCTAGACTGTATGAAAATCAGTTAAATATGTGGTATGGCACCGCTGTAGTATTACAAGTTCACAATTGTTTTTCAAAGGATGATATGAGCAGTAAGTTTAGTACAAACATTAGCAAAAATCATTTTCAATCAAGATTTGAATGAGTCTTACTTTATCTAGCATGTGTGTCAAATCCTACAAAGTGTGTGCTGCTGTTTTGTATGTAGTATAGCGTGCAGTAACAGGCAGCTCTGATACTGCAGCGCCGTGACTCTGAAGTGGTCATGTTGAAGTTGTCCAACATTGTCAAACACGTTACTTTACCTCTGCTGAAGCATCTTGGGGGAACTCAGATTCTGAAACAGGATTTCACAGTAACATGGTTTGTAGCTTTGACCACTAACACACAACCTTTGTTGCATGTCAGCCCTTTTCTTCAATGTTGGGCTCCACTTTTAACTGTTTTCTATATTCTCTACAAATAAAACACCTCAGTGATCCTCACTATACTCTAAGTTTACCCACAAGGCTGTATGACAGTTAAAATGACTGAAAGGTAATCCAATAATATAGAAAAAGCATTATCAGGACATTTTAATTGACAAGTGTTTCATAAAATTCCTTGTGAATGACATTTTCATAAACATACAAAACATAATTCTAAAATTACTAAAGCAGAAAAGTGATAATAACACAGATTAAAATATAACCTGTTTGAGTTTTGTAACATTATTTTGAAAGGTTTGCCAGAACTTCCTTCTGTGGAGTCTGGTTTCACCGAGTGATCACTTTGCATCGTGGTCAGTTCATAGCACCATGAATGTAAAACATTAATGCTAGCTAATTCCTCAAGTCACATAGAGGATCGTATCGGCTCTCACTGATCTGTCAAGCTTATAAAATATCCATCTGGAGTTTGATCTACTGTCAAAACAGTAGACATGAATGTTTACACTTACTGCATCGCAGTGCAGTACAGTACAGTACAGTGCAGTACAGTGCAGTACAGTACAGTACAAAGGCAAAACAAACATTTAAATACATGACCTTCTCCAAGGACAGTCACGCATCATTGTCGAGTCCCTGATTTCACATATTTAAAAAGACTGCCATGAAGATGATCATACATGTATACAAGACCACAAACAAAATAAAAAATGCAGAAAGAATATTCTGCAACATCTCTAAAAAGTCCATCTATGTGTATTTATCCCACTCGGACACTAATAAAAAAGGAAAACAACCTAAAAGCTGACAAAAGAAGTCTTTTCCTTATACGCTGCCGTCCTTTGGTCCGCCGCTGATGTCTGGGATCTGATCTGCGAAGGACTGGGTCATCCACTGTCCGTCTGGGAGCTGGCCTTCTGCTATTTGTGACGTAGTCGCCTCCTGTGCTCCTTCTGCAGACAGACAACTCAGACTGAAGCCCTCTGCTGACGATGATGTGACACAACTGATGACTTGTGTTGCCCACACATTTTACTTTCCAGTCATAAGCTATGGTCATTGAGTATGTGGACATGCACACAAGACACCAGGCTACTCAGGGAAGTCTGATTACTCAGGGTATTGGACAACCTGGTTACCGTAAATGTACGTGCACATGCAGCAGCTCAGTAATCCGATTTCTCCTCTACCCCAGACCTTATATCAGAAGCATTACTTATTTTAACTGTAGTAGTGACGCAATATGCTGCTTCCTTTTGAGTGTATGTGTGTGTACATGTGTGTTGGAGGCCTTATAGCGCAGTGAGAGGACAGGCTTGTCATACATCTGCATACTGAAGCCCTGTTAGATGTATACATGGCTAAGACATTTGGCTGTAAATCATTCTCATATTCTCTGTTCCCTGACCTTGATCACAGGAAGCAGTTTTCTTATATACAAGATGTTTAAGAAGTCATCTTACTGCAGAAAGCCGGCAGTAACCCGGTTACTTAAGTTCATGTAAACAAGCTAACTGATTCAATCACAGCTGAGCAAGAACTCCGAAACTTCACAGAAATATTTAAATTCAAAGATGGCTGAAATACGTGTGTGGACATACAACATCATCCTGCACCCTGATCAGTGCAACGGGTGTTTAATTTAAACAACCTATAACAGGTTTAATAAAATGTGAAGAGTGGCATATAGCTGTGTGTGTGTGTGTGTGTGTGTGTGTGTGTGTGTGTGTTACCTGTGTTATCTGCAGATGAGAATGTACAGTGACCGTTGGTCTGGCTTTGGGCCTGGTCCCCTTCGGGTCCTCTCTCTGCATATGCACCACCGTAGGCATCTTCATAACCAGGATCGTACTGCTCCTCCTTTATCGCCATCCTCTTGGCATCCTCTGTTGACGTTAAAAAGGAGTAAATGCTAATACTTTCAATGCTAATTCTTCATACAGTATTTTACTGCACTAATTATTTTAAATGATGGTTATAGCTTTTTCAGTCTCTTTTTCTGTATGTCACAATCCTGCTTCCTAGTTTCATTCTGAACTGCCATGCCATAGCTACAGGGTGGATAACTTACCCTTGGCCAATTTCAGGTCAAACGAGTACTCAACCTCCTCGATCTCAGTGCTTTTTTGGACGCCCTTCAGCTCATCTCTGAGCTCCCTGAGTTTGATGTAAAAGTGGACTTTGTCCTGAGCACGAGGAAACTGAGCACAACGAGCGCTGGATGAAGGCATCAGATAGAGAGCCTGTGTGTAAGGGGGGGGGGGGGTGAGTGTCAGATCAATTCTTCAAAGGTAATAGCTCTGCATTTATGAAACTGATGTTTTTTCATCAATATTTGAGGAATCTGACATGAAGTTGCAAAGCAGTGGGGCGCTCACCACGTCACAGTCGGGGATCTTGTGTGGCTGCAAACCAAAATCAAGTTTCTTTGGTTTTTTACCAAACAATTCTCTGCAGAACATTTCATAGATGCCTTGAGGGGAAAGAGACAGAAAAATATGACTTTCATTCACTTTAAAGACTCATATTATTGTAACCGTTGCTCTGTAGTGGAAGACTGCTTACATTTTCCATTAAAAACTGCAATAAGAGGCTTGAATTTCTTCAGCTTCTCTACAAGAATCGTGCCTCCTTCACGTAACTCTTTACTGTTGAGTTGAAAACAAAAGATATATGGTTACAGGACAGTGTGTGGCTCCAGTTAACATGATGGTGAGTGATCAAATCAAGATCCATGAGTGATGCTACTGATGCGTCCGTTTTTCTCCCCAACATCTTTAAACCTACCTTGAGAGGTCTTTGCTCCCTGGTGTTGCCCTGGCCACCATGTTGGTGAAGCCCATTTTGTATTTAACAGGCAGGGTGGTGTCATGCATGTGGTTGAGCTGCTCCTCAGTAAATCCAGACAGAAACAGGCACTTCCCTGAAATTAAAAAGTTACCCAGTCATTCATCTCTTTTATCGGCTTCTTATTTTTCTGAAGTTAAGGGTGTCACAGCATCCTGCTTATTCTCCATTTATGACACAACATGGGATAAAAATCAATTCTAGGTAACATGTTTAATTTGAACGTGTATAACCTCACTTCACAAACGACAGTTACACTTACAAAAATGATTTCCAGGACCTGGAAACCACCGTCCAATATAAGCTGCCATCAGTCCTGGATTGATACCAATCTGAAAGCAAAACAGCAGATGTTTTTTGGAAGTTTACGAACTCAAATTCACTCCTGTACAGTGTTTGGCTCCACCGATAAACAGTTGAACAGGGCATCTTACAATGACATAGTCCAGGTTGTAATCCAGCAGGTCTGGTAGAGTTTTTTTCATGACTTCCTCCTCTGACATTCCTTTGAAGCGGTCAATTTTCCTCTTCACCTTCTTGAAGCTCTCATCAATCTTCTCTTGCTTGCCGTCTGCCTGAGCCTCAGTGGCCTTCTTGGGCTTAGGACCAGGTTTGGCTTTAGGAGCATTTGGGTCCTTAGGCGGCTTTGGTGCCTTTGGTGCCTTGGGTGCCTTGGGGACTTTTGGTGGTTTGGGTGCCTTGGGTTGAGCTTGTCTGCCTCTCTTTTTGGCTGGAGCTACAAGAAAAGTTCAGAGAGCTGACATCAAAAGGAAGAACAGTGTGAACCTTCACCGTGTCCTTACACTCTGTTGAACTGTTGACAGACTCCTTCTATATCTTACTGTGCCATAATATTAATCCATCTAATTCAAATCTGTCAGCCTGGAAGCATTTCAAACTTCCATTCAAACCACAATACTACTCAAAACTATTTCAGAAAGCCAAATACAAATCTGTCACTAACTTACACGAAGCTTTTCTCCAAACGCATGCTAATGCCATGCAGTATTACAAAACTTTCCTCAGACCTTATCATTCAGGTATAATGGTGCAGACCTACTGTCGACACACTGAGTCAACTCTTTACAGTAAATTAAGAAATCTGGGACCCACAACCAGCTGATCTATAAACAGTGCGGATGTTTTATTCAAAAGGGATCATAGTACGTTTTGCCAGGTTGGCAGGTTCCTGCTGATCCATCATGGGTTCTGGATTAGCCATGTGTGCCATGGCTGTCTCTCCCGACTGCCCCTCCGGGTAGTGAAACTGATTGTTGGAGTTGAAGCCTGAATACTGGGCCTGGAGAGCTTGAAACTGCTGTGCAGACTGAACCCTGTGGTGGAACAATAAGTAAAACAGGGGGAAATAATAAATACAAGTGAAATAACAGTAGGATGTGCTGCGGGGTCTGAGTTAATGATCAATTTATTAGATGAACTTAATATTAGGTTAATTAAATAAACTTGCATACTGTATTTAGTTTGCCAATTTAGTTGAAAGCGTTTTAGAGAGGTGTTTGTGGAGCTTTATGCCATTGAGAGTGAACTAAACACTAGAAACATCTTAGTATGACAGTCCACCGAGCAACAGCCTTCAAAATGACCATAAAGTTGAATCAACACCTCTTTAAAACCGTTTCAACCAAAACTAAACATTATAACCTTAACGGTGGTAGAATCTATTGCAGGTCTGCATTAGTTTCATCTAGGTGGACCTGATAAACTGGCAGCTGAGTGTATATCAGTTCTGAAAATGTGGAATCAGTGTACATCCATGGTTCAAAAAGGAGAATATACAGATTCCAACGTATTTTCACACCACATGGAAAACCCACACAGTTCCCAGTCAGGGAATCAAGGAGACTGTAGTAAAGCTTCACATCATATTAAGGGACAATATTAAACATTCCACCCATAAGATGTTTCCTTTGTTCCCCCTGTACTAAACTACAGTGAAATGCCATCAAACTGTAACAAAACAACTTACACAGCACTGTAAATCACAGTTCATGGTGCACAAAACAAATGACGAATTTAATGAAAACAATGGTGAAACAAAAGTTAAAAGGGCAACTGGGCGCACATGCTTTCATTTCATTTTCATCACACTTTGCCATTCAGAGGTTTGCTGACATAATCTGACTCCTGTGTGGTCACATTGTGGTGAGGAGGAAGACTCACCACTGATGAAGATACTCCGGAGAGACAACAGGGAATGATCCATTCAGCTTTTCTTCCATCTTTTGGGTGGTTTGACTTTATTAAATAAATCAATATGCAAGTTGAGGAAACATAGCTAGGTGATGTACATGTGTTTCAGTATATTAGGAGTCTGGCAGTGTATGAAACTGAATGCATGTGCCAGGGTACTGTTGACAAACTGTGGAGTTAGCAACAAAAGATAAACCACAACATAAACAAAGATAACTTAGATGGCGATTACACATTAAACAATTAAAACACTCCTGAGCAGACCCTATCTTATACAAGTACAACAACAATAGATATCTGAAACACCAAATAGTGCGACTACACATCTACACCTGCTAATATCTTTCTTCCTTCTTCCATGGCTATGCTAGCTAACAAGCTAAAGCCGAATGAAAACCAGCTATCAATCAGCTATTTTAAACCAGGTTTAGAATACAATGCTAGCAGGTAAAGGTACAAGTTTGTAAGTATCACATTTCAATCATAAATGTTCCGTATTCCGGGTGATTATATGAATGGTATTGTTAACAGCAGTTCAGTAGCAGTGCCACAAGTGCAGCTAATGTTAGCCAACAGCTAGCTGTTCAGCTAACTTAGCATGGATGAATGGTTTCGCTCCCACTGAGATTCCTCGCAAAGAAATTGCACACAATTTACTAGTATTTAAAAACTTGAACGAACCTGTTGTAGGTTGAGACTTAAATGTGTTTCTTCTGTACCGATAACTCTTTTTTCCCATCTATCCCGCTCTTCTATTCACAACATATGTGGTGTAACACAGGCAACAAAGACATGACAGCACTGCCGGTCAACTTTGACACCGGAAGATCTCAAGTCGAAGACGTAGGGGTGTAAAAAGAAAAATATCTTTGACTATAAACAAGAAAAATGACTCCAAGGAGCATATTTTAGACTATTGAATATTATAATCTCTTGTTCAGTTAATCTGTTTGAATATGGACTTTTTGATATAAACTGCACAAATAAAGACAAACAATATAAAAGCGTGAGCACCTATTTTAGCATTGGTATGAGCCGGTCGACTTTTAAACTCTGTGAGATTTGTTTTCTATTGGCTGATAGTCTGAGACGTTTAAAGGGTTATGTTTGCAGTTTGCTGGTTTTTAAGTATTTCATGCTATTTTTCCGACTATGCTTCCAATAGTGAGTACAACTGTTAATATTACTACCATAGTTAAAAAAAAAAAAAAAACCTTTAAAGTTTAAAGGATAGTTTCAGTGTTTTTTAGAACAGATTTATTTAAAATTAAAATAATATGCTGATGGCTTTGGCTCTATTATAGATATTACTGCATCTTACACAGTTTAAATGTTCCAATGGGGCAATTTTATTGTCCCGTCTTTGTTAACCGCATCCACGTTACAAACAGGAGGTTGTGCAAAATATTTCAATACAACTTGATAAGACATCATTGATGTTTTTTTTACTTTTACAGCAGAAAATATAAAAGGCATTTCTTACTACACTATGAGCTCCCCATTTTTGAAAAATAGATTAATAATAGTTTTAAAAGGCTAAAATAACGTCCACATAGTACTGTGTTTAAGTGCAAAGCAGATTTGCACAATGTCCGATTACATCCAAATGATAACAAACGCTTTAATATAGTCTGGGTTCAGGTCTTTTGAAGTTGTATTCAACAAAGCGGTTGCCCTGTACTGTAGTATAGCTGCACATGCTGTATTGTAGCCAGAAATGTGTAAATAGGAATTACTTGTGTCATTGTTTACTCATGCTCTCTGATGGCGTGTGTACGTTTCCTTACGTTACAGGTTGTACAAATATTACAGCTTCACATGAATGACTTGAACTTGAATGACAACGAGACAATAAACGTGCCAGCTTTAGAAGAGATTTAATAACTCTGTAATTACAGATTAGAAATTCCAGAGTACAATTACCTATTTATACAGGTGATAAATCATAAAATGTCTGGGTTTTTTCTTTTTTTAAAATACAAAAATAAGTCACTGGACACACATACCATACAAAATGCAATAAATAGTGATAAAAAATAACACCAAAAACATGCACAGTCTGTTTGAGAGTTAGAAAATGTAACCGTTGTGGGCACTTTCTCCCTTGTGCGTCACATTGCGATGCCTCAGGAAACTGTATGACTCCTCTTCTCTTGTGGTGTCATCAGAGGGTTTCTTACCCTCATTGATGCATCATGCTACTAGTACAGCCGATATCTGGTATCTGTTGAGTGAACATCTCCAGCTGCAGTGGTTCCGTGTCGTGTTCTCCGCTGACTGGCCTACAATGTCCATTTCTGCAAGATACCACAATAAAGATGGATTGTGCTGCTTGCAGAAGCCATTTATAAGTCATTACCCAATACATTAGTAATAAAGTTCCAGAAAAAGTTATCATAAAAGGACCATGGCAGTGTTTTATATAGTTTACTGCAAACTTAAAAAGCTGTTTACATTCAGTGTTACTCTGCAAAACGCTTCGTGTATCGTCATAACACACTTGCAAAGCAGAGTTTCTTAAAAAATTGAAACCTGGATTGTTTACATCCATGTTTACTAGCAAGCAGTCTTCTTTGCTGCCTTTGCCGGCACATTGCAGCGCATCATGGCGTGTTACCGCCACCTGCAGATCAGTGGAATAGTGTGAATCTGCTGGCAGGAATGTGTACAGTACAGTGCCACCCACGTGTGTGTGCAGGAACAGGGATGGCTCAGGTCATTGGTTCACTTCATGTCAGTTTTGTATGAAAATCAGCTCAGACGTTTTAATTGCTTTAGATAGGCAATCAGTCACAGTGGTTTGAAGTCATTATTTACAGTTACAGTATACGCACCGGAAACTATTGATTGTTTTGTTTGTGAATACAAAGTTCCAGCTAAATTTGATTAGAACTACGTAGTAACTACACTACCTGTGTGCTACAGCAGACAGGCCTGTTTTTTAACCTCTCCTCAGTCTCTTTTAGTTGGAGGTGCTGCTGCTTTGCCTCGCGTCGTCATGCAGCCCACTACAGCTTTCATACTCTGGATCCACCTGCTCTTCTTTGATTGCAAGCCTCTTAGCATCCTCTGCAGAACAAACACAACATCAAGGAGTTAGATCTTCATCTAATATATACACATACATAGACACCTGTACTATACAGCTAAAGGGAATTGTGCCGTTTACCTTTCGCTAGCTGCAGATCGAACAAGTACTGTGTCTCTTCCACCTCGTGGCTGGGTGCCAGGCCTTTCATCTGGTCTCGCAGCTCCTTCAGCTTGATGTAGAAATGTACCTTATCCTGTGCACGGGGGAACTGGGCACAGCGAGGGCTTGACGATGGCATCAAGTAGCACACCTAGGTGACGGGAAATATGCTTTGAGGATTGTTGTTTGGATTGTTAACTATACTTTAAGAGTAATCCAGGTACTGTTTCAACACACCGTTTCGGTTTCTGGGATTTTGTAGGGCTGCAGACCAAACTCCAGATTCTTCGCCTTCACACCAAATGTTTCTTTGCAGAAGATTTCATAAATACCTGCCACAATAAACAAATGTCAATACACTGTTAAACTTCCTGGCCTCATGAATAAGTCTTCAAAATACTTGAAGTAAAGTAGTTGTAGTGTTTCAATAAGTTTACCTTTTCCATTAAAAGCTGCTATTAATGGCTTGTACTTCTGCAGCTTGTCAAGTAACTGTCGACCTCCTTCACGAATCTCCTTACTGGGACAGAAACATACAACCCCAATATGATTATGTATGTTTGTTTCAAGGTACACATGATTACTTTAGGTGAAGTTCGTCACTGTTGGTGGTCTTAGTGTTGCACTAACTCTGAGTCATTCTGTATGAAAGCATTCTATAAACTTGATAGATCAATGTGGGTTCACCTGGAGAGGTCCTTGCTGCCAGGCGTGGTCCTCTCTACCATGTTGGTGAAGCCGATGCTATAATTCTCCGGCAGGCTCTGGTCATGCATGTAGTTGAGCTGCTGGTCAGTTAGACCAGAAAGAAACAGACATTTCCCTGGATGGAAATAAAGAGTTGAAAATGTAATTAGCCAAGTGGCTATCAAGACACACAAAATACATTTCAAAACACTAGAGCCAGACTACTTTTTTAAGGTTAAAGGATTTTTCAGTTATTGTAGCTGCACCAAATCTCCAGAACTGCGTCAGCACACAGCTGGACAGTGTGCAGGTTTGTTTTCCAGCATAATGCAGTGAGCTGATGATGAACATGACGTAAAAAAACGGTTTTGGACGAGCAGTAAAATATTTTCATTGTAAAGCAATGTGCTAAAAGTGAATGACAGCACCAGCATCAAATCTGTTTGGCCGCCTTACCAGCAGAACAATAAACAATGTACAAAACATCAAGAGAGGAAAATCAAAGACTAATATTCTACATGTAGACAATGTGCCTACTACACTTTAGAAACGGTGTGATGATAAATATTCTTAAGGAGCTAGACATAAGAGCTTATGAAATCACGGTGCACTCTGATTTCAGCAACCTCTCATTTTGAAAACCTCCATGGATTCTGATTCTCATGATACATTTTAAAATGGCATTAATAAATTGTCTATTGATGTTGATATTCCCCCTTTATGACCCCTTAAAAATCTGGTGCAACAGTGTCACACACACACTGCATTCTGTTATCTGAGGGAAGTATTCAAACCAAGACAGCATTTATAAGTTACAAAGTGTATTTGCATCATTTTATAACATTTCTTTGTGAATCAGCTGCATGAAGTGAAACTTTGGGATCTCTACTTGCATTTGAAATTATTAAGAGTTTGAACAAATCTGAGCTAACAAGTGTTCGGTGGCTCCAACGGGGTAGAAGAAGTTAAGTGTGAACGCTGGAGTGTATTCCCTGTAGTCAGTAATGAAATTGAATTTCAACATACAGAAATGGTTTCCTGGGTTTGGGTAATGGTGTCCTTTGAAGGCTGACAATAGTCCTGGGTTAATTCCAATCTGAGGAGAAACATGAAGGTGTTACCATGGCAACGGACCTAAGAATTACGCTTTTTTTGCGAATGAAACTTTACAACATAGATACACTGTGTGTAAATCTTTAAAAAACAAAACACCAATCCATTACTTGTTCAAATAAACAAATATACAACTTCTTAATAGGTCCCCAGTTAAAAAACTCACAATCAAAATGTCCAGATTGTAGGTAATAACGTCTGGCAGGGTTTTGGCCATAACCTCAGCCACTGACATGCCGTTGAAGCGGTTGAGAGCCCTCTTGGCTTTCTTGGCGGCCTCAATCTCATCCTCCTCCTCCTGCGTCTTGCCATCCTCCGCCTGCTGCTTAGGAGGCCGGCCTCTCTTCTTCTTCACTGGCGTCACAACTAGGACAGAGAGGAGGAACATGTTGAGGTATGACAGTGACCGATAAAAAGACAAAAAGGCACCCGTTGGTGAATTCAGAAGCAAACTCATGTTCATCAGAGAACATACAGCGGACAATGACGTAGGTAGGGGCCCAGAGGGCAACTGCTTGGCTGAGAAACAGCTCAAGCTGTTGAGAAAACCTAGATTTACATTTTATGATGTGTTTTTCTGCTTCTTGGTGTCTTAGTCCTGCCAAATTATTCCAGAGAGGATCACTGACAATCAACTGTTTGCCAAGTCACACCATGCAGCATGTGCAATATACAGTATAGGCTGACAGATGTACTACTACAAAAAGTAGCAGATATTTAAATACAGTACATATGACTAAAAGAACTGTTGGGTCAATAATCTCTTCCATACCTTGAGGTGGACCAGCAGGCTGAGGTTGGTGCTCAACACTCAGCTCCTGCTGCTGTATTGTATGCTGGTGCTGAGGGTGGTGCAGGTGTGCAGGATGCTGCTGCTGCTGCTGCTGCTGCTGCTGGTGCTCCCTGACGTTGTGATAGCTCAGGTCCTGGTAGTGATTTGCGGCCGGGGGGTAGTTCTGATAAAAAGGTTCCTGGTGAAGAGGTGGCTCCCGGTGGACAGACAGCTCAGCCATGACAAGCTCATCTCTGGGACCTTCTGTGTAATGGCCCACGTTGTGATACGGCATCACATACTGCGCCTCAGGGTGCTGCTGGCTGGACTGGTACCTAGAAAAGAGGGTGCATGAGAGAAGAAGAGAGGAGGATGAAGACAAGGGTTAAAGACAGAGGGAAGAGGAGGGTGAGCAAAAGAATAAAACAAAACAGGACCCGGACACAGCGAGAGAAGACTGGCGTTCAATGGGGTGCGTGAACAAGTGGGTGAGGCAAACTTACAAGACACAATACTTACAAACATACATGCTCTGATATACACCTGTTTGTATACTCTGCATTTCATTCATTGCATGAGTATGTAAGTCTTTGCTTGATTGTGGCTATTTGATTTGTTTTGAGCATATAACCTAGAACACTCACTCATTGCACCCACAAATAGGTCTTTTTATCACCAGCTTTGTTGTGCGCTGACCACAATGGAATGAAGATATACAAACACTTGATAGGACTTGCAAAAACTGTGATTGATATATGAGGTCAACTACAGATCACACATGTGAAGAGTTTCTTTTCAGGCTGTATCCATTCTACAGTTTGCAAATAGGCTGAGTACGAGCCACTGCAGGTGTATTTATGGAGCCTGTAGCAAGTGATGGTGTAATAACTGCTGGATAATGAAGTAACGTGTCAAAACTTTAAGAAATATCTTTTTAAACGTGTCAAACGTACACAAAATCAACACATTTTAAATGAACTGACAATTAATACATTTATTGTCACACACCTGAAATTATAACTGAGAGTACTTATGATTCCTGTTATTAGTCCTACATTATTAGCCACGTTCCCCTTTAGAGGAACATTTTACTACATTTTCCTTTGACAGGTTACTATCCTTCATAATCACACTATCACTTGCTACAAGCCAAAATATAAAGTATACAGGTATGTGTGATGTCGTGTGTCAAATGCTATTTATTTTTCTCCATCCCATGCATGAAAATGAAGACGTCAAGGAGATAACATGAGAAGTTTCCCAGGACCTGCCACCTCCAGCACCAACTCACCACTGCTGAAAATAATCCGTGGGAACCGTCAATGATGTATACTGGTTTTCTTCCATCTTAACTGTTGACTTATTTGAATACATTCATTCTGCTGACAAATGCATTAATACACACTGGAGATATGAGCTGTGTGGAGATTATAGCACATACGGTACATTGCTGGCACAAAGAAGACGGATGGACGCTGCTACAGGAAGGTAGAAGCTTTAGCTAACAGTAAGCTAACAACATTACGCAGTCCTAAAGCTATCTTGAAACCGCAAGTAACCTCTACATTAACGGAACATAAAGGTATATGAACAAACTAACATACCTGTCATACATTTTGTTCTTTAGTTTTCAAATAAGGAGACGGGGGGCAGGGAATCCTCACAAAACAAAGACCATTTAAACGTGAACATTTCCTTTTGCTTGGGTTGAGCGATGGTTTACCGCCACCTCCTGGTTAGGAGGTTTACTGCAGGGGTCACACTAAAAAGATCATTTAGGACAAGTATCGATGCTTAGTCACATTACACAACTGTACTACTACAACCAACGATAATTATTAAGTAAAACTGTGTGTTATTTATTCATTTAAACATAATAAAATACACACGTGAATATAGTCCATGGTACACAGACCATGGTATGAATTCGTGCAAGCTACCGCTAGACGGCGACAGATCTCGTATATATTAAAACACCAACACGAATTTATACTGTAGAATAACGTAGCAGCCAAAGATGCTGTGTTTTTGTACAGCGCATCACTCCACAATAAAAACAGACCCCCTTCAAAACGCACACATCTAAAGCCTCTACATTATCCAGCAGTAGTAGTATTTAATTTCTTTCCCAACTCACCTGTTTTAAACTAGTACAACAAACAAGGTTTGCACAAAGAGGCGACGGGAAACGGAATCTTAACCTTTGGCGGTATCCGTAAATACAGACAGAGTGAGACCTCTTTACCTTTTTAAATGATCTCCGTGTTAGCTAAACAGCATGACCTGCTCGGATGTCCCAATGACAGACAGTTGGGTTTAAAATGGTGAAAATCAGCTTCATATTCAGGCCATTTATTTAAGTGACAGTGAATTCAATAAGGTAAGGTCTTACTAGCGTCACCTCTTGTCAGTTTATGTCTGTTGCTCTGTCACTATTTACTGTTCTTTAAACTTTTAGCCCTGGTTACTGTAACATCGGGGCTAACAAACAGTGACAGTTGCGTCTCTGTCACTGGATTTACTGCATGTGGTTAACATTACAACGTACAGAACATGTATGATATGTGTACATACAAATATATGATATCACAATGGTAAACTAGCTAGAAAACCCTTCAGAGAGCAGACAGAAATATTACATGCTTCTTTCTGCCATATGGTTTTGATTTGTTCACTAATGTCTTCCTCTCTATTTCCAGGTAGGGGGAGTCTGTGAAGATGCCAGCCGGTGTGTCTTGGCCTCGGTACCTGAGGATGTTTGGTGCCAGTGTACTGGCCATGTTTGCAGGAGCACAGGTCGTCCACCAGTACTACATACCTGATCTGGTGAGGGACAGAACGACCCTCTTTTTCCACAGTGGCCTGTCTGTGTTTTCTGTAGATGTTCTGTAGATTAAATCAATAAACAAGTTCATTTTCAGGTTTTTGAAAAGTTTTGAAAATACAAAAAATGTGATGTACACACAACTGTGTAGTGCAGCTGTTATTACTCTAAAATAAATAATTACAGTGTTGTTATACAGCCGAGGTATTCTTTAGCTATATAACAACACATACTATACATACTATACTATATGTGTTAGTATTTCCTGCATTTTCCAAAATACAATTCGACAGCCACCACGCTTCTGGTGTAAAAGTGTTGCTTTTACTCAAAGATGGGCTCATGGTCATACATACTGTATATGTGGTAGGGATAAACCAGCTGTTTCAGATTGCTGTTATGTTTATGTGATGTCATATTATTGACATTTGACCAGTCATGAATGGGAATTGAACCAAACAGGCCCAATCTTTCAGTATGTGTTTAACAATGCTTGCTGTTGTCTTATCTTTCAGAGTACACCAGAGATCCCACCGAAGCCCGGGGACCTTCAGACAGAACTGCTGGGCTACAAAGCCAGACAAGAAGCTGCAGCTGCAGTGCAGCAGCTTAAAGCACAACAAAAGGTGGATTGATGTGGAAGTATACGTCTTCCGTGTGATGGACACTCAACCAAGCAGACTAAGTCCATTTTTGGCAGTTGAAGGCTGCCACATGCCTGGAAGGAAAGTAATTTCTGGGACATCTGCAAATGGATATTTTCTGTGTTTGGAGTTTTCTTCTAATGGAACAAACAGGAGTGGAATAAAATGCTTCACTGCTGGCTGCTGGGGATAAGGATCTTATCTGGAACAACATCATTTGGTCTATACAATCATTTGTACCCGTCTGTTGATACGTCCCTTCATCCTTTTTGAATGTGTTTGTATTTTTAGACTGAGGGATGAAATATGTAAGAGAGTAGGAGAACACTCCATGAACACACGGTAGCTGCTGAAGTCATTAAGTAATTCTATTTTATTCAAAGTACACCTTTTGATTGTTCCTCCCCTAGCAGAGAAAATGTATTCGAAATAAAAATATCAAACTAAACCTTTGTCTGCAAAATCAATCGTCAAGAATGTTGATAATTGTTCAAAGTCATTAATCAAGCAAGAATGCCAAACGTTCTCTGTTTCCAGCTTCTAAGACGTGTAGATGTTATGCTTTTCTCCAAATTAAATATCTTAATTATCTTTTGAACTGTTGGTTTGACACAAGAAGCAACACCAAAACATCACCTTCAACTCAGGTGTTTCTGGACATTTTATAGTATAAACCTAAAAAATAGTTAAAGATGAATCAATAATGAAAATAATTGTTGGTTGCAGCCCTAAAAAAAAAAATATGCACCAAGAGGTGATTTGAAATCTGTCTACTGTGACTCTGACTGTGTTCGTGTGACTTTACTCTTATTTTCAGGTTAATGTCAGGGGTCAGGGGTTAGGGGTTAGGGGTCAGGGGTCAGGATGGGCTGTGTGTGTTTGTGCGCGCGCCTCAGCCGTATCATAGCAACAAGCTCAAACAAAAGTGAGGTGGAAAAGATGGCGACGCAGAGACAGAAAGACGCCAGTGATTATCTGAAGAAACACAAAATTATGGAGCTCATGGACAACTTGACCAGCATGCTCTTCTTTTACAGACCCGGTCAGAGCTTCTCTCGTCTCGGTTTCACACAACAACATCGCACCCGGTGCTGAAACACGCTCGCTTTTTGCAGTAGCTAAATGAGTAAGCTAGTTAGCTCAAATGATAACACACACACACACACACACACACGGTACAGGAACGTGGTTTTGGTTAGCTTTCCAGTCTCATATTCTAATAACCTTATTTAGCTGTTTCTGTGCTGGATTAGGGCTGCAGCGAAGGGTTAATAATACACTTTACTGTGTTTCAGAGAATCCCAGAGAGTTTCTCATTGAGCAGCTGGAGCAGCTGAAGATGTCTCAGCAGAGTGGTGTGAGAGGCCCCCACCTGTTCAACAACACCAACCTGAAAGCAGTGTTCGGCATACTGGACCCCGCCAACCAAACATACATCACTTTTGCCCAATACAAGCAGGGTGAGCGTGGGACACTGCACCCACTCTCAGTGTCATTTAATACATAATTGTTATTCATATTAGCAACACCAAAATAATACATGAAATAATGTTCATGCATTTATTTGTCAGGTATTTATTCAGTCTTTCTTAGAACCAGTAAGTGGACTAAAACAAATACTCACAGAGCCTTCCCCCCCCCCCTCCCTCCACAGCTCTGGCCACACTGGGCGTAAAGGACATTAACGAGTGTCCTGAAGGTGTAAATGAAGACAGAATATCCTTTGAGACCTTCAAAACAGAAGCGTAAGAGCAGCTCGTAAAAAAAAGACAATGCAGCATTTTGAAGTTCACCATAATACGAAGGTAATTTTTGTATTGTTTTGTTGTTACAGGATACAAGGCCTGCAGAGATGCTCAGCAACATATGAATAACTGTGAACTTGTGTTTAATGTTTTCTTCCATTCAGATTCACATGTTATTTATTCCATGATATAATGTTGATTTATTTGGATGTTGTCATTGGGACTGGGCTTTAAAATGAGCACATTTTATATGACTATTGTTATTAAACTGCTAAAGTTCAAAGTCAGTATTTGTATATTGTTGTGAAATTTCTTCTAAAAACTGGAGGTTGCTATGTCTCGAGAAATAACACCATGTCAGGGTACAAGAAGTGATGAGAGCTCTCAGTAATAATGACAACGATTCAAAATAACGATTATACAACATACAGTATGTAGTAATAAAGCCATGTTGCCATCCAACCTGCATAGATAGTTAACAGAACATATATCTTCCATTATATGAAGGCCAAACAACGACCACATGTTATTTTGTTTAAAATGAATAGTGCATATTATATATTATAGCTTTTAACTAATTGTTTGGGAAAATAAAATGAATTAAGTTAAGTTAAGTATGATATTAAATTAAAACATGGCAATCAGGATCTTTGAATACAAAATTAACTTTAATAAAACATGTTATTATCATCATCATTATTAGTAGTAGTTGTAGTATTTATTGGTAATACATGTAATAATAACACGATATAATATAGTGTAATTTGATATAACCTAACAATAAGTAATAGTATTATTAGTAGTACACATTTATTTTTACATCATTTAATTTCTTGTGTTATTTGCTTGTCATTTTGCAGCGTTGATGTGTTGAACGCGCACCAGCAGAGGGCGTGGTCAGGAAGTGACATGGCCGCCTCCTTATACGGAGTCTCTTCGTCTTTCTCCGGTTGCTTGAAAGGTTAAAGTAGTTAGTGTTTTTCTCCCTGAAGTTTCGCCCACATTTACCGGGACAGCGCCCTGCGGAGCTCAGCATGGGCACCGTCCACGCCAGGGTAAGGAGACGTCCGGTGAACGTGTTAGCTAAGACTTTGACCTCTCTGTGTGTTCAATGCGGCGACTGTGCTGACAGAAAAGGCCCATGCTGGACATTCAAGGCTCAGACGTTCAGCTCTGTGACAACACAGCGCTGAACAAGGCTGGTGCTGTCTGCTCTGCTGGGGCTGCTGCACTGCTGTTTTACCAACTTACTCGCTCTTCTTACCCATTCATCTCGTGCAGGGCTGTATTCAAGGATTTAGACATACTGAGGTCGTACATGGAGCACTGACACTGACAAAATGTAGTTAAAGGCTATCAGACAAGTCAACAATATAACCAGAACACAGCTGAATACGTAGGATGGACTGTAAAAGGAAATATAAAGCTTTGCACCTTTTCTCTAACCTCCAATCACTTGATTAAAAATGTGGTTGTAAAATAAATAGAGAAGGTGATTTTATTTTTTACCATTCTGTTTATCTGTCACACTCTTGGTACACATTTAATCATTCATCTAGTCTCTTTGCATATATGAAATGAGTGTGTCACCAGCCAAACTCCAGCCTTATGTTGTGGTGTGGATCTGAAACAGTGAATCGCTGATAGCTAATCAGGTGACTGAAGATTAATCAGCAACTATTTTATTTATTGATTGAGTCATTTTTCCAAGCAGAAAATGTCAGAAAATCATTCTCTGGCTCCAGCTTCTCCAATGTGATGACTTGCTGCTTTTATCTGTTTCATTATCATTATAAACTGAATATCTTTGGGGTTTTGGTCTGTTGGTTGGACAGTCAACAAGATATTTGAAGCGATAATAAAAAATATTCAGCATAAGAACACCCAACATGTATAATATGTGTGTAATTATAAAATGTAAACTCCTCTTCGCATCTTTATGAATCCCCAAAACCTCCAGAAATATTTCCAAGGACACGACCACAGTGTTATCTACAGCCCTGATCCTGCAGTCCTTTATTTAAGATATCTCAATTCATTCAACATGCTTTTTCATTTAATTGGTAAAACACGGTATGACCTCTGATTGTGATTTATAATTGTATTTCTTTTCCTCATATTTTGCGCTGCAGAGCCTGGACCCTCTGCCCATGCGGGGGCCGGAGCTGGGAGTTCAAGCTGACGACATCGAGGTTCCAGAGTCTGAGCTGGAGCCGAAGCACGAAGTTCTTGAAAACAAGGATGTAAGATTTGTTTTGTTCCAGACAGTTATTACACCAGACCAGACCTGCCTCCGCACTGTTTGTGTGTTGCCAGTGTAGGAGGAAGGGATTCGTAGCCACGTCACTCCTGTAAAATGAATATGCTGCATTTTGTTTTGGATGTTCTTAATGCTCCTAATTTTCAGGTTGTGGTTCAACGAGTGCACATAGATGGGCTCGGAAGAACCAAGGAGGACCTGTTGACTTATGAAATCGCAGGAGTTTTCCGGGCAAAGAACCTAATCGAGGTAAGTGCATGTTAATACAGCTGCTCGAATGAATGCTTGTGAGCAGTCGTCGTTACTGGCATCAACACGTGGTTCAATTCTTTTTGCAGGTGATGCGCAAGTCCCATGAAGCCCGACAGAAGCTGCTGCGTCTCGGTATCTTCAGAAAAGTGGAAGTTGTTATTGACACCTCACGAGGTACTGTCAACTCTCCAAATAAATGTACAAATTATAATGGTTCATTTTCTGTGTTGTAATAACTGTTATATACGTCATCACATGAGACACTCGCCTCATTGTTTTGAACCATCTCTTCAGGGGACGGTGCTCTTCCTAACGGCCTCGACGTGACGTTCGAAGTCACCGAGCTGAGACGGATGACGGGCAGCTACAACACCATGGTTGGAAACAATGAAGGAAGCATGGTGAGCACTGTGACGGCTCATGTCGCCTTCTGCTTTCTGAAAGGCAACATACTGTTTTGGATTCAATCGTAGTGCCACACTGCGCTGGCTGTAATGCACTGGTTTATGTTGACTGCAGCTTCAGTTCGCAGCACTGGTATAATTGCATTGGGATAAAATTAAAGTTATCTGTTTGCTTTAGTCAGATTGAGCTAGACGGTATTTTACATTAGATGTTTTTAATAGTTTGGTTGCCTCTAAATAAAGATCAATCAATCAATCAAACCTGCTTTAATTTAAGGTACTGGGCCTGAAGTTACCCAACGTGCTCGGCCGGGCAGAGAAAATGACCTTCCAGTTCTCCTACGGGACCAAAGAGACATCCTACGGCCTGTCCTTCTTCAAACCCCAACCAGGACACTTTGAACGCAAGTAAGATATGGACAACTTCATAAAATGTTATCACCTGGTTATATGGTATGCGTGTGTGTTTAGCGTGTCTGCAGGAAGGCTTATTCTTTTGCTCTACGTTATGCAGTTCATATTATTGGCCTCATTAGCATGGTGGTCGAGGTGGGACAGATAAGGTGACTCTCCTTGTTCTTGAGCTTTAGATTTTGGTCCATCAATGAGAAAGTAAATGCTTGAGCAATCTATGCAGTAACTATAGATGGAAATACTTTGTAATCACAAAGGAATCCTAGTTGGTTTTGACATTTCTTCTTTTCTTATTCCACTCTCAGTATCTCACTCAACATGTACAAAGTAACCGGTCAGTTTCCGTGGAGTTCACTGAGGGAGACGGATCGAGGCATCTCTGCAGAACTGAGCGTAAATATTTCTTTCTATTTTTGTGCCTTTTTTCCCCCAAAATTTTGTGGAATTCAAATTCAAATTGCTTGATCATTTGTGTCCTAACCCTCTTGCCTCCTTGCACATGGATGAACTGAATTTACACGTTTAGGTTGCAAAATGAGCTGAAAAGAATCATTAACAGATGGCATCAAAATGTTTCATTGACCATAAAGTGCAGTTCTGGGATTACATTTTGTTCCTTTAGAAACAATGAAAGAGGCCAACAAATAGAAGCCTTTGACGAGACGTTATGTTTCCTATGTTTTAAGGAGACAACAGTGGCTGTGTTACAAACAATGGCTGAGATCTGTACAAACAAAAGAAATAAACTGGTGTCTTTTTACCAATTTACCCCCTCCCACAGTTCCCTGTGTGGAAGACCAGCCAAACCCTGAAGTGGGAGGGAGTGTGGAGGGAGCTGGGCTGTCTGGCTCGCACCGCCTCGTTTGCAGTCCGGGAGGAGAGTGGCCATTCCCTCAAGTCCTCACTTTCGGTGTTTGTCTTCTATTTTACATGACAGGTTTTACTGTGGGCTTTGATATACAATAGGTGTGGAGTTTCGTGAAGCTGTTATTCAGTGCTTAAGTTTGGGTTTCAACATCTTTTGCACAACAAGTTCCAATAACTCTGTGTGGGAGATAGTGAATGGTGGATCTGAATTATGTTGAATAGTGGGAAAAGACTGAATATACAATAAGACACTGTAGACATTAACCAGTATTAACTGAAGTTCACAAAATAAATTCTGCTGTTTTGTTTTTCAGCATGCTATGGTCATTGACACCAGAAACTCCTCCATCCTTCCCAGGAAAGGCGGCCTGTTGAGGATCCATCAGGTTTGCTGCTTAATACTAGTTAAGTGTTTTTTTCCAAATGCTTTCTGAAAACAATATGACTGCTCTTATACACCAGGTGGATGTTTTGTGTTGCGGTTGTGCAGGAACTCGCTGGTTACACTGGGGGTGACGCCAGTTTCCTTAAAGAGGACTTTGAGATGCAGCTCAACAAAACACTCTTCTGGGACTCAGTGAGATTCTACATTTTACATTTCAGACATTTAGCAAATTATCTAATGAAAAGTAGTCTGACTCGCTTAAATTAGAGGATATAGACTTTAGATGTATTAGATTAGATTATTTACGTACAATAATTAAGTGCTAGGTAAGAATTCAAATAATATATCCAGGTTTTTGTGAAAAATAAACTAATTTCCAAAAGACAAAAAAAAAAAAACTTGACGTACTTCTATGGTTAGTTTGTTGTTTCTATCATTCTGTGCACAAGTCAACTTTACTAAACCCTTTGATTTACTCCTCTAGGTCCTTTCTGCCTCATTGTGGGGCGGTTTGCTCCTACCCATCGGTAACAAGCCAACAAGCATAGCAGATAGGTACAGTGCACCACACTATGAGCATTATCCACAGGACCAGAGAAGTCTGACGCTGTAGACCAACTGTAGCCATAAAACTAAGTTAAATAAAAAACTAACTGGATTACGTGTTGTATGTTTTGTGTTTTTGTCGACCTCCTAGGTTCTATCTAGGCGGCCCCACCAGTATCAGGGGATTCAGTATGTACAGTATGGGCCCACAGAGTGAAGGTGAGACATTACCTTGCCTGAGTTGCTTGGTAACCAAACAGAAGTTTGCTGGTTAATTGAAAGGTTGTGTGCTGGTATTACTGGTATGGCAGGTGACTACCTGGGAGGCGAGGGCTACTGGGCTGGAGGCCTCCACCTCTACACCCCTCTACCCTTCAGACCTGGCAAGGGGGGCTTTGGTGACCTCTTCAGAACACACTTCTTCCTCAATGCTGGAAACCTTTGTAATCTCAATTATGGTGAGTAGCTGGAAACAGAATGAGCACCAATGTAATGACAGTTGGACCAGACCGTGACATTTTATTATGGTCAATTTGAATTTTGATCGTGCTCTCATCTAGTTTGGACAGAGATTTGGACAGAGGTGTGCCTTGACACGTTTGTTTTTACTCAGGTGAGGGGCCACAAGCACACTTGAAGAAACTGGCAGAATGCATCCGTTGGTCATATGGACTGGGCATTGTGCTGCGTTTGGGGAACATTGCCAGGCTGGAGCTGAATTACTGCATTCCCATGGGAGTCCAGAGTGGAGACAGGTAGGGCTGGTTAGCTAGTTTTAGGTTTTTTCGCCTATTAGATTTACTAATTAGAGTCTCTTCAACTCATTCAGTGTAAGTCACACATCTGTTTACATGTGTGAAATATACTTAAGGGCTTATCAAACCAAGTATAGTAAATATTGAGCAAGGTCAAAACCTTGCCATATCAAATCTGCGAAGCTGATCCTTTCACAATAAACAAAAGCTTTTTCTGTACAAAACAACTTATTTCTGTTTGCTCAAGCTTTAAAAAAAAAAAAAAGAAATCCTGGGCAGCACCAATCTGCACTGCATTCTCTTAAACATGTACTTTACACTTTTCTCATTCTTTTATCTTTTTATCCTGTGTTTCCCTCATTTTACTTATAAATAGTTTTACCTTTTATTTGATCTTTTTATCTTGCAAAGCACTTTGAATTGCCAGTGTATGAAATGTGCTATGCAAATAAAGTTCCCTAAAGTTGCCTATAATCATGTAGATACACTTGGTTTGATGTTGATTTTAACAGATTTACTCCGGTCCTTGCAGGATATGTGACGGGTTCCAGTTTGGAGCTGGAATCAGATTCCTGTGAAACCACATTTCTTGGATCTGGATCTTCCGTGTGTTTCAACATTTTATGCAAAGAAACATTTTATTGGAAGGGGAAATTGCTTGTACAGAATTGTTGTTGTGACTAATTAGTTCAATAAAAGTGTTTGCACCGACTTTATGTTTTGATGTGTCTTGCTGTCAGAGGTCAAATATGGTACTCTAAGTCAAGTGAAGATGAAGAAATTGGTAAACAGGCTGTGTCCCATGAACCTGAGTCTGCCACAAGATGGACATATAGTTATCACTGTTATAAATTCAGGAAAACAAATACAAATAATTGAAATATAGTACATTACATAAAGGTTCTGTCAATACAAGCCTCATTAATGCATCAGTTTCTATTTCCCTTGAACATGCCGCTACCTTGAATGGTTTTACTGCGCACCACGTCAGCGCACATTAGCGGTCACGTGTGTTGTGACTCGCCACACGGTTGGCTAAACCTGCGCATGCACTTAACTCATTGTTCCGTAGCATTTTAGCGAGCACGCCAGAGATTGCGGGAAGACAGACCGTGGGGGGTGTTCATTCACGGGCTTCTCGAAATTTCATCTCCCTGTCCCTTTTCCGAAGAACATATCTTCCGACAATACGGCGTTGTTTGTGCTACAATCGTCTGAAACGCTGCAAAAGCGACTCGAGAGGGATTTTCTTCTGTGTTTTTCTCGGCGGTCTTCTCTGTGAGCGGCAGGCACCCGGGCGCACGCTGATGGCGGTCACTATCGAGGATCTCTATCGTAACTACGGGATCCTTGCTGATGCCAAGGACAACCTCAGCCAGGTAAATAAAGGCCAACCTGTTCATTTTAAACACTGTTGGGCCGAGAGCTTTGTTGCTTTGCCGCAGTATCTTATTTTATTTCCACTGTTGTTAACTTTGTTGAGTTACGCTACATAACATTGTTGTGTGCGTGCTAGGCTAGCTGGAACTAGCTAACGTAGTGACCGGGCTAACGTTAATGGCCTCGCTATAGCGACCCTTACGATAGGCGGTACACACTCGACATTCATAATTTACAAGTCAACCAGACGGTTATTTACTTCCTAGCGAACCCGTTTTCATTCAAACGGAAGTCGGAGCAATTCGATTAAGCCTAGCTTGTTGACTCAAATTCACCGCAATACTTGTCATTCAAAATAATGTTTTTCCGGAAGTTTTTTGGAGCTTTGTGAGTGTTGACATCGATTTGTTAGGTCGCAGCACAGCGGGGAAATCGTGTACTTCACCCTATATCTGAGTTTCGATTCATGGCACATAGTTAACGTGCTCAGGTTAGTGAACTGGCGGGTTTTTGCCAGTTCTGCAAGTCGAGGTGCTCCGTCTGAAACTGAAGCACGCCGGTTTTATTGTGTCTGTTGTAACTGACATGTGAAACTACCAAGTCTTCTTGTCCAGCAGAAGCCTAAAGGCACCTTCTCCAGTGTCCTTTGAGATATCTTCTAATAATTAAACGAAAGACCCACACTTACTATACTATTACTTATACTGTTTTGCCTGTTAAAGAGGGTGATACACCAAATGCACAATACACAATGCTGTGCTGCTGTTTTGTATCTTGCACATCTTTATTAATGCACTCTCCTTTATTCTGCAGCACAAAGATGCCTACCAAGGCATCTTGGATGGCGTGAAGGGTGGCCCCAAGGAGAAGCGTCTGGCAGCGCAGTTTATTCCCAAGTTCTTCAGCAGCTTTCCGGAACTGGCTGATGCAGCCATTAATGCGCAGCTTGATCTTTGTGAAGATGAGGATGTGTCGGTGAGTATTAAAGGACACACGTGTTCTTGGGTACCTAATTCGGTGCAGAGTTTGTCTTATTCACTATGGTTAAAATTTCAGGATCTATGTGTTCCAAGGTTGATGTGGAGTTGCCTCCCGCACCTGTGTTGATCCACTTGTCACTTTTATTCTATCATAACAAACCCCCCCCTGTGTGTTTGGGTACTTGTCTTTGTCCAGATTCGACGACAGGCCATCAAGGAGCTCCCTCGGTTTGCAACCGGCGAGAACATCCTCAGAGTTGCAGATATTCTCACCCAGCTCCTTCAGACAGGTGTGGTTCAGTCACGTTATGATCCTTTGTGAATATCGTAATCTGTTTTCCAGTCAGTATAATTCCCTGGATATCAGATTTGCTTGTCAGTGTGAGCAGCACATTGGTTTTTTGATTTTGTTGTGATTTTATGCAAATATCAAATCAAAATCCTTAAGAATGACTACTGAAGAATCACATTTTTTGTTTACAGATGATACAGCAGAGTTCAACCAAGTGAATGCAGCACTTGTTTCTATCTTCAAGATGGATGCTAAAGGTAAGTGCTGTGCCCCCCCCCCCCCCCCCTCCTCCCACTGTTGAGCATGGGATGTTCAATTATTTAGCCAAGTTTAGAAGTTTAGAGCTTTGCTGGAAGAAGACACTGTGAAAAGGGTCTTTCTTACTCTTCTTTCTTGGTTATGGGATAGTTGTTGAGAAGGTTAGTTGTAACCTGTGTTGTTTTGTTGTTCTCAACTTACTAAAATGGATCTTTGGATCATACCGTTTTGTAAACATGAGATATCAGCTTGCTGTGTATTTCATGATTGTTGCATCGCTAGTTCAAGTTGGGGTTGTGATCCCACTGAGTTTGTGGTTGTTGACTTGCATTGACCAATCCCATCTACGGCTGTCTTTTGATGTCCAGGTACACTTGGAGGCCTCTTCTCTCAGATCCTGCAGGGAGAGGACATAGTAAGGGAAAGGGCTATCAAGTTTCTGTCAGCCAAACTGAAGACCCTGCCAGAGGACGTCATGACAAAGGAGGTGGAGGACTACGTCTTTGCAGAGACGAAGAAGGTTAGCATATAGTGTAGAATTGATGTTAAATTAAGTTCAAACAACGATGTAGTATTTGGTGGGTCTTAGTCTGATAGACAAGAAATCATGTCTTTCTTTTCCCTGCTGCCTCCTCAGGTGCTGGAGGATGTGACGGGAGAGGAGTTTGTGCTGTTGATGCGTGTGGTGTCGGGCCTGCGGGTGCTGCAGACAGTGAACGGACGGCAGCAGCTGGTGGAGCTGGTGGTGGAGCAGGCTTTCCTGGAGCAGGCCCTCAACCCAGCTGACCCAGACACCGTTGACCGCCTGCTGCAGTGCACGCGCCAGGCCTTGCCCCTGTTCTCTGTGAGTACATCCAACGTACTTTATATCAACCAAGTTCACTGATCGGATAATGTCTTAACTTCTAATAGAAACTGTTGTGCAATAAAAAAAATTATAATCATAAAGTTCACAAAAGCCAAAAGTGATGTCTTTGAATCGATTGTTACAAAAATACTCTTTAATATTACATCAAACACAGATAATAAGACAATCCTCACCTTTGAGAAGCTGGAATCAGAGAATGTTATGTTGGCATATTTGCATGAAAAAGTACTTGAACAATTATCAAACTAGTTGCTGATTAATTTTCTGTCAGTCGATTAATCTACAAATATTTTGCAGCTGTATACAAGGTACATTTATTAATCTCATTGGTATTATTTTTGGATTAATCATGTTTTTCTCCTGTCTTGTAGAAAAATGTCCATTCCACACGTTTTGTAACCTACTTCTGTGAACACGTCCTGCCCAACCTCAGCGCCCTGACGAGTCCTGTGGCTGAGCTGGACATTCAGTTGGAGGTGAGTTCTTCTTTTTATGGTCTAATGGGACGTCAGTCTTCGGTCATACGAGTTATATCCACCACAGTGCTGCAGTTTCTAGAGGATTTCTGGTCAGACATGGTGGTTGTCATTGGGACATGTAGTGCTGTTCGATAGTTAAACCTCTGGAACCAGCGGCCCGTCTGCTTTGCGACTCTGTAGCTCAGTAAAAACGAACAATGCCTCTTTAGTAGGGCTGCACAGTTATGGCCAGAATGATAATCATGATTATTATGATCAATATTGAGATCATGATTATTTCACAATCATTTATTGATTTTAGAGGCAAAATATTTTGTATGTGTTTTGCACTCTTTGTATATGATTTGTTCTTAACATCACTTGCCCGAAATACTTTGCATGATCTGTTTCGAGGGACTAGCTCTTCGCCTTCTGATCCAGACATTTAACTTTCATTTTGCCCTTCTGCTCTCTGTTGGATATTACTCTTCTTCTCTACACTGCAGCCGCCAAAAGCAAAGCCTGTACTTTTGTACAGTGCTAAACAAAGTTTGGAGATAGGTCTGGCTGTACAAGACTACCCCAAAAGTGAAACCAAAACATCTCAAATACTCCCCGGTGGCTGGCTGTTAGTTTAGGAAGCGCTTGATTTGATATTAAGCAGACTTTTCTATGAGCAGAGCGTGCATTTTAAACGTCAACATTGCGGCCGATCACGTTCATATAATTTGGGGGAGCCAAACTAGTGATTTGCGATTAATATTTGATAAATTGTGCAGCCCCACCGTTCAGTTTGGTCATTAGACAAAAAGACTAGTTTCTCAACCTGGATTTATTCAGCCTGAATCAGCACTTCCATTCCAGAGAGCCCTGACGAATATGGCCACTGTTGTGAGGTCGATACTCCTAATGTCTGACATTTGGTGAGCGCTTGTAGTAGTAAACAAAGTCAGCGTGGCAGCCACCTGTCAGAGGTGTCAGCCAACTGCATGTTGTTAATGGGTCATTAGCCTGCACCATGCAACGCTGTTTCTCATTAGCAATGCACATTACATTGTGTGTGTGTGTGTGTGTGTAGGTGCTGAAGCTGCTGGCTGAGATGAGTCCGTTCTGTGGAGACATGGAGAAGCTGGAGGCCAACCTCAACATGCTGTTTACCAAGCTGCTGGTGAGAACGGGTTGTCCTATTGTTGTTGGACGTTGAGGAATACAAGTTGAAATGCGCTTAAAAATCAAGATAAACACTGGTTGGTTTCCCCCCGACCCCGATCAGTCTGAGCCTGTACTGCTCTTTTTAACATTTCCTTGCTTTACATTCATATTGTTGCACACATGCATCCTAGAGACCGACCAGCTCTCTACTGTGGGCCCCCGGCCAACTGAGGATTCATTTTCTGGTCACGGATACTTTAATAATAGTTGTTGTGACATTAAAGAGCATGACTCATTCACTTAACTTGGTTAGATTGTCCCACCTGGTCTGGGTATTTGACCCAGCAACATCTTTTTAAAAGTCTTTTTTTACAATTATTACTCAAAGTAAAGGAGGGTTGAGTGAAATATGTCTTCATAGGCTGATCTATTAAATACAAAGAGATTGTAGTAATCAACTTGGGGAACTTAAAACAGTGGCCCTAACAGTAATGATTTATAATATTCATTTACTTACTGTAGCGGTAGTTTCAGTGCTGCCTCCACAATAATTGTTCATTGTACAAAAAAACTATCCCATATATTGGTCTTGATTTTCCACGTTTTTCTGTTTGTGTAGGAGTTCATGCCTCTGCCACCAGAGGAGGTGGAGAACGGAGAGAACTCAGCGAACGAGGAGCCCAAACTGCAGTTCAGCTACGTGGAGTGTCTCCTCTTCGGCTTCCACCAGCTGGGCAAGAAGCTGCCAGACTTCCTCCTCGACAAAGTGGATGCTGAGCGCCTCAAAGACTTCAAGATCAGGTGAGGGGGTGACACTCAAAACTCCTGTGTAATCAGTGAAATGAGTTTGTACCAAAGTGTGATTTTGAGCATGTCTGGTGTGTTCGATGGTCATTTTATTCAAAACGCCCACTTTTCCCATGGAAACGAATGTGCTTTGTGTTTCAACAGGTTACAGTATTTCGCCAGAGGCCTGCAGGTTTACATCAGACAGCTGCGAGTAGCACTGCAAGGCAAGACAGGAGATGCTCTGAAGACGGAAGAGGTAACTGTCGGCTTCAGTTTGATTACTTGGTTTAAGTAGAAACTTCATGCATGAACTGTCAGCAAAAATACCAACACAGTTCTGCTGTAGAATATCTTCCAGACTAACTTGTCTTTTGTGTGTCAGAACAAGATCAAAGTGGTGGCCCTCAAGATCACAAACAACATCAACGTCCTCATCAAGGTAAGGTGTTGGTCGGATACACTGAGTGACCAGAAAAACAAGAACACCGGGTTTGTGGTGCTGTTACACTGAGCTGCAATATGTTAAAATATGTGTTTTCACATAGTTCTCACAATGATAATGCAATCCACTGCGGCAACACAAACGTAAACACGGCACCTTTCTGACACCGTGTCCACAACAATTGAGGATTTCACACCTTTTACAAGGGAAGACTTTATTATGAGCACCGTTTCATTGGATTGCATTACAATGTGCAGCTTTCTATTTTTCTGGTCACTTTGTGAATCGGGAGAATAAGATTAAAACTCTACATTGCCACCAATAGTTCTCTTTTTTGAAATGTGTCTCTTAATCTTTATTTTCCAGGATCTTTTCCACAACCCTCCATCATTCAAGAGCACCGTCACTCTGTCCTGGAAACCTGTCCAGAAGGCGGAGGCAGTAGCGTAAGTCTGCAGCCATACACTTAGCAGCTGAGTGTCCTTGTTTCCCCATTAGGTCTTCATCCACTTTTCTTTTTGTGTGCGTTTGCAGGCCCAAGCGCCCCTCAGGTGAGGAGATGGGCTCCGGTGGCAGCACAAAAAAACAGATCTCTCCTCAGCCGCGGAGGGACGCACGGCAAATCTACAATCCCCCCAGTGGCAAGTACAGCGCCACCATTGGCAATTTTAATTATGGTGAGGAACACTTGGTGGCACCTTTTATTCTCACCGCATTAAACACTTTTGTGCAGCATATTCACCTCTTATTTATTTTGGGTTATGTGACTGACTTAGAGCTACAGTTACTATCTCTGGTCTGATCTGTGTCTGAAAGGTTTGGCTGACACAAAAGTCTCTGTCTATAGAATTTGTGTAAAGACATACAAATACTAACCTTCTGTAGGTTTAGAGGTGACTCAAACGTCTGCCTCCAAAATTCAGTACTGGTCAGATTATTATATTTACAGTATGTGTGACCACGCTGAACTGTTTTGTTGTTGTTTTTTTACTCCAGAGCAGCGTGGAGGGTTCAGGGGCGGCCGAGGACGAGGTTTCGGAGCCAGAGGCAACAGGAGCCGGGGCCGAATCTACTGAGACCCGCACACACACACACACACACAGTACATATTGCTCATTGAACTGCATCACATCGAGATCTTTTCTGCACCAAGATGGACTATTTGTCACCTACTCTTCTGTTTTTTTTTTTTAACTGGTGTCCACGTCTTTTTCACTTTCCAACTCACACACCCAGATTTTTGTTGTTGTTGTTGTTGTTTGTTGGGGGGTGGGGCGTTTGGTTTTTTTGTCTTCAGAATATCAGAAACTGGGCTCAGAGTTTTTAACATTTAGTTAAAGCGATAGTTAAAGTAAATCCAAGTGTTTTTTTTCCCCCCTTAATTTTTAAAATACTATTCTGTGTATTTTTGTGGAACAAAAGACTGCCAAGTTGTAACTGATAATTATTTTTGTCAGATCATTGTAGGAAAAGTTAAAGATCCTCTTGTTTTGCAACATGTTGATGAATGCATTTCTTTCTACATTTTTATTTAATCTTGTTTTCTTTTTTATTAGAGCTTAAGTTGAATTGGCTGACAATGCTACTTTGTATGAATCAATGATGTTTCATTGGATTTTTATCATAAACTTGTATGGAAGTATGAACTTTTGTCCTTTTTTACTTGTTTATGTAGAATAGTCTGGTCTGGGATCAAGACAAAGATGCAACTCCACACAATTCTACTGCTTCACGTTTCTATTTTCTCATTGCAAAACTTGACTTGCATGTTGAAAACCTCAAACTTACCCTTTTCCTCTGATTCTGATCCATTCACTCTCTCACCCACTCATTCCTCCCATTCATCCTCTCCCCCCTCATTTCCTTTTCCCTCTTCTCTCTATTTGTACTCACTATATCTGTACCAAAGCAGAGTGAAGAGAAGGTCATTTCCGCTCACGATCTGGCATCTGCATGTAGAATACACCCGCCCCTCAGTCCAGTAAGTGTGTGTGTGTTGAGGTGCTGAGGGTGGGTGTGTCGGCTTTGAAGTAGAAAACAGTAGAATCCAGCTCTCAATAATTGAGGGGGCTATAAATAGTTGGTGCCATGTTTAGAACACACACTTTTATCTTACACACTGGTGGTGGAGGCGCTGCTTGCTTTGTGCACGTTCAGTCATGCGCACAAATTTCACAAACAACCTTTTATGATTTTTATGATTTATGAACACTTGTGAGGACCTTCCATTGACAACTTGAACCTTTATCTTAAACTTGAACCTTATACCAAAGCCCTAATCTTGATTTATGTTGCTCCTGAACAACTTCATATTATTCTGATGGACTTAAGGAATATATCGCTTTAACAAAAGCCACTTTAAAAACAACGTTTAGCCACAAACTTGTTGAGGGTCTGCATTCAGTTTAATAAGTTCTGTCTCCCAGCAGTCGTTTCCAATAGATCTGTTCTTAAACTGGAGCCTGGTCCTTCATTAAAGTTCCCTCATTTCAAGTTTAAAAGGGTACATGTTAGTTTTTAGTAGTTTACTTTAAGTATTGTTCCGAGTCTAAATCTGTGAATCAAAAATTGAAAAGAAGTCTGTGTCTGAGGCACACTAATTGGACGTGAATTCCTTACTTACCAAATCTTGACTTTAGTCTTACACTTGAATCCAAGTTGGAACTAAACTGAACCTCTACCTGCCTGAATTCTAGTCCATACTTGAAACATGAATGTTAAACCTTGAGCGTCCCCTAAACCTGGTCTAATTCTAATACTCGCTCTAAAGCCAAATCTTATTCATCAACTGTATGCCGAAATGAAAAACAAGGAACAAACGGTCCTAAAGTGGTTCTCGCAGAGACAGAAGACTCTCGCAGAGCCCCCAGTGGCTGCTTCAGGTCTGCATGTGAAGACACGTGTGTGCTGCTGTGTGTAGGTGGATGCGTTGCAGGAGGGGCGCTCAAACTCAATTTTCTGAATCGACTGTGGCAACAAAACCTCCCAACCATTAATATGGAAGTTACATAGTAATGAAATAGGAGGATGCAGTATTTTCTTTTTTAAGGGGGGGTAATGCTTCCAGTACCTTTTAAATATAAGACCTACCATCGTGCAGAAATCAGCTTCAATATGATAAAACTAGAACAAGCTGATGAAGGAGCTGCTTTTATGTACATAGTTGGGGATGTGCATGAAGATGAACCTCAAAGTCACATAAACAATAATTGGATCGTCCTCCAGAAAGCACGCAGTGTTTGTTCTTAATGAAGTGAGTTAGATCCTCCAAAAGAGAAGACATCTACACTGTAAACAGGATAAACAGGTACATAAACAACTGCTTCATTATATACATATCATATATATATATATATATATATATATATATATATATATATATATATATATATATATATATATATATATATATATATATATATATATATATATATATATATATATAGTCAGATATATATATATATATATAGTCAGATATAAAGATGATGTGTGCTTTACTACACTGTTGAACATTTCAGCACCTTTATTGCAGAAAATAAACGCTAAAACAAGAAGCTGGTCCATCCACAGATTGTCTCCTGTCTTGGCAGAGTCTCCCCTCTAGAGGGCGATCCAGTCCAGGGTTTTCCTCGCAAAGCAACCGGATCTATTTTTATCCCACCGAACGAGTCACTTAAAGCTTTCATGATGTCTTTTTGTCTCTCTTTGTGTTTCTGCTCAGGTTAAGTTGCACGGAGGAACACTGCGATCCGGGCGAGCGATGCAGAGAAGAGGGAAACAACCTCAATGACCCCCCCCCCCTCCCCTCCTCCTCCTCCTCCTCCTCCTCATGACCCAGGATGAAAATATTTAGTGATTAAGAGCCTGGTGTATTTGTCAGTTACTGGTCAAGTGCAGTGCTGAATCAGTGCTGAATCAGTGCTGAAATGAAGTAAGGCTGCATCAGCATCACACATGTACCTTTAGTTGGGGGCAATATTTATATGTATGTGTATATTTGTGTGTCATGATATCTTCTGTGATGCATCCAGGGGGCTGGGACTTCTTTATAATGCATCACTTTCCTCCCCCGTTAGGTTTCTTTTCATTTTCTTCTAATTAGATCCTCACTGAGTTGCAGGCTGATTGTGTATTTTGTACACTGTACATCTTTTGGCACAGGCATCATGGTGCGTTTAAGGTCTAAGTTTAAGTTCTCGTTTCAGGACAGTAGGGGGCGGTATGCAACCAAGATAAACCCTCTCCTCATTGATCGTGACCAGGTATTTCCCAAACCAGCCCGCCAGCCAGCCAGCCAGCCAGCCAGCCAGCCAGCCAATGCCTGGCACGCACACACACACACACACACACACACACGGCGGAGCTGAAAATAATCAAGTGGTGGAGGAGGAGTGGGCGGCAGCAGCAGCGGGAGAGGAAGCGAAGACGACCCTCAGAGGGAGAAAGAGAGAGGGAAGCAGCAACTGTAGGCCTACGAGTCCATGTGAGAGTAGAAGTGAAGGTAAATCAATAGTCCTGAAGCACTTGGTGGAACTCTGTGGGTTTCCTCACTTTATCACCAACCTTTGGGAGAGTTTGGTGATGATAAAATAAGACCCCAACAGACCTGAGGCAGAACCAACACTTAGCATGAATGGGTGACTGTTTCCTACTAATTTACAACAGTTAAAGCTCCTTTATCTCATTATTTTATTGCCAGTATTGTTGTGATGAGCTTGATGTTGTATGAGGTGAGGTCACGCTGCTGTATTTGTGGTGCGTTCAACTTGTTAGTCTACTCTAGTTGTTGTGTGCCGCTAAAACAGTCTCAACAACATTAATCCAAGATTGATGTCCTGAAAAGGATGATGTGACTTGATGGCTAACATGTAAATGTAATGATCTGCTATTCAGATGAACATGTGTGGTGGTTTTATGGCAAACTACAGATCTCCTGTTTCCATATCTTCCTAGTTTGAACTTGCATTGTTTTGCTGTACCACCGCACAGTGGTGATGGTTGGACTTAAATGATCCATATGAAGGGCTGTAGGCCTGTCTTTAAGTTTGGACAGAGAGGAAGAATTGACCTTCTGGAGGCTTCGCACCTGAACACATGTCACACTTCAGACTGAGCTCTCTTTACTGACCGCGATCAGAACAACGAGCTGAGTCTCGCATGACCTCCACTGCTGATCAAAAGGGACTCAGAATGTACTAAAGCAGCTCGGATGAGAAACAAAGGGTACAGTTGGAAAGTATTTTTGATTAGTAAGCTTCTTAAATGAGATGGAAACACCTGGCGTTACATTAATGTTTTGTGCAGGGGCATTTGTTCTCAGCACCACAGTGTTTTATATCCTTCCTTGACCTGATGACGTTTTCCATCCCTGTCCAGTAAACGTTGTGAGGACGGGGGAAAGGGACGACAGTCTCTGTGCACGATGTCATGGAGCTGTCCGTGACTCTGAACCTCCGTGTGTGGATGAGTTCTGATGGCACTCTTTAGTTTAGTTAGTCAGCATCTTATTGAAGCATAGAGGAACTACTTTCTTTTGGAAAACACATTAAAGGATCGTCATTTTGTCTCAGCGTACGAGGTGTGAGTTTAACAGAGTTATCTTACCAGTATGTCCAGCCTTGAACGTCTTGAAAATATTTATATGGAGTTTGATGAGATGTGAGGAAAGCCAATTTTTCCACACAGAGGTCAGAGGTCAAGGTCAGCTGCACACCATCATTGCTTTCCTCAATGACTGGTGGTCGACTTCTACATGTATCATCATCTGGTTCTGTTTGTTCATCCATTTATCACCAATCAAACCTCTTCTCACCCGTCAGTCTGATGGCCTTTAACTCCAGCCTCCCTGAACTGGTGTAGTATTGGTGGCAGACAGCAGGCCGGGATGTACGCGGGAAATTAAATCACTTGTGAAAAGGGAACTTTTTCTTCCCTTTTTATAAAAAAAAAAACATAACAAAACAAAAAAAAAAAAACCCGCCCCGGCCGCCCCCTCATGTACAATGCTGGGAATAGTAACAGCACTGTGAGGCTGGGCTAAATATAGCAGCCAGTGAGTGTTAACATGTCAACTTCAGCAGGAGTGCAGGGAAGCGGCTGCTGCACGTGTGACCGCTGTGGATGTACACAGTATCGCTATAAATACCAGCCCCCCCCCCCCCCTCTGCTGCTGCAGATTATATGTGTACCAAGCCGGAGCTGGTTTGTTCAAAAATAAAACAGGCTTTAATATCTCCTGTCGCACGACTGAAACACAAATAGCCAAACATGGAAGCAAACGACGCGCTGATTCCGTCTTTTATAGCCAACAGAGAGAAATAATGAGCAGTTTGATCACGAAAAATGTCAAATATTGGAAGAGAAGCAATGATTTCTACCGTCTCCGCCTCTCAAAACACAGACATTACAGCACATTTAGCTAATCTATTCACATCACCTTTGATGTAAGGTGTTCTGGAAATCAAACTGAGACCCAGACCGGGGTTCTGCCCCGTTAGACCCCCGAAATCATCATCAACCTGCCGGCAACGCGATAAATGAGAAGATCAGCTGCATCATCCTCCTGATAGACATTTACACGGTTCCGTTGATGAAGGTTTGGAATTCAGCTTTTCTAAATCTAAGAGTGGATGGGGGTGGATGATGGATTTTGGGAGGGGAGGGGGGGGGGTAGTTTATTTTTATCACGGCCGCCTTTCAGAAATAGAAGGCAGTCTAAAAAAAACAGACCTCATGAGTTCTTCTCAATCGAAGACACTTGTGCAGCAAACCGTGCATTTATTTGTGATGGAAGGAGACTTTAAACCCCCCCACCACTCCTCCAGCCTTCACCCCCCCCCCCCCCCCCCAACTATGTTACGTAATCTAGCATGTGAATGTCAAGAGACAGAACGAGTCGTGGAGAGAGAGAGGGGAGGGGAGGGGGGGCTGTTATTTGGTCTATGCATAGAGCTCCCAAAACTCATACCCAGGGAACACAGTGTACTCTGGTGTCCCCTGAGACTCGGTATGTTAGATTTCAACTCCCCTCCCTCCACGCACGAGCACGCACGCGCACACAAGTTGGTGACTCCAACTGTATAGACCCCCCCCCCCTCAAAACAAACTAGAATAGCGGCAGGATCAGAACAGGTGCCCCCCCCCCCCCGCATTCATCCCATTTGCCGACCATTCACAGGCTCTGCGGGAGGAACCAAATGAGTGAATGAAAAGGAATATAATGGCAGGGGGCGCGCGTCGCTCCCCTCCCTCTCAATGGGTCCCTGCAGAGGGAAGTACGGCTGCACGGGCAATAACCAGGCATGGAGAGCAAACACATACAGTACACGCACACGCACATTAAAGGGAGGGGGGGGCGAGGACGGGTGATAGGGCAGGGGGGCGTATGCGCATGCGCCGCACATGTGACAAAGCCGTTCATACATATTCAGCGGCTCGATTCATGCGGAGTCTCTCCTGAGGTGCTTTATTGTGTGCAGCAGAGCTCCCAGCCAAGCGCGTGATGCTGAGGATGGTTGGTATTAGGTGTAGGGGGGGTATGTAAGTGGTGGTCGTGATGTGTGTGTGTGTGTGTGTGTGGTGTGGGGGGGTGGGGAGGGGGCGTTCTATAAATAGCACTTTAGCTCTGCTTCCATTGACATCATTTAGGCAGGAGAGATGGAAAAATAAATAGGGAGAGGGGAGGGGAGGGAGGAGAGGGCGCAGGGTTCCTTAATCTGGACTTGAAATTCAAACAAAACCTGGCCAGCCATCCCTCTGTACACACTCTCAACAAAAACGGTTCCACACAGTAAACCTGCAGATGGTTCTTATACACCTGGAACCTTTCTTCTCCAGCTTCTCTTTGATTCAGTCTGAGTTATTCTGTTTATCAAAATACACAATAAAGCTGAGCCAGAAAACAAATTAGACAGAGTATTTTCAGTTACTCCACACAGACCGTAGCAATGCATCAACTACTTTTAAAGGTCCTTTAAAGATCCTTCTCTTTTCTGATTTCACTTTTTAAATATATTTCTACATTTTAAATCTTTTAAAACGTACGTTTGGATTTTAATGTATATTTTACTCTTGGGATTTATTTCTATATATTTGGGATTTTTTTTTCAATTAACATTTAAACCAAAGGATAAGGATGGAGGTTACCAGTTTATGAAGACAGTAAGTGAAGAAGCAAATTAGCAAGGCCTCCAAAGAAAAACATCAAACCAAGTAAAAGTACAAGACATTACAGCACTGATAGTGTACCCTTCTCTGAGGTTCCTTTTTTTAGTCATAATGGCTAAATACTTAAAGCCTTACCCTGCATAAGGATCACTTGAATCCCTCTCTTTTTGGTGTGTATGCTTGCCCTCATCCACTGCAGCCCAATAGTAAACATCAGACCAAAACACCCACTGTTTCCTAGAAAGACGCAGCCTACGAGTTGGAATGGAAAGCCACAAGGCAGATGGGAGGGGACATCAAACAAATTAAAAGGACCTGTGTGTATACAACAGACACATACACACAAGCAGAGATCCAAGTGGAAAAGACGGGGGCCATCGTACACCCAAGGCAAATGTTTTGGAAGGTATTATTATTGTATTGACATGCTTTAAAAAAGGACAAGGCTCAATAGGCCGTACAGAGGGAGCGACATTTTCATTTCGTTATCAAGACTAACATTTCCGCTCAAACAGGCTGACTGACTCGTGTGTTTATGTTATTATGGAGGAGGAAAGAAGGACAGCACACTGTTTTTCCATGGTCGGAGTGTCTTAGTCACACCCAGGATCTCTCTCTGTCTCTCTAACTCTGTCGTCAGCCTTGGCACTGACCCCTGAATGCTGCGTGACTTCCATTGGTGCTGATGACGTCTTCTATGATACATTTCTCCCCATGTGGGGCCCCCGCCTTATCCTGCTATCACACATCTCTGAGTCCCACAGCTTGTACCTGCAACAACACTTGGTTACTTGCTATTGTTTTTCCCATCTTTTCTCATTTATTGTAATTCCATTCTTGATTATTGTGAGAAAAACTCTTCTTTTCCTTTCATTCACAGAGAGGTCAGAGGTCAGCTGCAGCTACCGAGCCTCCTCCAGGTAGCGGGACTTCCTCGAGGGCGCTTCAGCGGGGCCAGACATTTGCTTGAACCCTGGACGGACACCACTGGCTCGACCTGCCGCCTTTTATCCGCAGTAAACCTGAGCAGGTTAGTGGTACATTCACGTATTTGGGTGTAGACGGAGCATCTTTCCTCTCTGTTGTTGATCACGCGCTCCACTTCCTCCTCCCAAGCAGCCCTCGCACCGTTTTTTTATCTTGTGTGTTTGGCGCACAATCCTCACAGCAAAAACCTGAAAGGTGTAGTGCTAAATGGCTACCAGACGTGAGATGGAACATCCTACGACATTTGAAATGTGTGTCTCTCAATTCAAGAGGATGAATCATGAGGCCTAATTCAGTCCTAATGGTGAAGTATTTTTGCCACAGTCTCTCTCCCTCCCTTTCTCCTTCTGTCTTCTTCACTCTTTTCTTCTTCTCTCCTCACATATCACACATAGAAACACAGTCTCGCTTTATTCCCGCACGCCCGGAAAAAACAAATGGCCACCCAGTGACTAAAGTAGGTTGGGCAACTTTTCAAAGGAGTCAGTCTGAAAATTCATAAACAGGTGGACAGGTTCCAAATCAGTGGCCAACATCTGCATGTGCGATGTGTGTGTGTGTGTGTGTGTGTGTTTCGTAGCCATGCATGCATCACTGACAATGTGTGTCTTAGAGAAAGGTGCAGGCAGCTATCTTCCAAAACAACATGTCTCTTAGTCGTATTGAATTAAAGACGGAAATGACTGATGTTGCTCGTACAATGTGGATATAAAGATAACAGCCTATAATTCTGCCAAACATTGTTTTTTCACCGTGATTGAAATAACTGGCTACAGACGGAGAATACAAAGTGGAAAATGTTTTTTGGTTTTTTTGCTTTCTGAACTCTACAGGTAGGTCAAAGGTCAGGGTCCAAACAGGACAGCATCCCCTAAAGTTCATTGACAAGATGATAAAGTGCTGACAGTGGGTATCAAACCTGTGACCAGTGG